>NW_011494638.1:584401-599974 GCF_000754665.1 Bison bison bison | reverse complement strand
TGGTCCCGCCTGGAGCCGAGGGGCGCGGCCGAAGCCAGCCCGGCGCCGGTGCAGAGCGGGTGGCCCCGCTCTGCCCCTCCCCTGGGCAGGCCCGGCACTCCCTAGTCGGCGGTCCGCAGGAGCTCGGGTAGTTAGCTGGCCTGGTGCCGAATTGAGTATTGTCCGCGTTTGGAATGTGCCTTTTGACGCCTCGGTGTCTCGGGGTTTTCTTTAACCACCCATCTTTTCATTAGAGCCTTGAACCTTGTGGAGCCTAAGGTTTCCCATGGGCTGCTGACCTAGGAACCCTTGTTTTTCCCTCGAATAACTAACTTCAACTACTTGTATTGTCTGCGTGCTCTTCACTTCAAAGGCGGTATCTCCTGTTTGGGCGGTGACTTAGACCTAGGTTGGAATTTAAGATCCAGTCATCGTTGGCCATGTAACCTTGGTCAGTTGCTGAACTCTTCTGGCTTTAGTCTCCTCATCTGTAAAATAATAGTAAGTCCTTGCTTGATACTGTTGTGAGGCTTAAATGCGCTGGGTAACTTAGTGCTTTTGGCGCAACGTGTGGTTAGAAATGTGAGCCAGTGGGATTCGCATATGACTAAAAATTGGAATTTATTTTTTTCTTTTTAACCAATTTAATTGATCACTTTTTTTGTGTGGAAACATGGGGACATTTTGTAAATTCACTTGTAATATCTTGCTGGTGTAGAGAAATGTGCCACGGATCTGTGTGATTCAAATTACGAACATAAAGGCTTTATATTTGTATAGGCTAGCGCTTGCTTCTTCCACCGTAATTGTTTAAAGAATCAGAGGGCATTATCATAAATAGGATTTGGTCTAATACTTGCATTTTGTAAGGACTTCTGCTTAAGGTTACAGCCATGCCCCTAATCAGGCTGGAAATTTGATTAGTGTTCTAAACCCATTCCATATGTTCTTTACCATATTAACTTTTCCTGAATTGGATGGTTTTGTTATGATATTACTTGTAAAGTAACTGGAGGAAAAAAGACAGCGTAAATAATAGGCCAAGTCACTACTTTATTCGAGAATAGTCCAATGAAAACTTTGTTGGGTATTTTTCACACTTTGATAAAAATTGAACTTAGGGGGAAAATAAAGAGAAGTATATATATCATAAGATTGCGATCATTTATCATGGTGTTCATTATTTCTTTAGGATTTAGGAATCCAAATAAAATGGTCAAGCCATATCCCTGATGTCTTGTCTTAAACACTAAATCAACCCCATTTTCAACTGCTGATGTACAGTAATGTGCTATGTAATTTTCCTTTATGAGATTTGCTAGTATGTTGTTAAAGCGTGGAGTCTTGATTCACTTGGGACAGCCTAATATTATGTCTCTTAACAAGATTAAGGCTATCCTGAATGTTTTCTTTTTGTGTCTACATTAAAATTTTAATTCAGGTCCTCGTTTTTAGGGCTGTTGTCACTAACGCCAATGTGTTAGTAATATAATAGTGTCTCTTCTTGAATTAAGGTTTGGCTGTAGATGTTAAGTGCCCGTAGCATGGGTCCCGTCCCTAAACAGGAGAATGTGCACAGTCACTTCTGTGCTCCTGTGGGCCAAATCACCTGTTTCTTCTCTTTGGAAGAATAGTTAGATGACCTAAAAAAAATTAGATTATTGTCTGTGTACCCAAATGACCTTTCAATTAAAGCCAGAGTAAGTCAGCTAAAATATTTTTATAGTTTTATGGTATGTTAGCCTATTGCCTCTGAAAAATTAAAATCAAGAGATGAGCCTGGCATGGAGTCACTATCTAATTTGAATTATTAATTCAGTGTGGCATGTTGTTTTTGCTGAAACTGAATTTCTAGTATATGGAGAATATGGTAGCAGTTGTTAAAGTGCAGGAGATTTTTGAGTTTGGCAAGTTAACACTCCCTTGGACCATATGATCCCTCAATTCTCCTTTTGTAAGAGTAGGCTGTGTGGTCTTAGGTACCTCATTTACATTTTAAATTCAGCTCTATTCTTTTTTCATTATCCTGGACAAATGGAGTTGTAAATGAAAGCTCTGACAAAGCACCACAGAGGTGCTTAAATGTAAGATGGCGATTCAGATACCCTAGAATATGCTTATATTGTTCTTTACATTATCAGTGATGTGAAATCAAAACATACTAGCAGAGACCTCATGGATCCATCAGTCATCCACTTTTGAGTAACACTAAGCTGAGACAGGCATGCAGTCTGATCCTGGGGGTAAGAAGGGGCATGTGGAGATTTAAAACAGGTAATTCTGTAGTGAGCATCTTAAGCTTGGGCCCCTCCTTTATTTAACTTTTCTCCCATGCCCCCTAGCATAGCATCTGGCATTGTTCTGAAAATGTTGGTTAAATAAATTTTTTTCCACACTTTCCGGTTGAACACATTGTCAAAGCACTATGACTGTACAAATGGCACTGCTAGTACTGCAGTTAAAAAAAAGAGAGGCTAGACCATGGTAATGTAAAAAACCTTAGCTTAGACCCAGTTAAATCTGAATGAAAGTAGAGGAATGTTTTATATATAGATCTTCATATATATATATATGTATGTGTGTATATATATAGTGGCTTTTAGGGCTTCCCAGGTGGCTCTAGTGGTAAAGGACCCACCTGCCACTGCAGGAGACCTAAGAGACAAGGGTTCGATCCCTAGGTTGGAAAGATCCACAGGATCAGAGCATGACAACCCACTCCAGTATTCTTGCCTGAAGAATCCCATGGACAGAGGAGCCTGGCAGGCTGTAGTTCATAGGGTTGCACAGAGTCTGAGACAACTGGAGTGACTTAGCATGTACACACACGGTGGCTTTTAATTTTTTAAAAGAAGATCTTAATAGCAGATTCTCTAGAAAACAGTTTCTATTATAATATTCATCAAGTTAAGTTAGTAAGATGTCTTGGAAAAGGCTAACTCAAATATTTTTGACAGTTTAAAAGGTATGCTGGGCGACTTCCCTGGCAGTCCAGTGGTTAAGACTGCCCAATTCCAATGCTGGGGGTGTGGGTTTGATCCCTAGTCAGGGATCTAAGATTCCACCTGCCTTGTGGCCAAAAAAAAAAGATTACTGTTAATTTTAAAGAAAACCAGGGAGTTCCTGGTGGATTAGTGGTTAGGATTCCGAGCTTTCACAGTGGAGGCCCAGGTTCAGTCCCCGGTCCAGGAATCATCCTGCATGTCGAGCAGTGTGGCCAAAATAAATAAAAGGCATGCGTGGTGCTTTTGTGAGTGGTGAAAGAGGAAGAGAAATATTGTTTAAATTATTTCATTATGTCATCAGTAAAGAGTGAATATAAATTGCCTTCCCATTTTCCAAGTTTTTAAAAAACTGGTTAATATTGGTGTTTTCTGAGACTGTTTTTGACAGTACCTTTGGTAAGCAAAAGGCTCAAGATACATTCAGTTAGGAGCACAGCCTGCTACTCTGGTTTGTGTACAGCCATTAATTCTTAGCAATCTAGAGGTAAATCTCAGAAAAGTTTTGAAAAGTTTCTTAACTTCTAAAAACCATTTGGAATATATTGTATTTGTTCATTCAGTAGACTTTTATTGGGCATCCATTAAATAAATACCAGGCACTGGGCAAGCAGCAATGACTTGGTAGAACTCCAGAGTTTTTCCATAGAGGTTGATAACAGTATTAGTACCTTCCTGACAGTATACCAAAGGCTTTGTTGGCTTTCATTAATCAGTGCATCAGTGAACATACTGTTGAGCAGATAAAGAATTTGTTCAAAGTGGTCAGATTTTTATTTGCTGATGTTGCTATGTAACTTCCCTGCTCAGGGCCAAAGAGTGGTAATAATCATTCAAACTTGCTGTCAGTTCCATGGCAGACAATAAAATAATCCTTAATTATTTGAATATATGTTTGTGTGTACATATGTTTGTGTGTTTATACCTTATGCCCCTGCTACTTATAAAAAGGATAGCTAAAGTATTTCAATGGAATAGTTCACAAAAATGTAAGTGCCTCACATTAGTAAATGTTAGGCTCTGTGTGAGTTGTAGAGTGTTATGACAAGGATTATTTGGGGGCATATGTTACTTGTCAAGAGACTTAACTATCACTTAAAATATTGTTCTTAAATTTTTGTTTTTTTGTACATCATAAGCATTTATCTGTTGCGATATCCTGGATTTCTCTTTCCTAGTTCATAGGTTAGAATGGAAGTTTCAAAATTCTAATGATGCTTCTTCTGCCCCTCCCCCCAAAGCTGTTATCAGCATATAGAAACTACTTAGATAAATGCAGTCACTCATTCTAGTGTCTGTTTCTTTAGAGTAGTAAAATTTCTGTGACGCACAAAGGCTTCCTGGAGAGTAAAGTTTTGAAACCAGATTTGAATTTTTAAGAATACTTTCTTCTTGGTTAAGCTTGTCATTTCCTCTCTGTTGATTCTTTTTGTTGTATCTGTATTTCATTAATTTCTGTTTTTTATTTTCTCCTGTTTTCTTTGGGTTCCGTTCTTTGTCTTAACTTCTTAAGTTAGACCTAGCTCATTGAGTTTTAGTTTTCTTTAAGTCCTTAGACACTTGTATTTTGCAACTTGGGTATGTGTAGAATTTTTAGTATCAGTGAGCTCCGAGTATTTGTTATATTCCTATTATTCCTTTTTAAACCATGAATTATTTAGTAATGTATTTTAGTTTCAAAATGACAGGGAAATAATTTTGAAATAATTGACTTTTAACTTCTGAATTGTAGTTGGATTGTGGTCTGTACCTTGACTGCTTTGTCTTTCTCACCTATCTGTATGAGGAAGAGGTGTGGAAATTTCCTATGCTGATAGTCTTGTCATTTGCTCCCTATCATCTGACTGATTTATATATTTTGATGCTTTTTTGAAATTAGAGGCATGAACATTAGATCCTCTGTATCCCTAATAAAGCTTTTTGGCCTTTTTTCTCCTTTCTTGTCCTCCCCTCTTTTTGTCAATTGATTGATTTTCTTCTTCCATTTTACCCCCACTGTTAGTTTGGAAGTTTTATACTTCAGTTCTGTTATTAAATTTATTCCCCCTGAAATTTTATCAAGCATCCTTAACTAAACAAATTGTAAAATTAGTATCATAAATCTTTTTCTAAATGAGACACAGAATACTTTAAAAACATATATTTTTTTACTCTGTCCTTTTTTAGCCTCACATATTAAGCTCTTAAAATCAGAAAAATGAATCCGTTAATTATATCTCAATAAAGCTAGGGAAAATTAGAAAACTGACTCAGTATACATGCATATATACCAGTTTGTTTGATATTTCCTTGTTTATCTCAAAGTTTTTGAGGGATGTATTTTCATTCTAGCTGGAATAAATGCTCAAAAATTCCTTTGAAGGATGTCTAGAAATGCAATCACACCAAATTTTGTCTTTTGTATTTTTTAATATGATTGTAAGGATAAATTGCCCCAACTCTTTTAATATCTATTACAGCTTTTTGTATTTTAAATCACTGTGAAATGAAGTATTCACATCAGACATCTCCAGGCTCCAGATATTGATGGGGTTTTATAGGAATCAAAGTCAGGCATCTGGAGTAGGCTCTCAGGTCACTTCTCCTCGTTACCCCTGTGTACACCCCAGTCACCCACAATTCTGCCAGGACCATCCTGGAGGCAAGGTGACCTTTTTTTTGGTAATAGTAGTAGCAAAAGTTATACAACAGTTTTATTGCCTTAATTTTACTTGGCAGTTTACCATACATACTTGGTATAATTGGCAATTTACATACATTCTTCTATACTTTGCATTATTTCCTGTCTTATATTATGTAAGTACTTTGTAGGAAATATTTCAATAAATTGCTCATTTTACCTGATTTTTTATCAGTTAGTGTCCTCTGGAGAACAGAAATCACTGAGGGTATATCAAACAGAAAGGGATATGGTTTAGGGGATTAGGTTACAAGGTTAGAGTTGCAAAAGAGGGGAAAATGATGTTTCCAGAAGTGAGGAATTACAAAAAACTTTTGACCCTGTGAGAGTGAGCACTATTCTGAACCCAGTGTCCTTGAGCCCGCATCTCATGTAGCGGCTACCATAGCTCCTGATCGTGAGCTTAATGCCCTTCTGCAGAACACACAGGAGCTGCTGCTGTCTGCATGTGTGTGGCATCACCAGGAAGAAAATGCCTTTTAATCTGATATAGGTTCCACTGACAGACTCTTAAAGGAATTCGGTCTGGGAAATGTGCTTTCAGGCTTCTGTTGTGATTCAGAAGAGTGTTTAGAGAAGGGTAAGTGTGGGCTCAGTGTCCATGGATACAGTCCACTACCAGATGTGTTCTTAATTCTCCACAAGCAAGTCTGGACCTATGTCAAAACGTTGGTGAACACCCAAGCATTTGAACTTGCTTATTAATAAGCCCTGAAACTGTCTACATCTGCCAAAGGTTTAAGAATGTTTCTGTATGATCCTTTAAAAGTATTGTAGATGTTTGGATTGGTATTGACTGCATTTTAAAAATGTAACTTTGGTCACATCTTGCACCTTCTTGGTATTAAATGTAGCTAAAATTCTGAATCCAACCACAAAGTTGCAGCTAGCAGGCACTTGCCCTTGTGCTGTATGTTGGGAAAGAAAGTTCAAGAATTGCTTTGTTTTTCTAGGACACATTACAGATTAATTGTAAATCTAAATATTTTGAGCTGTAGGTGCTATTTTCCCCAAAGTATTTTTCAATAGTAAACTGTTAACTGTTTCAACTTAATTGAGCTGTTTCATTTAATTGGATATTATATGTAAGTATATGCATAAATGTATTCTTATTAAAGTATGGGAATGCCAGATAAAATGGCATATTGTGTACAACTTTTTTCCTGTGTGTATAAAACGGGGAAACCTGAATACACGTGGGAAACTAGGGAAAATTAAAGACTATTTCTTAGATATAGAGAACTGATAAAGAAGTGGAGAGCTCTCATTTCCCAGGCCCAAGAAAGCTGGATGGTTTTAGTGGAAATGTAGGATTCTGTTAACATCCTTTAATTTGAAGGTGCTCGGGCTGTAATCAGGTTGGAGTCCTTTTCAACCAGTTTCCAAATTTAGCTTCAACCTATCTAAAAAGCCATTGTACAGTGGAACCCTAGAGTAGGTCCCTCCCAAGTCCACTTCTAAATTAACCACTATGAATACCTTGGGGCCATAATAGCAAAGTGAAGCCTCTGTGGTGACTACTCTGTTATACTTACTTAATGTCTCCAGCTTATCTGATGATAAGGCAAAAATCCATATAACTAAAATCACCGTTATATAACACTGGTAGAGTCATGATCACATTGAAGACAGCCCCACGTCAATTTTCAGGTCAAGTGATAGTCACTTTTTGTCTAGTGTTTAAACAGATGACTGAGCTGGTTCTTCAGCTGATTGCCAGCTGAGGTAGTTGACTCCTTTTGTATGGGCTGAGTTTTGAAACACTAGAATGATAAACAGTATGTTGATATGCTTACACTCTGAAAGAGACATACTCTGGGATTGAGACTCATGGGAATAGCAGGTTTACATCACACATCTCACACTTGAGCTACCCTTTTTGAAGAGAATGACTGGCAGAATCACTGATACTATTTTGAGTCTCTGGCTGGGCACACATACATCAAGTGAATGAATGATGTGACCTCTGTAAAAAGAATGAAAATCAAAGCATGTAGATGCATGAAATGGCAGCTTCTAGAGAATAGAACACTTGAAACAGAAGGAAGCATACACATAAAAGAAGCCCCAGAGAAAGGATATATTTGACAGCAGCATCTGTATTCTCAAAATCCTCCAAGACTAAAAATGAGAAGAGGTAACAGTGCATGAGGAAGTTTTCACAGGTGAAAAAAAATATTGACAATCTATAAAGTTGATTATAAAACATATGAATATACTTTTAAGGAAGATATATGCAAAAATTACATGAAGTTGTTTCTTCAGTTCCTAGATTAATATGATTACTTGCTGCTTTCTAAGATCAGTAGGCTTGGCATATTTATGGATAGCT
This sequence comes from Bison bison bison, assembly GCF_000754665.1. Lineage (NCBI taxonomy): Eukaryota > Metazoa > Chordata > Mammalia > Artiodactyla > Bovidae > Bison > Bison bison. Next base: position 591,981 of record NW_011494638.1, on the reverse strand, counting down.
TTTCTGCTTTTTGACTTCATAAATAGCCTAGAAGAATCAAGATATACAGAGGTGTGTGATTTTGCTGAGCTGGTGTGCAGAAATGATCCATTAGCTAGAAAGTGTGCCTTGAGCCTCCCCTATCTTGGCAGTGCTATTTTTGTTCATTCTTTCTTCTGCACTACTTGCCATGAAGTGGTAGACACTGCTTTCCTGTAAAATACCATTTCAGGGGATTGCCCCAACAGTCCAGTGATTAAGACTTCATGGTTCCACCCCAGGGGTCGAGGGTTTTATCCCTCGTGGGGAACTAAGATTCCACATGCTGTGTGGCATGGCCAAAAACAAACAACAAATGTATCATTCTTGGGAAGAAAGAGGGCTATATCTTGACTAGTGTTAAAAGTGAATGGTCTTTAAAATATTGATAGTCCTTGAACAGAAAACGTATTTTCAGTACATTAAAGAATAGGATCTTTGGCATGAACAGTGTTTGCCATTAAATATGGGGAGAAATTAGGCAATAGAATCTAAAGATTGACAGATGGTGTTTCTCTCCTTTAAAAATAACAGAGTCTTATGCATTGAGTGATTCAAGGAAAATGTATCAGATAAGTAAGCTGCTATTAATTTCTATTAAAGAATCTCAGAGCTTCCAATTAAACATGATTTTGAATAAACAGATCAAAAAGATTTTTTTCATTTTAACATTATTAAGGTAGTTCTCTAAATATGGGCAGAGAGCTGCTGCATTCCATAGAAGGTGAATAACTATAAATGTATTATACATGACTCGAAAGTAATGGCAAGCAAGACTTCAGAGCTGAGCTATCTTGGTATTTTTATCCAGTGTGTGGGGTGCATCACAGCTATAATAGAACTATCACATGGATCATTTGAAAAACAAGGCAGATTTTTAAAGCCTCTGTGCTTGGTTTCTTAGTCAGATGCTGCATTATTTGGCATTCGACAACAAAAGTCAGAATCCAGGTATTTAAAAGGTGGAATTATCTAATATAACTGAATTGTAATACAGAAGTAATTTATTTAAAATTATTTCAGGAAATGGAAGATAAAGTGACTAGTCCAGAGAAAGCTGAAGAAGCAAAATTAAAAGCAAGGTATCCTCATCTGGGACAAAAGCCTGGAGGTTCCGATTTTAAGGAAACGATTGCAGAAAGGGGTAAGTTCTCATATGTAAATCTTCAGCTGTTTACACCCTGTGAACTCTGTGCTGAAAGAGGCTGTGGAATAGGTGTCTGTATTTATACCTCTGTACCTTACTACCAGATATGTGTGTGTGCACTTACATGTTGACTCTAGTTATATGTGGATTATTTTCTCAAATCAAATTTCAAGAGAATATTTTTTCTGGCTTTATTGAGTTATAATTGATACGTAACATTATGTAAGTTAAAGGCGTAGTGTGATAATTTGATACATGTACATACCATGAAATATGTAACATAGTGAGGTTAACTAACATCTTTCACCTCACGTAATTACCATTTTCTTCTTGTTACGGTGAGAACATTAAAGCTCTACTTAAGTATATAATCCAGTATTGTTAACTGGAGTGACCATGCTGTCCATTTTTTAGATCCCTGGAACTTACTCATCTTATAATTAAAAGTTTGCACCCATTAACAGTTATTTCCCCTACCATTCATCCCCTGGCAACCACTGTTCTACTCTGTTCTCTGTGAGTTTGATGATTTTAATTCTACATATAAGTGATACCACACACTAATTGCCTTTCTACGAAAAGAAAATTTTAAAAGTGGCAAAATATAGAGTGGCATTTTTATATAGCATGAAAGAATGCTATTCACAGCTTTGAAAAATAGGATGACAAGGAAGAATTATAACAATTTAAAAATAAAATCCTTGTTCTGTGAAAAGCAATTTGATGGGAAAATCATTACAAAAATAATAGTATTTGTAACGCATAAAATAGTTTTTCAAATATACAAGGAAAACATTAAGATGCCCTAGATAAAGGATTTTAACAGAGGAAGTATTATTATTAAAACACAGAAAAAAATGTTTATACAGGATAAAAATCAATGAAATGTAAATTAGAACAATTATTTCTTTGTATTAGTAGCTTTAACTGTAATTTTAAAAAGTATAATTATAAAGACCATAATACAGGGGATACCTAGAAAAAAGCAGAATGGGAGACATATTCTACATTCTTTGTAAAATGTATTTGTGCCAAGTCTCATTGTGAAATGATACCACCAGATGTGGTTTTAATATGAATTATATAATAATCTTTGATTGTTAAATTACTATTTGAATTTAGGGTTTAACTGGTAATTAGTGTTTAGGAAGCTTTATTTTCCTTTGCTAATTTTCAACACAGCTTATACCAACAAGCTTTCTTCCAACGTTCAGGCTGTTGTCTTTGTCATTTTTCTCTAGCTTCAACTATTTATGACTTTTCAGTATTTTCAAGTTAGAATTTATATACATTGTATCTTGGAGTTGATGTTATAGATGTAAATAGTTGTCAGTAAGAAAATGCCACTTAAATCAAGAAATAATTATGTAGAATTTGAGAAGGGAGCTCTAGAAAAATTTTGTATTTTACCAAAATGTCAGTGAATAAGCACTTTTAGAGAAGTCAAATCTTATATTCAACTATATCATTTCTTACTATGTTAAAAGATTTTTATTTTTCAGAAAATATCTGGTCACATGATTTTAGTTTTCTTCTGTTGCAATAGCAAACTTGCAGATTGTCTTAGTATCTTTAACCAGTTTCTCACTCATTCGAGAAGGTCAGTTGCATATCATTTATATTAAGTTTCTTTCTGTTTTACGTACTCCGTGTTACTCAGATACCTATTTTTAGGCTTTAAACAATATGAGATGTGAGGGATATCAAGCAGCAGTCTGTCCCATGTTTTTTATGTTTGTGGAGTTTGTGAGGTCCCAAAAAACTGAGGATCCAATTTTAAGAAACATGACCTTAAATAAATACTATCACTTAGGTGATCCATTCATGTCAGTGCAGTTATAAATATGGTTGTAAGTATGGCCCTTAAATTGGGAGTGGGAGAAGACTCTTAAAAAGTAAGATGATACAGAATATGTTGGGGTTTTTTTCCCCCACTTAAAAGCAAAATTTAAAAATTGTTAAAGACATGTGATGTTGTCATCTTGAACTGTTTCTTTTCCCATATGAGAAACTTCGATCGATTTTAGTTTTTTTCTAGCCATACTACATAAATTTAATTCCTTTATCTCAAGCAAAGTAGCCTGATCAGTTAAGTGAGAGCCCCTTATGATGAATCTTTGGTTACTATAAGTGCAAGTGGAATCGCTCAATCGTGTCTGACTCTTTGCGACCCCATGGACTGTAGCCTATCACCCTACTCCATCCATGGGATTTTCCAGGCAGTAGTACTGGAGTGGGCTGTCATTTCCTTCTCCAGGGATCTTCCCGACCCAGGGATCGAAACCCCGGTCTTGCTCATTGTAGACAGACGCTTTACCATCTGAGCCACCTAGAATAGCTATTATTAGAAACTGACTTTACTACATTGGAGAAAATCTGCCTAAAATTTGCACTGTGTGTTAAATTTCTCATTTTGTGCTTTTGACTCTAAAAAATTTGGCAGGCTGCTTTCTCCTTTAGAGGCTACTAAACTCTTAAGTAGCTCACTAATGTAATATATAGTACATCAGAAATTCTGGGATTCTTTTTTTTTCACTGCATTAATTTTATTATATTTTTAATTTTTATTGGAGTATTGTTGATTTATAATGCTGTGTTAGTTTCATGTGTATAGCAAAGTGAATTACACATATACCTTATCCATTTTTTTTTTTTTTTTTTTTCCCATTTAGGCCATTACAGAGTATTAAGTGAAGTTCCTTGTGCTATACAGCAGGTTCTTATTTGTTAGTTATCTATTCTATAGTAATGTGTATACTATTATCAGTCCCAGTCTCACAATTTATCCTGCCCCCCACACTACACACATTTTAAAACATGCAGAAATGAAGCTGCAGCAAATCTTCCTGGTCCGAGTTTCCTACTCTTTGTCTCTTGGCCTAATGTTAGGTGCTTATAAAAGAATAGTCCCTGGAGGAAGGCAGCTCATGAGATCTTTTTTTAGGCTACTGAACAACCTTAAACTAAGCTGTGATTTCCTATTTCCTCCATTTACCACTTGAGTTATCTCTGAAATCTCAAAAAGAGTATTTATATTTTTCACCCTTTGTCCAGGTCCTCATCTCATATCTGGATGATTCTTCTTGCCTATGCTGTGGGCTCTGAGTAACCACAGCATCTTGTGTATTTAAGACAGTATAATAGTGGATTTAGGTGGCTGTTGTCCATTTTTATGTCTCTTCATGATTCACATAGTGCCTTGTATAGTATAGCAGGCGTTCAGTAAAGGCAAGCCAAACACGATAGGTGAAAAGTCGGAACCTGGCAAATTCACCTGTTTTTACTTTGGAACACACCAGTTTATGTAGATTGTCTATATTAAGGTTGATCTTTAGCTCCAGAATTTCTATTTCAGTGATAAAACTGGTATGGTGTTCACCTATTCATCTCTCCAACTAAAAAGAGTGATTGTTATACTTAGTGGCTTAGGTGAAAAATGGTGGTATAGAATAGGGTTGTGTATTTTAAGTGATAATTTCTATTCAGTTTATTTCTTCGATTACCCTAGCATTTATATTTGAACCTTAAATTTAATTTTAGTGAACTGCTTAAATTCAAATAAATGGTTTAAATCCTTACAGAAAAGTTCATTTTAGTTGACAGAGTACCAGCATCTATGAATAGTTTTCATAATTGTAAGCTTGATTGAAGGTGGGTGGCACATCCCAAATATAAGTTAGTGAGTTGTATGTGTGTGTTTTTCCCCAAAATCATTTAAATAAGAATTTAACCTAGGTGTTTACATTAGTAAATGAAAGGCTTGCCTCCCATTCTTAAGTCCAGGGCTGTTCACTCCCAATAGATTGATTTGGAAGTTGATGTTAATCTTGAGGGTTCCATACTGGAACTAGAATGATGTAAGTAAGCCTGAAGAAGGTGTTCTTGCCTGACTGACAGAATTCACTGTAGAGACATAGCTATTTCATGTAATTGATATTTGCTTTTTTCTAAACTTTAGGCTTATTTTATATTGACAGTATAGAGTCACGTTTATATCTTAAATGAATGTAATTGCATAAAAACTTTTTAAACTCTAGTCTGAATTCTTCTTTTTTTCCCTTGTAGCAAAAATATTTTGATTCTGGGGATTACAACATGGCTAAAGCAAAAATGAAGAACAAGCAACTTCCTACTGCAACCCCGGATAAGACAGAGGTCACTGGTGACCACATTCCCACTCCACAGGACCTTCCTCAACGGAAACCATCTCTTGTTGCTAGCAAACTGGCTGGCTGATTAAAAAGAGCTGAACTGCATGAATCTTCTAATGCCCATTATTTCTCCTTAATATGTTACTCCTCTGCTTTTTATTTCCTTTTACTCCCTGTGTCATTTGAGAGTGATGGCTTTGCAGGTAGCGGTAGTGTGTGCTGCTATTTTAAGGGAATATACATGTGTAGAGTTTTTGATTAGTTTAACAGTGCACTGATGAAAAGAACATGTTAGAGCAACATAAAGTAATCTACTTGAAAATAATTGTATATATTACCTAACTCCTAGTGTAGGGCTGGATCCAACAAGTAACTAACAAGTTTTGCAGTTTAAATGTTGGCTTTCTTTAATTCATCTTAATTATAGCTTTGTATGTTACTCTTATTTAATATAACCTCTACTGTTGGTTTCTTCTGGATTTTCCTTTTGGGTTTTGTAAACAGAAGTTTAAGACCACAAGTTAGAAGAGAGGTCACATATTTCAAACACAAATAAATGGGGCTCCAAAAGATTTGTATCCTGTGCTTGAACGTGAATGGCCTTAAATCTGTTTCGGCTTTAACAATAGAATTTTACTTGGGCAATATTTGCCCATTCTGGTGTAACTTATGTGACTCTATTGCTTAACAGCTGCTGTTGAAGCTAGTATTCTTATTCAGTTCTATAGTGTTCAGAATACCTTTTGTCATTGAAGATGTGAATGAAGTGTGCATGTGCATCGACTGTTGAATTCACTTTTGTGCCATTTTTGTAAATACAGTAGTTTTGCACAACCTCTCACAACTGTCTGTATTACTTTCACATATTAAAGAGTAGATAATGTGCCAACCAGAAGCACAAGTGTTCCTACAAAAGACTCTGTATGTCATTAGAGCTTTTGTATAGTAAGAGTAGTTTATAGTCTTGGGGTTATAGAATACCAAACTGAAATCTTTGCTCAGTCTGCCGTAGACTTAAGCTTTTTCATTTGTTAGCAGTACCCATGACATTCAGTGGCCTTGTGCAAATATGGTATGTTGCTTAGGCATATCTTTTGTCCTATGCAGAACGTTTCATTTTGACTTTTATGAAAATTACTGTTCATATAATTTATATAAACTTTTTTAATGTAGAAACTTTTTACTTCCACAGTCAATTTAGGGGACACTAGAATAAAATACTTTGCCTCTTGTGGCCCCTCCCTTCTTTTTTTTTGCTTCTTTGACTCACATTGTGTTGGGCTGTGCGATTCAGCCTGTTCAGAAACATAAGTGTACGTATGTTCACTCTTGAAATTTGCTCTGCTGAGTGCTGTATTTTCTAACCCAATAATTATATTTTCCTTATAATTTCCCAGTTGTTAATTAACCACTCTTAATCCTGTGTTATTACTAACTGACAATTGTTTAAATAAAAGGAAATTTATAATAAAACAAGTATTTGAGAAGATTGGCCCAGGAATCTAGTCAGAATGAGCTGAATTTCAAGTAATAATAATAAGCTAAGTGAATTAGACTTGTGACAGAGCAATTTACGTGATAGGTGGAACAGATAATACATATTTAGATATTTTGCTTCTATAGATGTCATTTTAATAAAATGTAAATTAATTGTATGTGTGGTTTGTCTAGTTAGTAAGAACTTTAATTAACAGACTGCTGGGACAAATCTACTGCTCTTTTAAGAGCTCTTCCCCTAAGTTGTGACGCTGTAGCATGACGCAGAGGATCTGTAACCTGAGATGATAGTGCGTTTTTCTTCTTTGACTTGTGCAGGGCCTCCACCTCTTTTGAGTCCAGGCATCTTTTCTGGATCTTGGCTTCATTAGATACTTGATTTCCTTTGATCCCAAATCACCATAGATGGTGCGTTGAGCATAGCGCCTGCACCTAAAGGCTGCCCTGCACTCTGGGGAAAGCTGGCTGATTATCTTCCTGCTCCACCCACCCCAAAAGAAGAGAACAACAAAATCAGTAATGCGCTAATTTGTTACTATAAGGATTGGTGGTTTTAGTTTTAGCCCCTAAGTTGTGTCCAACTCTTGTGGCCCCATGGACTATAGCCTGTCAGGCTCCTCTGTCCATAGGATTTTCCAGGCAAGAGTACTAGAGTGGGTTGCCATTTCCTTCTTCAATTATAAGGTTTAGTTATACATAAATAGATTTGTAATGAGAGTAAGTAGGTTATTCAAAAGCATGTATAATCATTATAGGATTGATTTACG
>NW_011494638.1:572062-584301 GCF_000754665.1 Bison bison bison | reverse complement strand
ATGACTACTTGCAAGCTGTCACTGTTAAATTCACACACATCAGATTAATCTGAAAAACCATGTTATTCTTGGTTATAGTAGGACTCCTGCTATGGTTTGCAATAAGTGATGTAATCTCTGCCTGAGTTTTAGTTTGTAAAATAAATACTAATATTAACCTACCTCAAAACTTGTTGAGGATCTGTGAAATACTGAGTAAGTGCCCAAAATAAAATATTGTTGTCTTTTTATTAAAAGTAAGTTTCCTCATTAAACCAGCCTGCCTTCTGTAAAGTCACAATGATTGAAATCTCAGGATTTTCCATCAGGAGAGACCGGTCATGTAGGACTTGTAGGTTTAAGTAATTGCTTAGTCTCCATTATTGGTGCTTGGGATAGAGGTCACACATTTTTATATTTCTGTTCTGCTTCTTAGCTCAGTTTATTGAAGGTATAGTTGCAGGCTGTGTCACCATTGCTTGAGTGAAGATTTTTGAATAAGATGGGCTTCATCAAACATTTCTATGGTTTCAGAATTGTGGTTTGAGAAATGACCAATTTAAATCATTGTCCTTATTGTAAATGTATGTTGGCATAAACAAGTTGGAGAAAAATACTTAAATGAAAACCAGCTAAAATAAATTACCTGTTTCATGTCCAGTAGCTCCTATTTGATAGTACAGTTCTTAGAAACATTTCATTTTTAAAGACTGTATCTGAGTAAAACAATTCTAGTTATTGGCATGTTGGGATAGAATTGTTGGATTGTTTGGATGAACTGGAAGGCGCATGTTTGCAGTCTCTTTACAAGTTACTCAATATTCTTGTGCTGCTCACCTAAAAAAACATTTTAACTGTTCATCAAGGCCTGTATTTGTTCTTACTTCACTTGGAATTTGTTCCTCATTTTATTTGATGTAACAGAACTATACCTCTAAATGTTTATTGATACTTTTTACTAAATCAGACAGGTATTCTTTCTCAGTCCAAATTAGTGAAGTCTCATCAACACTGAAATGTGAGCTCTACTTGAATTGTGCCCCAAACTCTGGTGATTCAGGGGCAGGTATCCTGTAGGAAGGGCATGTCTGAGTGGCAACAAAGAGTTTCCCTGGTGGCCTTTCTATGTTTCCCCAACATTCAGACACATTTCTTCATTTTTCATTTTCCTTTTCCACCTCATTTTCCTTCACTTCTCCCCCATTTCCATCCCTGCTTATCTCTTAAGCCCCCTGATGGCCTTCAGTAAATGATTTTTGATAAATTATCAGTCCTTTGATATTCTCCCCAATATACCACAACTATAGACCCATTTAAAATTTTCTAAAACACTATCCTTATCTGGAAGTGACAGCTTTGAGCCACTGTCCTACTTCTGCAATTCAGCATGCACTGCCAGCCTTCCCCCATGTCCCTTCTCCCACCTTATCCCTTCTCCCCCTGACACACCACACCATACCTTGTAAAATTGGGATCAAAGAAGTTTCATTCTGAGATTGATAATCTAAGGATAAAAATGCTGATTTTAATAACTTTCACTAGTTCCTGCCTTTTAAAGTAGGTAGGCCTATGGGTTTTATTCTGGAAATCACTGATGGATCACACCATTATGTTTGTATTATGTTATTTATCAACTAAACAGCATTTGAAAGAAAAATCCAATTTCTTTAATATGCCCTCTGATCTTTTACAGCATCTCTTATTTGTGATGCAATAGGACACTTGCCTGTATTAAAAGGGCCAAAAGTAAATGCCTTTTTTTGTTGAACATGTCTATAGAGTTGGCAGTTAATGCTGAAATTTGTCAAGTAGCCCTTCCAAAATTAAACTTGTAAAATACACAAAAAATAAATGTCTACCTAGTATCGATTTTATTTGCTGTTTTTGTCTCATTTAAGTGTTAAATTATTTTTTGGTATATTTTCTGAAGTTGATCCCTTTAGATTTCAGCTACTATGATATTCAGAAAGAATTTGACTATTATAGTCTTTAATTTTGTTTTGGTTTAAATAATGTTTGTTTATGAGTTCCTGGCAGTCTAATTTATATTGGTAGAGACTTTGTAATTTAGATTAACATGAAATATTTGCAGATTGAGTCTTTTCTACCTCATGTATAAAACACTCAAGTACAGTACTGTCAGGAAGGTTTAGGAGACAACCTGAGAAATTGTATGTACATACACTTGTCTGGCAACTCTGGGAGTGGTTGAAAATTTGTATATAACTTTACACTCTGCCCCCCTTATCCGTTGTTACATATCCATGGATTCAACCAACCTCGCGTGTGTAGTAGTGTAGTACATATTTAGTGAAAAATTCCACCTAGAACTGGTCCTGTGCAATTCAAACCCATGTTGTTTAAGAGTCAACTGTTTTTTTAAATGTGTGTATGTGTGAGTCACTCAGTCATGTCCGACTCTGCAACCCCATGGACGAGCCCACCAGGCTGTTGTCCATGGGATTCTCCAGGCAAGGATACTGGAGTGGGTTGCCATTTCCTTCTCCAAAATTTAATACAAGGTATAAGTATTAACATTCCTTAAAAGAAGTAGAAATAACATTCCGGGAAGTCTAGAGGAATACATTATTCAGTCTAGGGGATAAATGGGATGGGTGGTAATCGGGAATTTTAGAGGCAGTTTTGAGAGATAGGTTGCTGTAGTCATTGGTGGAGGAAAAGGGAGGAAGAAGAGCATTTTAAGTAGAGAGCTGTTATTTTCAAATAGTCAAGGAGCTAGGAAAATGTGGCTCTGTATAAGGAAGTTTGGTTGGAGATCATGGTGTGTGAAGGTAACTTGATTTTTCTCTGTAGCATTATCCTTCCTTCCAGCCTTCAACTCAGTAAATGACACCTCTGTGCACTTGCCCATTGGAGTACTCAAACCAACTTTGGAAGTTACCCTTCATTCCTCAGAGGCTGTGACTAACATCCACCAAACTCCACACCAAATTTGTCGATTGCTCTTCACTGCTGGCACCATGCCCCGAGCCAGGGTTTCTTACCTGGACAACTGCTAGAGTTCCTAACGTGTCACTTTCCACTCCTGCTCCCTTGTGCATGCTGCATCCCGCCCATTCCCCCATCTCACTTTCATTCTTACATCATATATCCAAGATCTTTTTGCCTGTGTTGAATTCAGGTTTCTTTTCCGTTAAACACAGCACTGGTTCATAGTTTGGCTAGCTCTTTTTCATTCTCATCTCAACTCAAATTTAACTTCCTTGGAGGAAGTCTTAATTTATTATTGCCTCCCTAGCACCTAGAAACAGCTTATACATACTCAGATGCTTGTTGAACAGATAAAGTGAATTGGAATATTTATTGGAAATTAAATGAGAAACCAGGTTAAGGATATGGATGCAGAAAGATTATGCTTGATTCTCCATCTTGGTCATGTCTAGCGTTTCCTTCCTTGCAGTAGGGCTTTATACCATAAAGTGGTTTTGTTGTTTGAACTCATAACTTTTTAGAAAAACTTTTTTTTTTTTTTTTGCACTGAATGCAGCAAGTGCCTTCAGTGGGATGTCAATTGCTGCCGTCAGAATGATAGAACCAAAACCTGGTTCTAAATTAATAATTAGATTTCTTTTCCTTTTCCTCCTAGCTTTTTTAAAAGGTAAAACTATACTCGTAGTGATTCTGCAGTCAAGTAGTTTAGAGGTACATGATGCAAAGCTGCTGCTAAGTCACTTCAGTCGTGTCCGACTCTGTGCGACCCCGTAAACGGTGGCCCACCAGGCTCCCCTGTCCCTGGGATTCTCCAGGCAAGAACACTGGAGTGGGTTGCCATTTCCTTCTCCAATGCATGAAAGTGAAAAGTCAAAGTGAAGTCACTCAGTCGTGTCCGACTCTTTGTGACCCCATGGACTGTAGCCTACCAGGCTCCTCTGTCCATAGGATTTTCCAGGCAAGAGTACTGGAGTGGGGTGCCATTGCCTTCTCCAGTGCAAAGCTAGGGATCACAAAAAATGCCTCCACCACCAAGCTGAGCTCCCTAGAGGGAGAGCTACTAGGGACATTCAAGCTGTTTCATGTTTCTTCTGGTCGTTGCCTCCATGGCTCCCAATAGTAGTTTAGACCACTGTTTCTTGATTTCTTAATTTTATACATAAACTAATAGTTTTCCAGACTGATAAAGGAGGATTAAGTTTACATTCCCTCCTCCTCCCTCCTAAGATCATATCACTACTTCTGATTCCTTTATAGGCTTCTTTACAATGTCTGATCATATATTTTCACCATTATTTCTTTACCTGTTGGCTGTCAACCATTTCTTGTCTCTAGTGTGTAAGAGGACAATTTTAACATCACTATCCTTCCTTTGACTCTCTTTGCTTCTTGGCTTTTGTCATATGTTCTTACAATTACCTTATTAAGGTTGGTAACTTGCCTTCTATTTTACAATCATTATTAATAGTCCTCTTAGGTTTATAGGTTGATAACAGTTCACTGCAGATCACAGGGTATACTCTGATTTTTAATTTCTTACATAGCTTTTTATTTTTCTTGGTGTTTCTAATTATTTTTCCCCTCATCCTTTTGGCCTATATCATAGCCACAATTATTTTAATACCTTCCATCACATCAAGTATTCTGTGGAGTCCTTTTGGCTCCAACTCCCCTGCAGGCATGTCTCCTTGCTTCAGTCTGAACCTGTTCATTTCTTATCCTAACACACAGTTGTCACCTTGGGACTTAGCTGCTCTCCCAAACTGAATCCATTATTTTCTAGATTGTATGTATGGCAACATTGCCTTTTACTGGTATCTTAGGTCAGATTCCCCAGAAGTGGGAACTTCCCTAGAAGTTGAAGTTTTTTATTTTTTAAAAATGTCATGGGTCTTTTGTTATATATCATGAACATCTTTCTCCAGTCTGTGGCTTGCCTTGTTTTAGTTGGTGATATTTACTGATACATTCCTAGTTATATTTTAGAACTTAATTCAGACATACCTTTGAAATTAATTCAAACATCCCCTCTTGTACATCATGTTAATTGTTTCATTTTCAGAGATACAATAACCATTTCCACAGAACACTATTTTAGCCCTTAGGCACGATACATTTTAATTGCCTTCGTTCAGTTATCCTCTTTTCCAGGCAAAATATTTTATTTTGCTCTAGCACTTAGCCCAGTGTCTGGCTGTTTTAAGTGCCCAATAAATATTTTCTGAAAGAAAATTATACCCTTGGGATTGTAACCATTCCCACTCACCCCATTCATCCCATATACCACACTACAATGGTCAGTATTCTTAATCACAAATTCTTATTTCTGGCTTGTTTAAGGGAAAGGGGATTCATTGAAAGATACCAGGCCACTTACAAAATTGTTAGAAAGGCTGCAGAAACAGTCTTGATGTAAATCTAGGAACAACCCCAGAAACATGATACAACAATGGCCTGTTACGGACGCTGCTGCCACCTCCACCGCAAGCCAGGAACTCAACACTGATGTTACCACTGTTGTCTCCCAAACTTAGTTCTCTCTGCTACTACCTTCACTGACAAATGCAAGTTCTGGGCAGAGCCTGTTTCTCCATATTTCTCACGTCTGTAACCTAAGTCTTGTCAAGTGAAACTGATCTTTGTGGATAGGTCATATGACTGCATGCAAGATGCAAAAGAGGAGAGGATTTGCAAGTATAGGGAGGCAGGACTAGTGCTGAAAATTTCCCCAAATACAAACATAAGATAGATGAACACAAGTATGACATGCCATTATACCTTCTGGTGTGTTCCTTCAGTACAACATTTCAGTGTTTTCTACTTGAAGGTGTGAAAACTTCAGAGTTTATTTAATCTCCTTATTCATTTTGATCTGACATGCTTAGAAGCAGTAAAAGAAGATCTTAAATATACAGCCAGGTAGTATACCCAAGAAGTCAATAAATTTATATAGTCCTAAGCTTTGAGTTACGTATCCCTTCTGACTTGACTCCTAAGTTCGTTTCGTTCCCATCAAAAATACCGTTTAAGAAGTCACTCAATTCTTGATATAACTTCTATTCGATCTTGCTACATGGCAGAACCAGGCAGTCAAAAGCAGGGAGAGAATATGTGAGGACAAACAGGACTGAGAATTTGATCAATAATATCTTAAAATTCTATGGCACTACCCAGTTTCCAGTCCATTTCCTCATTTATCTCCCTGAACCCCTCAACGACAATACACACAGAAGTTGCTCTTCAAAAAAAAAAAAAAAGAGGCTCAGGTTTTTCACTTTAGTAGAGTTTATAAGTATGGAGAAGGCAATGGTACCCCACTCCAGCACTCTTGCCTGGAAAATCCCATGGACGGAGGAGCCTGCTAGGCTGCGGTCCATGGGGTCGAGAAGAGTCGGACACGACTGAGCGACTTCACTTTGACTTTTCACTTTCATGCATTGGAGAAGGAAATGGCAACCCACTCCAATGTTCTTGCCTGGAGAATCCCAGGGACGGGGGAGCCTGGTGGGCTGCCATCTATGGGTTCGCACAGAGTCGGACACGACTGAAGCGACTTAGCAGCAGCAGCAGCAGCAGAGTTTATAAGCTAGGGGATGAGGCAAGAGGGATCTAGGTGGTAACAGATATAGAGTTGGAGATGTCAGTATGAACTCTGGTTTAATATAGGGGGGTACATTACACACACAGGTAAGCATACACATAATTCCTTGCTCTGTTGTTGAGAAGGTCTAGAAGCAATAATACCCCTGTAGCAACAAGGCTGAGGTCATAGCTTCTAATATTCTCCAATGAAATGTATCAGGACTTTTTGGAGAAGTGGCTGATTCTAGAACTGTGGCAGGGAGTTTACAAGATGAGTTTGTAGAATCTTGTAGTACTAGAAAGAAAGTGCTAAAAATATTATAAATAAAAACCCCAAACCTACACAGAATGATAGAGGGGGTGGGCTAGTATGTGAAAGGGATACAGGTACCAACTGAAATTTCCCAATAGCCAAAACTTGAGCAATTTGAGCAGCAAAATAAAGTAGTATAACATTATAATTCAAAATGTAAAATAAATATCCATGAGTCTGTATGTATAAGCAAATAAATGGGGTGATGAGACAAATCATCCATGTAGAAGAATTCCAGGTTTGTGGAGATATTCTCTCCTCAAGGAGGTGGAGCATGACTTTCCCCTCCTTAAGTGTGGGCTGCATATGGTGACTTTATTCAAGTGTGTGGAAAGGGGGCCTGAATTACTTTGCTGGGGCTGCCATAGGAAAGTGCCATGGACTGTGGCTTAAACAAAAGAAGTTTATTTTCTCACAATCCTAGAGGCCTGGAACAAAAAAGGACACTAGGTAAAAACTAAGGAAACCTGAATAAAATACAGGTGTTTGTGGTTTCCAGGTGTCGTAACCTATTTAAGCTGCTATAACAAAATAGCATAAATTACTGGGTAGCTTTTAAACAATAGAAATTTATTTCTCACAGTTACAGAGGCTAGAAAGTCCGAGATTAAAGTGCCAGCACATTCAGTATATGGTGAGAGCTGACTTCCTCATACGTGGCTGTCTTTTCATTATATCCTTACATGGCAGAAGGGGTGTGGGATCTGTCATTTTCACTACTGAGGGACTTTCACCATTACCACATGGAAGGGAGACATGTGTCAGTGGTTACTGGAGGCACAGAATGAGAGTGGCTAATAAGTATTTGAAGTCAAGTAATTCAGGAAGATAAAGGCAATATAAAGCAGGCGAGTGCTATGGATTTGAGCAGACAGTATTTCAAGATCTAGAACAAACAACTGCTGGAAGAAGCTAGGCTTAGAGATGCAGAGGCTGCTCCAATAGCAGGTGGTCAGCACGCAGGCTAGAAGACTGGGAACAAAAGGCCAGAGCTCAGAGATATTTTAGGAAACACAAGATTAGAATCTAGAATTAGAGTAATAGGTACTGGGAATAAAAATAATTGTACCTTTTGAGTTAAGTACGATCCTTTTTATCTTCCTTGCCTGGGGAGCCTTAAAGTGGGGCTAGGCCTAAGCTCCCAAGTGAGAGG
Organism: Bison bison bison; assembly: GCF_000754665.1. NCBI lineage: Eukaryota > Metazoa > Chordata > Mammalia > Artiodactyla > Bovidae > Bison > Bison bison. The sequence continues at coordinate 576,322 of NW_011494638.1, read as the reverse complement.
AAGCTAGGATAACTGGCTGGAACTAGGGAAGTGCAGGGGTGGGCATCAAGGCGCACCTGATGTCTGCCTTCCAAATTTCAAGGCTTTTAGGTCAGTTTTTGTCTATTCTTCACTCTGCTTTTTCTGCTTCATAGTCTCTTTCCCCCTGGCTGTTCCTTTACATATCTTTTCAACAATAAATGACTCCCTCCCCAACCAGGGTTGCAAAGACTTAGTGACTGAATACATACACACACCCACACATGCACTCCAGTCTATATCATCTTTTGGATCTTTTAATTAACTGTATGAGGTTCCCACCCAAAGGTCACCTATGCCTCTGCATAGTCCTCTGAGACATTAAATATTAGGGTATGTAACTGCCAGCAAAAGTGCTGTGACCACTAACACTGTACTCTGCCTCTAGAGCTGGACCAGTGTTACAGAATTACTACTTTATGTGACCATGCAGCATAGGCTGCCCCTTCCCCTACCCCTTCAGCCACTTCTTCCAGTGAGCTCCCAGGCCAGGGACTATATTTCATTTATCTCTGTCTTTATGGTCTTCAGGGCTATTGCATGACAGGCCCTTAATAGATTTTTTTTTCACTTTGAATAAAGCAATGACCACCCGACTAAAAAATGCTGTTTAGTTTTTCTCTCTCTTCTCTATTTAGTTTTTCTCCATTGCACATGGTTATCTGTTGAATTGTGCCCCCTAAAAGATGTTGAAGTCCTCACCCCTACAACCTTTGAATGAGATTTTACTGGGAAATAGGGTCTGTGCAGATGATCAAGATGAAGGCACTAGTGTGGACCCTAATCCAGTATGACCATGTCCTTAGAAAAAGGGGAAATTTAGACAGAACCACGTATGCACACAAAATACCACATGGAGATGAAGACAGAGACTGATGCAGCAGAAGCCAAGGAATGCCAAAGACTGCTAGGATGCCAAACCTTTAGGATGTAGGAGACAGGCATGGAACAGTCTCCCTTCCAGATCTCAACAGGAACTAACACTGCCAATACCTTGTTCTAAGACTTCTAGCCTCCAGCCCACACAGTACATTTCTGTCTAAAACATCCAGGTCGTGGTTCTTTAATATGGCGCTAGCAAACTAATACACTTATCACCTTCACTTTCTAACTTTATAATTGTCTGTTTTCCTGACTAAAATGTAAGCTCCATGGGGTCAGGGATTTTGTTTGTTTTGTTTACGTTTTTTGCCCCCTAGGCATGTGGGATCTTAGTTTCCCAACCAGGGATCAAATCGGCACCCCCTGCATTGGAAGCAAGGAGTCTTAACCACTGGACTGCCAGGGAAGCCTCTGTTTTGTTTACCCTTGAAACCTTAGCCTGTAGAATATTTTCTGGTACAATGTAGCTCTCAGTGTCTGTTGAAACAAATACTTTGGAGGAAAGATTTTTCACAATAATTTGGACACTTCATTTGGAAAACAATCTACATGAAAAATTTCCCCCTTATAAAGCAATAATTGAAAACTTTATCAATTTAAAATAGCATATAAAATGTACTCTGGTTACTTCTTTGGGAGGGGGAAATCTTAAACCCTCAGAAGTTGTTCCTACTTCTGGTTTCCCTTGCTCCCTGATGGCAGAGTGCCTGGGACTATGAATATACATGGTTAAGGTAGGGAGGTCAGCCATCAGGGCTTCCTGATTGCTTCTTCCAGCTTTTAAGTCTATTCTCCTGAATGAATTAATGTAAGGTCCAGGGCAGAAAACCCTTCTCCTCTTCCTCATCCTCATTACCTTCCTCCTACAATGGGCTCAAATATTTGAGTGGTTCAACACCTGTGTTCAGGAATTAGAAGAACATAATTCTAGTTTCTTCAGGGGAAAAACAAAACAAAACAACTAAAAAACTTCACTAACGCCTATATCACTTAATTTTTTAGTTTTTTTTTTTCAGTTTAGGGGAAGAAAAAATTTTCCTCCACCCTCTGAGGATCCCTGGCTGGGTCTGAAAATTAAACTGACAAAAAATAGATTAATGCAAGAAAATCATACTGATTCATATTGCTTTACATGATACAAGAGCCTTCATAAGGAAATGAAGGCCCACATCAGTGACAAAACTTACTAGCTTTTATATTGGGTTGAACAAAGAGAAGCAGTTGTGGGAAAGTGACTTAATGTGGGGAGGCTAAAGGAAGATAAGAATTATAACAAGGTCTGTTTGTATAGAATTCTCTTGCTCTCGATTTCTTGTCCTTGAAGATAAGAATGTTACTTTCCTTCTGGTACTAGGGAGGGTATCTTTCATATAGAAATTTTATTTTCTGCTTTTGAGAAAAGAAGGAAGGTCAGTATTTTTCTTGTATTTGATGTGTTTCAAGGTCCCCCAACTCAAAATAGCCATTATACCAAAGCAGCATATACCCTGAGGTGGTATACCCTGAACCCCTTCATCAGCGCACTCCCTGGGAGGTAGGTTACTAGCTGCAGGGTGAGAAAACAGAGTGGTTACCCTCCTTATACAAGGCATGGAGAACCTGCGAGGGGTAGAATTCAAATCTCTTCAATCTCAATCCAGTGCCCTTCCTGGTGTACTGCTCATAGCTGCAGATTTTCTCTTTTTTAAAGAAAGGGTGGGATCCAAAGATTTGGTTTCAGAACTGGAAGGTACAGAGAATTCTGCAGGTCTCTGTAGTTATCACCTCTGGCAGCTCTGAGCAGACTGTGGACAGACAGTGAGTAAGGGGAGGACTGGCTCCAAGTGTCCCATCAGTGATCTTCCTTCAAATACACCTGCAGGATACACACCACTACCAAGGGCACCAGCCTTGAGAGATGCTCTTGATAGAAATCCCAGAGCCCCAGGACTGACATTAGGCACCACTTAAATTCAAGAAAGTAGGGAAAACCATTAGACCATTCAGGTATGACCTAAATCAAATCCCTTATGATTATACAGTGGAAGTGAGAAATAGATTTAAGGGCCTAGATCTGATAGATAGAATGCCTGATGAACTATGGAATGAGGTTCGTGACATTGTACAGGAGACAGGGATCAAGACCATCCCCATGGAAAAGAAATGCAAAAAAGTAAAATGGCTGTGTGGGGAGGCCTTACAAATAGCTGTGAAGAGAAGTGAAAAGCAAAGGAGAAAAGGAAAGATATAAGCATCTGAATGCAGAGTTCCAAAGAATAGCAAGAAGAGATAAGAAAGCCTTCTTCAGCGATCAATGCAAAGAAATAGAGGAAAACAACAGAATGGGAAAGACTAGAGATCTCTTCAAGAAAATTAGAGATACCAAGGGAACATTTCATGCAAAGATGGGCTCGATAAAGGACAGAAATGATATGGACCTAACAGAAGCAGAAGAATTGTACAAAAAAGATCTTCACGACCCAGATAATCACGATGGTGTGATCACTGACCTAGAGCCAGACATCCTGAAATGTGAAGTCAAGTGGGCCTTAGAAAGCATCACTACGAACAAAGCTAGTGGAGGTGATAGAATTCCAGTTGAGCTATTCCAAATCCTGAATGATGATGCTGTGAAAGTGCGGCACTCAATATGCCAGCAAATTTGGAAAACTAAGCAGTGCCACAAGACTGGAAAAGGTCAGTTTTCATTCCAATCCCAAAGAAAGGCAATGCCAAAGAATGCTCAAACTACCACACAATTGCATTCATCTCACACACTAGTAAAGTAATGCTCAAAATTCTCTAAGCCAGGCTTTAGCAATATGTGAACCGTGAACTTCCTGATGTTCAAGCTGGTTTTAGAAAAGGCAGAGGAACCAGAGATCAAATTGCCAACATCCGCTGGATTATCGTAAAATCAAGAGAGTTCCAGAAAAACGTCTATTTCTGCTTTATTGACTATGCCAAAGCCTTTGACTGTGTGGATCACAATAAACTGTGGAAAATTCTGAAAGAGATGGGAATACCAGACCACCTGATCTGCCTCTTGAGTAATTTGTATGCAGGTCAGGAAGCAACAGTTAGAACTGGACATGAACAACAGACTGGTTCCAAATAGGAAAAGGAGTACATCAAGGCTGTATACTGTCACCCTGTTTATTTAACTTATATGCAGAGTACATCATGAGAAATGCTGGACTGGAAGAAATACAAGCTGGAATCAAGATTGCCAGGAGAAATATCAATAACCTCAGATATGCAGATGACAGCACCCTTATGGCAGAAAGTGAAAAGGAACTAAAAAGCCTCTTGATGAAAGTGAAAGTGGAGAGTGAAAAAGTTGGTTTAAAGCTCAACATTCAGAAAACGAAAATCATGGCA
>NW_011494638.1:570432-571962 GCF_000754665.1 Bison bison bison | reverse complement strand
TTAAAGCTCAACATTCAGAAAACGAAAATCATGGCATCCGGTCCCACCACTTCATGGCAAATAGATGGGGAAACAGTGGAAACAGTGGCTGACTTTATTTTTCTGGGCTCCAAAATCACTGCAGATGGTGACTGCAGCCATGAAATTAAAAGATGCTTACTCCTTGGAAGGAAAGTTATGGCCAACCTAGATAGCATATTCAAAAGCAGAGACACTTTGCCAACAAAGGTCCATCTAGTCAAGGCTATGGTTTTTCCAGTGGTCATGTATGGATGTGAGAGTTGGACTGTGAAGAAGGCTGAGCACCGAAGAATTGATGCTTTTGAACTGTGGTGTTGGAGAAGACTCTTGAGAGTCCCTTGGACTGCAAGGAGATCCAATCAGTCCATTCTGAAGGAGATCAGCCCTGGGATTTCTTTGGAGGGAATGATGCTGAAGCTGAAACTCCAGTACTTTGGCCACCTCATGTGAAGAGTTGACTCATTGGAAAAGACTCTGATGCTGGGAGGGATTGGGGGCAGGAGGAGAAGGGGATGACAGAGGATGAGATGGCTGGATGGCATCACCGACTCGATGGATGTGAGTCTGAGTGAACTCTGGGAGTTTGTGATGGACAGGGAGGCCTGGCGTGCTGTGATTCACGGGGTCGCAAAGAGTCGGACACGGACACGACTGAGCGACTGATCTGATCTGATCTGAAGAGTTCAAAGAACTGAGGGAAGCCGGCCACACTAAAAAGAGGTTGGGTGAAAAATACAGAGATTAGCCAAGCTGGAATGAAAGTGTGGCTGTGTAGGAGGTAGGGGGTGAAGACGGCATGGTGGGTGGAGTGGAAGGGTCACATTCTTGTGCTTGAAGTGCAAGGATAACAGCGACTAGATAGAGAAAGAGGCTGGGACCAAAGGGTATTGGACCGCTATGCAGGCGCAGGCCTAGGAGCCGAGGCTCCAGGGCTGCCCCATGGCGGCATCTTGGTACCAGGCGCACTTATAGTTTAAAAACCCCCTATGCTTTGGTTTCACGAAACGACCCTGTGGCAGATGCTGAAGTAGTCGGGGTGACCATGGTGATTATTTCTCTCAGATTCCCAGTTCTTGCTCACTCCCAGACCTCTAAGGCTAACAAAGCTCTTCTGGAATTCTAGGTTATTCTGTGACCTTCCAAGAAGCCTCTCCCCAAATTCCTTTCTCTACAAATTCTGGGAAGCACAGGAGAAGCAGCCTGCAGAGTCGCAATCATTTACCTGGCCACCCTCAGTGACACAGCTATCGCTTCCCCTCTCGGGGGCTGGGCTATTCTGCACCGTCCTGTACTTGCTTGGGGTCGGGGGCATCCAGGAGGCGACGCGCCCCTGGGAAGGTTGTGCGAGTAGCGGGTGTCCTGGGGCGGGCTTCTGGGCTCTGCAGCGCGGGAGGAGGCGGCGGCGACGCTGGCTGGCAGGCAGATGATGCTCGGGGCCCGCAGCCGTTGGGAGGCAGCGTGAGCCCGAGAGAACCCGAAGCCGCCGCGGTGGCAGCAGCGCCGGAGCGC
>NW_011494638.1:559761-570029 GCF_000754665.1 Bison bison bison | reverse complement strand
GGAGGGGCCGGGGCGCGGGGGCCCGGTGAGGCCCCGCCTGCACCACCCCCTTTCCGAGCCTTTCAAAGTCCCGGTCCCTGCCCGCCCGTGGGTCAACCGCAGGGGCGCCTTCCTCGTTCGGGCGTTGATGGTTAAGGCGGCGGGGGCAGCCCTGCCTCGGGGTGCCTCTCTGGTCCCTGCCACGCTTCTGGGCCGGGAGCAGCGCGGGTCTCTAAGTGGAAAGAGGCCCCCTGTGGATTTAGTAGGGCGGGCCTGGGTCAGGATTGCTCAGCTCTCAGTCTTGCTTTAGGAAAAATCCTGGCTGGTGGGAGATGCTAGATCTGGTAGATCCGATCGGTCTCTCCCTGAGGGACACGCGCTTAAAATAACGTCTTGTGTTGGTATGCGGTGCCACTTGAACCGCCAGCCAACCTTTCTGTGAGATTTGGAATCCTGCAAACGGTCGCCAGTCGATTTTCACGTTTAGTTGCCGGGTTTCAGATTGCTTACCCTGGGGTGGAGAGCCCCTGGGGAAGATACGAATAAATGCAAGCTGATTTCACTGGGATGGTGGATACTCATTTGTCGCTGGGAATTTGCAATCTGCGTGTAATCCCTCAGAGCCTTGTTAGGCTCCCTGTCTTCACCAGCCGCTGGGGCGAGCCTTCTCCTTCTGGGTTTAGTTCAAGGGAAGTGGCAGCCTTTCCTTTCTTATACTGATGCCAATATTCTCTGGTGCTGCTGATCTCTGAATGGCATATTTTGGAGAACTTACCTGTCAAGACAGTGTGTGGTGCACTTTGTGACTCTGTGTAGTCATGGCATTTTATACTACCACTCCTGTGTAGGTCAGTGTTTTGTCAGCTATTAATTACCTCCAATGCCAGTTAACAGAATTGCCTTAACTACTCAAGTTTGCATTTGTGTCTTGCATTTCAAATCTACGTTTATGGTCCCAGAATCATTGCTTCCAAATACGACCCAAGTAAGACCAAGTTGCAGCATGTTATAGAAGGAAGAGGTCTGGACCACCCCCCCGCCCCCCACTCCCCGCATCCAGAGACCTTGATTCTTCTAGTCTGGGCCTTTTCACTTACTGTGTGACCTTGGGCAAATCACTTAATCTCTCTGTACTTCAGTGTACTCATCTGTAAATGGAGTTAATTTTACCTGCCCTGCCTCTCACAAGGCTGTTGTGAGTATCAAACTTAATAATGGGATTGCTTTTGTAACCTGTGAATTTCTTTACAAGTATAAGGTATATTTCTTCAAGCATGAAATGAGTTTGCATGAAACATATCCTGGGATCTCTTTGTTTCCAGCTGCAGATTTGAAAACTACACAATTGAAACTTCTCCCTAAACCTGGTCATTCTTAAGGCATTGTGGATTCTAACATATGATTGAATGCAATTGGAAATTGATCTGAATTTACTTCATTAAGAAACACTTATATAAAGCTAACTATGTGTCAGGTACTGTTTTAAGTGCTTTATACATATTAACTCATTTCTTAGAGGTAAGTGCTAAGAAATATCAGTCATTTTCACAAGAAGAGATAGGGTCTATAAATATTCCTCAATTACTTTGTATAGACTCCATTCTTCACTGCCTGAGGAGTCCATCCTTCAGCTGCCTGCCTATTTGTAGCCTGCTTAACAAGACTGGTTGGATAATACGTTTCTCTTGGATTTTGGATCTGTATTCCCAACCACCGCCCCCCCATACCCCCAAATAATTGGCAAGAAAAAAATTTAAAAGATCCTGGGATTTTAAAATTTTTAAGTTTGGGGGCTTTGGTAGTGGCATCATCACAATCTGTTTTAAAATTCACCCTCTAGTCATTGTAAAGACAAACTGGTTTAGGCATCAATAAGGAAGTTGAGCTTAATTGCCTTCTCCTAAATACATTTGTATCTAAGAATAATCTGGTCACTTGGCTTGTTGGCTTATTCTTTTTGTGAGTGGACCTTAGCTTAATGGCAGGCAGAACTATTAATTGAGCTCCTCCTGAATGCCAGGTACCCTGCGGAATGTTGAGGGGTTCTCACATGAACAAGACACATCCTTTTCCTCAAAGGGCTCACAGCCTGCTTCTTTTATTTTTGGCCCAATTTGAATCTCCAAGGGCATAAATAACCTGCTGTTGCCTCAGCAGCAGGCAGACAGCTGGTATGATATTTATTTGTAGAAGTTAGGGAACAGGTTGGGACATGAGAAGGTTGGAATGAGTCTAGAGATAGAGGCTTGCGTAGTGATTATTAGAGGAAGAGGGAAATCATTAGAAGTAATATCAGTGGATAAACACAAGGATTTTTCCCTTGCAGAGGATTATAGGGAAGGAAGTTCTGGGGTAGTCTACAAAGAAAGACATAATAGTGACATGCCATAATTATGATATTCAACATAAAGCAGTTAAATTTGTAAAGTGCCCTTTTAAATAATGTCATTCAGAGCTTAAAGGCAGATTTAGATGTGTGATACAAATCAGCTCCTATTACAGTGAAAGACAAAAGATCGTTCAGTTTATTCTTTTTAGCTACATTGATAATAGTTTTGTCACAGCAATTTAGCAGGGCTTCCTTTTTGTAAATTTTTCCAGCAGTATAAACATTTTCAGGGCAATAGCCTGGTTCCTAGGATACAGCATTTCTGGAAACTAACATTTTGATTAAAGCATGTTTGTTGTTGGTAAAAATAACAGCTTTATTGAGACAGAATTCACACACCATACAATTCACCAATTTAAAATGTACAGCTCAAGGATTTAGTATAACCACACAGTTGTGTGTTGATTTGCTTTTAGATCCACCTGACTTGTTCCTGAAAGAATCACAGGGGGCTGGGACATCTTATTATATCTGGTTTTAAAAATGTTTGCTAGTCATGACTTGCCAGTGGATATCTGAATCATGACATCACCTGTAACTACTTTCAGCAACTTCAAAGGATTCAGCATTTGTGGAACAGGGTTTATTAATTAGACCTGAATGGGTCACCAACAGCAATAAAATGGCATCCCAGTCTTCCTCTCATCAGGTTCCCAGACTCCACAGGCAGCACATAAATGCTGTAGAATAGCCAGCATTACCTCAAGTTTAATTAGGAGTCCCATAGTTTGTCAGGATGCTGAGTTTTCTAACAGTGCAAAAGCTATCTAAACCCCCAACTTGAGAAGCCAAGTAAACTTCCTTAGGTGAAACACCTGTTAGGCCAATAGATTGTGTATCTGTAATCTTCCTTTCCCATTGTATTTCTTCATACCTACCAAAGCCACATGGACTAGATATTTTCTGGGATAGTTCCAATTTTATGTTCTATGCCATTGTCCCTTTAAGGCATCAATCCTGGAAATTCTAATATTTTGGTGTTGAAATTGCATTTTTCAGACTGCTTCCAATATCTTAAAGCAGAACAGAAATCTCTGATATTGTGCCCTGATTTGGGGCTTTGGCAAGTATATTCACTTTTCTAAAGTCTCCTGTCAGGCTCCTTCTGTCTATATTTCTTCCTAATGTTCTTTGGCCTGTTAATGGTTGGAAACCTCTGTAGCCTTTTGTTTGTCCAATTCTTCTCCTTTACTAATTCTAATTTCACTTGACATCCAGCTGACAGTTCTGTCTCAATGGCCTGACTTGTACACATTTTATCTTATTATAGTTATTTGTGTATATGTAAGCCACTCCCGCAATACTGTTAACCCCCTGAGATGCTGATCAGGTTTGTTTACCTCCTATAGAGCCTAGCACAATGTCTTCCACATAGTAGGTGCTCATTAAGTATTTGTTAGATGCATGAAAGAATATTTTAACAGGAGAGAAGCAGAAAATAATGGTTTGGGATGATTAGTCCACTTGTAGGACAGAAGCAGAGTACAAAGAAATGGTTAAACAAGTCAGCACATTTTCAGGCATGTTGAACAGGGTGAGTAATAGAGAGGAGAGCTGGGCATCACGGAAACCAAGGAAACTGTTGGAGGAAACAGAATGGAAAGTGATGGACATCTGCTAGACTGAGGTACAGGCAGAAGGTGTGAGAGCTCTCTGATGAAGCAGATTCAAGGTAGGAAGGAGAGGGAATAGTGTAAGTTAACACCAGTGGCTCTAGCTTAGAAATTGGAAGTTAATTCTCATGTATGTCGAAGTTTTGCTGACTCTGTGAAACTTGTAAGCTACTCAGAAATACTTCTTTAGACTGCTTGTGCAAAGCAGTCTTGATTTCCTCTTGAAATTTGTTACTGTTTCTTGAAGTGTGACAGTTTGATGTATTGCCCAGTGGCTAAAAGGTTACCAAAAAGTTACAATTTTAATGAGGGTTGTTACTGCCAGATAAATAGTTTATATATTCCTGGTGCTTTTTGAAGTAGGGGGGCATTAGGATGATCTGAATGGGCTTCCAGGGATTTAACTTCAGCTTCCAAAAGGTTGAGATGGGGTGGAGGGGGATAATGTTCCTATTGAGAGTGTGGAAGAGGCAGCAAAATTCATCAGGAGAATCTAGAGGCACATGGCCCACTGGAGGATGGATTGGCTTTGTTTGTCCCCAGTTTAGGTAGTTCTTAACAAAGTATGAGGTATTATCAGAGTATAAACTCCTGGCTGATTTGCGGAATAAGACCTGACCCTAGGTCAAATACCAAGTGGGCAGCCCCACTCCACTCTGACGGGCCTGTCCTGTCCCACAGTGGTTTTCCCAGACTTTCTCCATTTGTCTGCCTGGGAGACTGTCTTCTTCCTTCCCTCTGGCTCCTACCTCTGTGTCTCTGTCTTTCTCTAATCAACTTTATTTATGTATAATTTGCATGTAATAAAATTCATTTTAAGTGCACAGTTTGAGTTTTGATATTCTGTCATGTATCCACCATCACAAACAAGATACAGAACATTTCTGTCACTCTCAGAAGTTCTTAGGTTCTTGGGTTCTTCTCTTCCCCTGCTTATTCAAAGCATTTACTGGAGTTGGCTCACCTGCAGGGGCAGGGGAAAGAGTTGTGTGTTTGTTTGTTTGTTTGTTTTTTCCAAAAATGTATGTTATAGTTCCACTTTGGAGCCCAACTGATACTGATAACGATATAGAGACCCGCACTTCATCGACAGTGGGAGAAGGGAGTAGATGGAAAGGAATTTATATGGTTTATTTAATCTTTCGTTCATTCCTCACCTTTACTGATGGTGTTTGCCTTTGATGCCTTGTTTCCTTAGGTCATTAGTGTGCTAAAATGCCCTTTAGTCAATTCAGCCCTTTAACAGTTCTCTTGCCCCATCGACCTTAGTTGTAATACCTGTCTGGGTTTGTACTGATAGAGATTTGTAACCTTTACAGAAACTTATCCCTGGCTTCTTCACACCATAGACAGCCTCCACATCTCTTTAAGGCCCTTTTCAGTTGAAAGTCTCTTTAACCAGCTTCCATTTGCATTAAATGTCTCCACAGAGGCCTTTTGCCAATCGTAGAACTTAGGGATGATGTGATTATGCTTTAATTTCAAAATAATAGCTGCAAACTTGATTGAAATCAAGGGAGAAGTGCGTCATCCACTCCTAAGTGTTCATGAGGAACATTTATCTACCTCATTTGGCCTGAAGTGCCACTGTGTTCATAAATGTGAGCACAGGGCTGGACTGGAGGGAAAGGGGACATAAAAAAAGAAAAGTTTTGTCTCTCTATTCACTCATACAAAAACATGCATTGTGTTGGCCAGGAATCCTGTGTCTATGGTTGGGATATATTTTATTTTATTTTATAATTATTTAATAAATATATTCTGAAGGAACTTCAGAATGGGAGAAATAAAATGATCAGGGAAGTGAAGAGGCTTGACAGAATAAAAAGACAGACTCTTCAAAAAGATGAAGGTAAACTGGGAAAATAGTGAATTATTTAACATCAAGATTAGAAGTTTATAACATCAAATCCCAGTTTAGTAAGGATACTTGTTAGAGCTTGAAATAAACAGTCATTTAAAATGAATTTCTAATCTAACCATTGTTTTAGACATATGAGACACATTGTCTCAGGTTATGATATCAGCTAAGATGTAGATAATAGAAAGGGTCTGGCTAATTCATGGATCATAGTTCTGACACATAGACTTTCCAGATCTCTCTTTGATAGTTTATTAGCCAGAACTGTTTTAGTTGGAAGTGATGGAAACCCAACTCAAAGCCAAAAGGGATTTTATTTGCTTAGATGTCCTAAAAGCCTAGGCATGGCTAGATTCAAGACTCAGACATGGTCTCTGGTATTCTCTGTCACTGGCTTTCATGTCAGACTGCTATTTGACATTGGTTTCATCCTCAGGACAGTTCTTTTCTGGATGAAAAAAGTGGTAAGTGGCACCCGCCAACCACATGGTCTAGCTCTGGGCCTGGAAGAAGAGAGCCTGGTGGAGCATTTCTGATTGACCTTGCTTGTGGTCACGTGCCCTCTCCTGACACTGTGCTGAGGAGGTGATGGGGGAGGAAGGCAGTGAGCAGTCCAGTCTTGCTCATCTCAGAGGCCAGAGGGAGGATAGGAAGTTGTGATTGATAGTCCCACCCAGACCTTGTGGGGTAGCTGAAAGCTGTTCGCCATCAGAAGGAATGGTGCTAGAGAGACAAAACAATATCCACTATGAATCAGTCACCAAAAGTGCCAAAGTGCCTGAGTTCTGCCTCCTGTTCTGATTTTTGAGCAGATGAATGGGAGGGTTTTTGACTGGGAGGATATTGGCTATCTTTCCCCTAGAGAGTAACTTCTAATTAAAAGAAAAGCCTTGGAGAATCCATAACAGCAAATGTTGATAAAGCATATGAAGGGGGATAATTAGGAGTATGAGAGTAATAGATATATACTACTATATATAAAATAGATAAGTAGCAAGAATTTATTGCATAGCATGGAAACTATATTCAGTATCTTATAACAACCTATAATGAAAAATAATCTGGAAAAAAATATAAAATTGAATCACTTTGCTGTACTCTTGAAACTAACATAACATTGTAAATCAACTATACTTCAATTTTTTTGAAGGTAGATGATTTAAAAATTATCTTTTATTCAATCCTAATTAGAAAGTAATTTTGTGTGAGTTTATATAAATCATTTTCTGCATATGTGTGTTTTAAACAAACACTATTGTGTTAGACTAATTTTAAATTAGGCTAGACTAGTTAGAACCTAATTTTTCATCTTACCATACTGGAATGATTACAATAAGATAATCAGCTATTTCTTTAAGGATACACTGTCTCTTTAAAATTTTTTTATAGCAGTACTTAAAACAACTTTTAAACAAGTTTGATCTCTCTGTGCTCAAGCTGAAAAATATCTTCTAGTTTGCTAAGCATCATGCTCAGGTTGGAAGCGGAACTACTAGAGATATTTTCCATAAAATTAGGAAAAGTACTTCTTAATAGTAATAAATTTGGGTCAAAATCTGGATTAAACTTTCATCGATTTAGAATGTGTATTCGTTAAAATCTTATTTTGGAGATGGGAAGTTAAACCCACTAGAGCTAATATTGTATCTTAACCCAGCCTTCCTGTTGATACTCATTGTTTTCATTCTAACAAAGATTTCTCAGCTTCTGCACTATTCTGTTTTCTGGGGACATGTCCTGTGTGTTGTAGGATACTTAGTGGCATCTCTAACCTTTATCTGCCAGATCCAGTAGCAACCCCCAGCCACCGTTGTGACAACTGATCCATGTTGTCTACAAACATTGCCTAATGTTCCCTAGGGAGCAATCCCTGGTCTCCTGCCCCTGCTTGAGAACCACTGCCCTAGATCTTGAGACCTAGATTAGGGTAGGAAAAGTGGGAAAGAGTTAAAAATAAAAATGGAGATTAATTGGAAAAACTTTTAAAAATTGACTTTTTAGTAATACCTCTTCTGCTTATAGGAATGTTGTATTATAGATAATTCAGAAAATAAAAAAAGAATAAAGGAAAATTTTGTAAAAACAAATTATACCATCCAGAGATTATCATTTTCAACCATTAATTTACTTCTTTAAGTCTTTTATCTATTTGTATTAGTATTTTTATGATTTTTAAGCTTAATATATATTGAGATAATTTTTATATTATAAATATTTCTTTATTAAAAAAATTTAAAGCAAAAATTTTTAGACTGTGCTGTGCAGCCTGTAGAATCTTAGTTCCCTAACTAGGGATTGAATCCATGTCCCCTACATTGGGAGCTTGGACTTTTAACCACTGGGAGTCCTATAAAATATTCACTAAAAATGTTTTTCATGGCTGCATAATATTCCATCACCCAGGTGTACCATAAATTATTTACCATAATTTATTTTCACTGTGGGCTTCCCTGGTGGTTTTGTTGGTAAAGAACCCACCTGCCAGTATAGGAGACATGAGTTCAAACCCTGGGTTGGAAAGATTCCCCAGAGGAGAAAATGCCACCCACTCCCATATTCTTGTCTGAGAAATCCCATGGATCATTGAACCTGGCAGGCTATAATCCATGGGTTGAAAAGAGCCTGACATGACTTAGTGACTGAACACTACCACCACTACCACCAATTTTCACTGTAAAAAGAAATGTACTATGATGAACATTTGTTGTACATAAATCTTTGCTTGGATTAGTAAGCTTTAGTCAATTTCAGACTCTACATCTCTTTGGCAAGGGTTGGCATTTACGATTTTTCAGGGTAGGGTATTGATATTTATTTCATTTTAAAAATAGCACTTTTTATATATGTTGCTTCAGGGCTAGGATGGCCAGATGTCCCATTTCTGTGAGATGCCTTCTGCCATCCAGTACCTTTATTCTGTTTGGAAAAATCCTCTTAGAGTAGGATATATAAGTTTACTGAAAAAAACTAATCCTTTTGGAAATCTGAACTATCTACTTTTTCCGACAATTTTCCTTATTGTTGTTCTTATTCACTGTTTCTGCTTGATCTTGGGTGAATCTGGGTCAGAAAGCATAATAGAATTAGAAATATTTTTAAAAAGAGAAAAAAACAAACAAACCCATGAAGCTGCTGTCTTAAAGTATAAACAATTACATTGTAACTTGAAAACTACCTGAATATATGTTATTTCCAACAAAATGAATATATGTTACAAGGATATGCTTGTAAACAGCATATCCTTCTAATTAGAGCAAACTACTATTTGTCTGGAGTGGTCAGAGGATGAGTTTTTCTTCAGTGAGCCGTTAAGAACCTGAGAGACCTTCCGCACAACCACCTGGGCTTCCCAGGCTACTCAGTGGTAAAGAGTCTGCCTGCCAGTGCAGGAGACGCAAGAGATGCAGGTTTGACCTCTCGGTTGGGAAGATTGCCTGGAGTAGGAAATGGCAACCCACTCTAGTATTCTTGCCTGGAAAATTCCATGAACAGAGGAGCCTGGAGGGCTACAGTCCATGGGGTTGCAAGAGGTCGGACACCACTGAGTGACTGAGCACACACCTATTTTAAAGCAATTAGGATGGAACAAAACACACCAGTGATAAAGACATCACTGTAAAATGGACTCTTCATACATAGAAGGTGTTTCGGGGTTTGTGAGGCCTGCCGGCATTGCTTGGTATAACAGCCCACTTTAAGGACTGGTAGCCACAAATATGGTTGGAGATTGATTGTATGAAAATTTAGGTATTGAAGACATAGGAAACTTGAGTTGAAGCCTTAGCATCCTTGAAAGTTCTTTGCTCTTCTTCCTCCACTAAAACATAGAAATTTACCTTATTTAGTTTTCATTTGCTTTCTTCTAAAAACTGTGACTTGCATAAATGCATGATTCCAAGGCAGTACAATTAACAAATAATAATGGTGAATATTTACTGAGGCCTTACTATGGACCAGACTGTTCAGAGGACTTTGTTACAACTGTTCCTTCCTTGGCTTCCACCTCTCCCAGTACCTGAAACTCAGGGAGTGTATCATAGTTGTCAAGGCATGAACTCTGCACTTGAATTCTGGTTTGAATCTTGGATTCACTATTCACTATCTCTGTGACCTTAACATTTCTGTGCCTCAATTTCATCATTTTTATAATGGGGATAACAATATTTACTTCATGAGATGGAGTAGCTCTATACAGTCAGCAAAAACAAGACTGGGAGCTGACTGTGGCTCAGATCATGAACTCCTTATTGCCAAATTCAGACTTGAATTGAAGAAAGTAGGGAAATCCACTAGGCCATTCTGGTATGACCTAAACCAAATCCCTTATGATTATACAGTGGAAGTGAGAAATAGATTCAAGGGACTAGATCTGATAGACAGAGTACCTGATGAACTATGGACAGAGGTTCGTGACATTGTACAGGAG
>NW_011494638.1:559324-559661 GCF_000754665.1 Bison bison bison | reverse complement strand
AATAGCTGTGAAAAGAAGAGAAGCAAAAAGCAAAGGAGTAAAGGAAAGATATACCCATTTGAATGCAGAATTCCAAAGAATAGCAAGGAGAGATAAGAAAGCCTTCCTCAGCTATTAATGAAAAAAAATAGAGGAAAACAATACAATGGGAAAGACTAGAGATCTCTTCAAGAAAATTAGAGATACCAAGGGAACATTTCATGCAAAGATGGGCTCGATAAAGGACAGAAATGGTATGGACCTAACAGAAGCAGAAGATATTAAGAAGAGGTGGCAAGAATACATAGAAGAACTATACAAAAAAGATCTTCATGACCCAGATAACCACGATGGTGTC
>NW_011494638.1:558542-559224 GCF_000754665.1 Bison bison bison | reverse complement strand
CACTACGAACAAAGCTAGTGCGGTGATGGAATTCCAGTTGAGCTATTTCAAATTCTGAAAGAGGATGCTGTGAAAGTGCTGCACTCAATATGCCAGCAAATTTGGAAAACTCAGCAGTGGCCACAGGACTGGAAAAGGTCAGTTTTCATTCCAATCCCAAAGAAAGGCAATGCCAAAGAATGCTCAAACTACTGCACAATTGCACTCATCTCACACGGTAGTAAAGTAATGCTCAAAATTCTCTAAGCCAGGCTTTAGCAATACGTGAACTGTGAACTTCTGGATGTTCAAGCTGGTTTTAGAAAAGACGGAGGAACCAGAGATCAAATTGCCAACATCCGCTGGATCATTGAAAAGGCAAGAGAGTTCCAGAAAAACGTCTATTTCTGCTTTATTGACTATGCCAAAGCCTTTGTGTGGATCACAATAAACTGTGGAAAATCCTGAAAGAGAAGGGAATACCAGACCACCTGACCTGCCTCTTGAGAAACCTGTATGCAGGTAGGGAAGCAACAGTTAGAACTGGACATGGAACAACAGACTGATTCCAAATAGGAAAAGGAGTACATCAAGGCTGTATATTGTCAGCCTGCTTATTTAACTTCTATGCAGAGTACATCATGAGAAACGCTGGGCTGGAAGAAGCACAAGCTGGAATCAAGATTGCTGGGAGAAATATCAA
>NW_011494638.1:541105-558407 GCF_000754665.1 Bison bison bison | reverse complement strand
AGTGAAAAAGTTGGCTTAAAGCTCAACATTCAGAAAATGAAGATTATGGCATCTGGTCCCATCACTTCATGGCAAATAGATGGGGAAACAGTGGAAACAGTGGCTGATTTTATTTTTCTGGGCTCCAAAATCACTGCAGATGGTGATTGCAGCCATGAAATTAAAAGACACTTACTCCTTGGAAGGAAAGTTATGACCAACCTAGACAGCATATTAAAAAGCAGAGACATTACTTTGCCAACAAAGGTCCATCTAGTCAAGGCCATGATGTTTCCAGTAGTCATGTATGGATGTGAGAGTTGGACTATAAAGAAAGCTGAGTGCTGAAGAATTGATGCTTTTGAACTGTGGTGTTGGAGAAGACTCTTGAGAGTCCCTTGGACTGCAAGGAGATCCAACCAGTCCATCCTAGGAAATCAGTCCTGAATATTCATCAGAAGGACTGATGTTGAAGCTGAAACTCCAATACTTTGGCCACCTGATGCGAAGAGCTGACTCATTTGAAAAGACCCTGATGCTGGGAAAGATTGAAGGCGGGAGGAGAAGGGCATGACAGAGGATGAGATGGTTGAATGGCATCACTGACTCAATAGACATGAGTGTGAGTGAACTCCGGGAGTTGGTGATGGACAGGGAGGCCTGGCCTGCTGCAGTCCATGGGGTCGCAAAGAGTCGGACACGACTGAGCGACTGAACTGAACTAATGCACTTAGAAACGTTAGCAATTATTATTGTTGCTGTTCTGGAGAAGGCGATGGCACCCCACTCCAGTACTCTTGCCTGGAAAATCCCATGGACGGAGGAGCCTGGTAGGCTGCAGTCCATGGGGTCTCAAAGAGTCGGACACGACTCAGCGACTTTACTTTGACTTTTAACTTTCATGCATTGGAGAAGGAAATGGCAACCCACTCCAGTGTTCTTGCCTTGAGAATCCCAGGGACAGGGGAGCCTGGTGGGCTGCCGTCTATGGGGTCTCATAGAGTCAGACACGACTGAAGCAACTTAGCAGCAGCAGTAGCAGCAGCAGTTCAGTTACAGCTGTCTTTCTCCTTTTTGTCATGCTGCTTTGTCTTCTTCATAAGCTCAGCTACCTCTTATTGCCCCTTAGAGACCAGGGCTCCTTGGCTCTGTCCTTGACCTTTCCTTCCTCCCACTGTGGCCTGATCATCTCCTGATGAGTCAGGACCAGCCCTGTGCGGATGACTTCCAAATCTGTTTCTGACCTACTTGCTCTCCCTATAAACAACAGACAACTGCCTTATGGCCATCTTTAGAAGCATCTGAAACCTAAAGTATTTAAAATTGATCTTTTTATCTCCTCCTTCTTCATGCCACTGTACGATACTTAACTTCTCCATTCTAGTTTTCCCATCTTTAGGATAGGATAATAGTAATGCCTGCTTCATAGTTTTTTTTTTTTTTGAGGATTAAATGAGATTGTTAATGCAGAGCACTTACAGGAATCCCTGGTACATATTTAAGAAATTTGACCCACTCTGATTGTTGTTATTTGCATTCTTTATGTGGTGAATAGCATCAACATCTAATTCAAAACTCTAACCAAAAACTTAGAAATTATCTTGACTTTCTCCCTCACCCCCCCACCATTCCCATCCTACTCTAACTGATCAGTTTCCATTTCCTGGTATTATTTTTACTCTGTTTTCATCCTTATTATTATTTCTTTTCTGAATCCCCAGGTAGTGTCCTAAGCAATTTTTGGTCTTACTTCCTGTGATCTGTTTTTCATTGTGCTACCTGAGTGATCTTTATGTAGTGCACACATCTGATCCTATCACTCTCTGTCCTGAAATTCCTCAGTGATATCCCCATTGAATTTTTCCTTGAGAATAAATTTATTGATGTAGTGCTTCCTAAACTTTGGTGTCCATCTGAATCACCTGGTCTCATTCAATTGGAGATTCTGACGAAGATCTGGGGTGGGGGTGGGGGTGGGGCGGAGACAACTAACAACTTCCAGGTGATGCCGGTGTTGCTGGATTGAAGGCCATGCTTCCAGTAGTGAGGCTGTAATGCGCAGGGCTCTTCCTAACTTACCTTCACCCTGGGACTGCCTCGTCGCTCGTGTTTCCCTTGGGGCATTCAGGTCTTCACTTGAAGTCAGGAGCTTTCCAGGTGCCTTCTTGCTGCTTTGGAGCATTCCCCTTGCCTGGTTTTCTCTACTCTTTGTGAGTTAGTTCCCCCAGACCCGGTCCGGCTAAGATGCCCCTGTGTCCTGACACCTACCACGCTGCATTACAGTTGTCTTATCTCCTTGTATATTTCTGAGCATTGTAAGGACAAGGGAGATATCTTGTTTTGATTACAATTTTTATTGAGATATAATTCACATACAATGCAATTCATCTATTTAAAGCATGGAATTCAGTGGTCCTCACCTGTTTTTTGACCCAGCATCTAGACCAAGGCTTGGTCTGGTAACAAGCCCACAATTCAAATAATACATTAATTAAATAACATTAAAGTACCATTGGCAGTTTTTCTCTAAAGCTTCCTCTCCATACCTGTATTTTTGGAATTGAACATTTTAGCATTCATATCATCTTATTTATTCATCAGTAACTCTTCATGAGGCTTTCCTGGTGGCTCAACAGTAAAGAATCCACTTGCAATGCAGGAAACTCAGTTTTGATCCCTGAGCTGGGAAGATCCCCTGAAGAAGGATGGCAACCCACTCTAGTATTTTTGCCTGGGAAATCCCATGGACAGAGGAGCCTGGCAGGCTGCAGTCCATGGAGTCACAAAGAGTCAGAAATGACTTAGCGATTAAACAACTATTAACTACTCTTACTGAGCTTCTTCCTCCCAGCCCACACTCCCCTTTTTGGCACCAGGGATGGGATCCACTTGATTTTTCTCTTGGTAAGTTCTGATGCGTTGTTATAAATCACTATCCCTTGTTCTCCGGTGCTTCCAGTTCTGTTTTCAGCTCATGCTGTAACAAGCAGTACTGA
Organism: Bison bison bison; assembly: GCF_000754665.1. Taxonomy (NCBI): domain Eukaryota; kingdom Metazoa; phylum Chordata; class Mammalia; order Artiodactyla; family Bovidae; genus Bison; species Bison bison. Next base: position 555,432 of record NW_011494638.1, on the reverse strand, counting down.
TCCAAAGCACAGATCTCAACATGCTGCTTTCTTGCTCAAGACCCACCTACTATTAGTATGAACTTATTCCTTAGCCTGACATTCAAGATTTTTTCTAGCTCTAATCTCTTGATTTGGTGTTTTACAACACTGAAGTTCTTAGACTTTCTTAGTTCTTATATGTAGCAATCATCTGAAATACTTTTTAAAATGTAAATTTCTGGGTCTTGCCTCCAGAAATTGATACAGTGATTTTGAGAGTCCCGAGAATCTGTTTTTCACCAGTGTGCCAAAAGAGATTCTGATGCAGGTGGTCTGTGGAAGCCCTCTCTCAGAAGCTGAAGCAACCTTGCTGCTAGAGGCTCTGTTCCAGCTTTACTTGACTCTGTTTTTTGTTCACCATGTTTCCCTCTCGTGTGTGTGTGTGTGTGTGCTCAGTTGCCCAGTTGTGTCTGACTCTGCATGGGCTTTAGCCCACGAGGCTCCTCTGTCCGTGGAATTCTCCAGGCAGGAATACTGGAGTGGGTCACCGTTTACTCCTCCAGGGACTCTTCTCAACCCCGGAATGGAGCCTGAGTCCCTGGTCTCTGGCATCGGCGGGAGGATTTTTCACCACTGGCACCAGCTGGGCCACACGTGGTTTCCCTCTTGCCACCTAGTGAAGCTCAGTAAGAGTTGATGGAATTGGAGTATTTGTTGAGTGGTGGTGATGAGTTTTTTTAAATTGTAAGATGACATTACTGTTGACATATTTTCAGCCAATTCCCCGCCCCCCCCCCCACCGCCACCCCGGCTATCCTTAATGTTTTACTTTTAATAGAATATGTGAGAAGACCTGGCACATAGTAGTGACCCAGTAAATCATTTTGCTATTTTTAAAGGCAGCGGGAAAAACTGCCTCACTTATGTTAAAACTTAATTGAAAGTCTTCTGTGGTGAAAGATGTTCCATTACTTTTACTAATAATAGGTGTGAAATAGCATAAGAAATGACTTGCAAAATTACTTTGGGAGCTTATTTATTTATAATTTTTAAAATTTGAATTAAAAAAATTTTATGGGAGCTTTTTAAAAAATATAACAAAAAAAACTGTGAAAATAATGAATGTTTAGTGCAAAACCTTTGAAAATTCAGAAATACAAAAGAAAAAAATTGCATGTAATCCCACTGTCCTAGATGCTTTTAATAGTTGATGTAAGTATGGAGTTTTCTTGTGTATGTATATTTTCTTTAGCAAAACAGTTTATTTTGTGCAGACTATTTTGTAGCAAGATTTTTTTCCTCTAAAGAGTATATTTTAAACATTTTCCTCTACCAATACTGTTTTGATCTCCTTAGAGATCAATCCTAAAGGAAATCAACCCTGAATATTCATTGGAAGGACTGATGCTAAAGCTGAAGTTCCAACACTTTGGCCACCTGATACGAAGAGCCGACTTATTGGAAAAGACCCTAACGCTGGGAAAAACTGAAGGCAGGAGGAGAAGGGGATGACAGAGGACAAGATGGTTGGATGGCATCACTGACTCAATGGACATGAGTTTGAGCAAGCTCCAGGAGATGGTGAAGGACAGGGAAGCCTGGCGTGTTGCAGTCCATGGGGTTGCAAAGAGCAACTGAACAACAGCAACAATACCAATGCATATTCTCAAATACTGTGTTTTTTAATGCTTCCAAGTAATATGTTGCATGAATTAGTCATATTATTCAACCAATCCCCTATGATAACTATGTCCAATTTTTTGACAGTTTAACTAAAGAGAATCAAAAGCCTTTGTGTGTTCCTTTAAAAAGAAACTAATTGTAGTTGTCAGTGAATCATCTGACTATAATTATAGAACATCCCATTTTTCTACAATAACAATATTGGTGCAAAAACTTGATTATCGTATCAATGTTAAGAAGATTAATCCAGTTAGAGCTTAGAGGACTAAAAAAAAAAAATGCAAGAGTATCAAAGCACTCAGGAATAAATCCTTAAATACAACTACATATTTGGTATATTAGAGTGTCAGCCACAACAACCTGCTAGAAGGAAATTCTCCAGACTAGAGAGTTAGATAGATCAAGGTTATTGATCAGCGTGCCAGGGGAATGAAGCAGTAGGTTAGCTCCAGCCTGAGAGGACAGTGGGTCTCTTCCTTCTCCAGGATTTTGGAAATCATATAGTGGGATAAGTTGTGTTGAAGTCAACACATTTCTGTACCTGCCTATTCTTGTTAGTCGAGGAGACTATCCCTGACTAATTAAAGCCATTTGAAATTTGCCAAGCTCTTGCATCCATATTTAATGACGGGACAGCCTGGTTGCTCAGAATATGTTGGATTTAGAAATAAAAAGTTGACTTAGGCTAAAGGGAAAAGAGTTATACAGCAGAGACAGTTATTAAAAAAAAAAAAAAAACAAATCACATTTACTAAGTAACTTGGGAAATAATCTCTGAGACATAAGACCTTGAAAAGTCTGAAAAGGAGTCTTTTTGTTAATGTATTTCAAATAGACCCCCTTGGTTTACAAATATTTTCTTATGATTTGCTTCCAACTGAAATGTGTTGGGAAACTGGGCAAGGGTTCTTAGGGGCCAGCTTCTTCAGAAGACATTGAGTCCCTCTAGGGCAGAAGTGGTACCTCTTTGGGTCCAATGATTTTCTGAGTCGGTGTCAAGAACAATGCCTTATATTTAAGAAAGTTGGAATACTCTGTGGACCATGCAAAGTTGCCTCCTCGGTTATTGCCCAACGGAGTCTTGCAGGTCCAGTTTGTCCCTTGAAGCCAGGGCTCCCACTATGGTGTGTTTAATAAAGTGAAAGTGAAAGTCACTCAGTCATGTCTGACTCTGCAACCCCATAGGCTATACAATCCATGGAATTTTCCAGGCCAGAATACTGGAGTGGGTAGCCTATTTCTTCTCCAGCGGATCTTCCCAACCCAGGGATTGAACCAGGGTCTCCTACATTGCAGGCAGATTCTTTACCAGCTGAGCTATCAGGGAAGCCCCATGTTTAATAAGGATGTGGACAAAACATGCAGAGTGCAATTTAACTGGTTAAAGTAAGGATTGGGGTGTGTCATCTGAGTTTATGAAAACCTACATGGTGGGGTCATTTAGAAGAACATGCTGCTAAGTCACTTCAGTCGTGTCTGACTCCGTGGGAACCCATAGACAGCAGCCTACTACGCTTCCCCGTCCCTGGGATTCTCCAGGCAAGAACACTGGAGGGGATTGCCATTTCCTTCTCCAGTGCATGAAAGTGAAAAATGAAAGTGAAGTCCCTCAGTCGTGTCTGACTCTGTGCAACCCCATGGACTGCAGCCTAGCAGGCTCCTCTGTCCATGGGATTTTCCAGGCAAGAGTACTGGAGTGGGGTGCCATTGCCTTCTCCGTTAGAAGAACATAGTACCAGTTTAAAAAATCTGTAAGAGTCCACTGTAATCTATATCATTCTGTATATTAAACCTAGATTCTTAAAATAATGTTTTTCTTAACGTTAAACATCTCCCGTATTCTAATTTGGGCTGCATATCTGTTGGTTATTTTTCAGGATTTTCTAAGGTAACTATTATAGGCTGGTGAAATTTAATAAGTCTGAATGGGTAGAGGCCAAATTAATTGTTATAAAATATATATGGGTAAAATAGTGCCACTACACATGATTCCAGCTTGCAAATTTCTTCTTTTGGGTGGCAATTAAGATTTTGTAAGTCTGAAATTATATAGTTTGATTTTATTCAGAATGTGGTCAATATATAGACACAAAGTCATAGTCAGAGCACCAGAACTACCTCTGTGCATGCTGTTCACTTTAGTCAGTTTAATTCCTTAAGTAGCCAGTTGTCCTTTGGTTTTCATTCTTCACTGTCACAGCACAGTGACATCAGATGCAGCTGGAGCTTAAAGAAGGGTTGTGTTAATTAATTCCAGTGAAACAAAAACTGCCTCAAATAATTAATGGAGTACAGTCTCATTAAAAGACTTTAGAACTTTTTTTTTCCCAAGGACTAGAGAAGGAGAATGGCACAGATTGTTCACTTGAGACCATTTTAAGCTATTGATGCATCTTACAGTCCTCATCTAGTGGTTCTGATTTCAACATGAATCATTCAGGCCGTGTAGTTATTTTCTCTTGAGGCTCTCTCTTTGCCTTCAGTGACAGTTTTCAAGGAAGAAGTTCATGAACTTAGGCTTTGTTACAATCTAAAAATGGCCTCTATTTTATCATTTTATTTATAGCTGTCATATTTTAGTTTAAATACTGTTGACCTAGCAAGCAAACATTTGTGTGTACAAGTAGGGTGGCAAATACCAGGTCAGGTTGCCTGCTGGGTTATTGGAGAGAAGAAGAGACTATGTATGTTCCCATCATTGTTTCTGTCAGCTGATCTTGCTATTATAAGGTTCTTTTTTTTTTTTTTGTCTTCCAAATACTTAAGGAAAGTGGGATTATTGGACTGAGAAAGCCTGAATTAGGGAAAACCAGGTTGTGAAATAAGTAGGAAGATCTTTTTCCCATGTGATTAAATTATCTTGGTTTTCCAACTCAACGTTTTATAATCAGTAGAAGCTTGCATTCTGTGACCTATCCTTTGAGGACACTGCCTTTTAGCAAACTAGAAAGTTTAATCTACTTTTAGGTTTAATAATAGTTAAAAGGGGGCTTCCCTGGTGGCTCAGAGGATAAAGCGTCTGCCTGCAGTGCAGGAGACCTGGGTTCGATCCCCGGGTTGGGAAGATCCCCTGGAGAAGGAAATGGCAACCCACTCCAGTACTCTCCCCGGCAAAATTCCACAGATGCAGGAGCCTGGTAGGCTACGGTGGGATTGCAGTGATCCCGCATGACTGAACAACTTCACTTCTTAATAGTTAAAAGGGGAATAAAAGGAAATTAACACATAACATGTAGTTTACAGTTTTTTTCTTTAACAGATAAAAAAGGTCTACGTTTTGTTGTGTTGTTGAAAACATGTTCAAAAGAGAATGGACTTATAGATGCAACAGGGGAAGAAGAGGGTAGGACAAGTTGAGAAACTTGCATTGACATATACACATTTTGCTCTTGTTCAGTTATTAAGTTGTGTTTGACTATGTGACCCTGTGCACTGTAGCACGCCAGGCTTTACACTATCATGTGTAAGACAGATAGCTAGTGGAATGCTACTATATAACAGGGAGCTCAGCCTAGTGCTCTGTGACAACCTAGAGGGATGGGATGGGAGAAGGGAGGGAGGCTTAAGAAGGAGGGGATATATGTATAATTATGGCTGATTCACATTGTATGGCAGAAACCAACACAACAGTGTAAAGCAATTATCCTCCAATTAAACAAATTCTTTTAAGATTTTATGTATGTTCCAAAGCTACATTTTTGGTAGCATAATAATGAAGATATAAAGAAAAATATGCATAAACATATATATATATATATATCATAAAAATGTATTTTTAAAAAGACTGAAAAGGATGGTTTGAGACTGGGAGATTTGGGTATGATTGCCCACATAGGTGTTACCATGTGTGGGGCAGACAGGGTTATGTCTGGGAAGGGAACCACCTCAGTAACTCAAGGAACCAATGACTTGCTTACAAATAATATTGGCCCTTGTGCTGTAGAGATGGTACACTCAGAGTAGATGAAACAGAGGAGGGGTCAGAACAAACAGGGCTAATAGAGATATATAGTTCTGTTTTACTTTTGTTTGTATGCTGTATTGCGATATCTTTTTTTGGTTGTTGTTTTGTTAGGTTAGTTGTAATTTTTATCTAAGCTTCTCAAACTAGCTATAGAACATTTGGATTATTTGTCTAGGTTTTGGAAAGGCGTGATATGATTGAAACAGCTCTGCCACTTTAGGATTTGTGTGAATCAGATACACTATGAAAAGGAAGTACAGAAAAGACTATTTAAGTATATAAACAAGAGTTAAGCTTTATAAATCTGGATGCATTGAATAACAAATACATAAAATGAATGGGAAATACTGAGAACAAATAAGGTAACAGTAACGTGACATGTTTAGCAGTATGGTGTCCAGTATGAGGTTGGGTTTCTTCCAGTGTGACCATAGACAGTGCAGGTCCTCACTCGCAGGGCAGCTCGGAGGCGTCGTATGTAAGCATGGATGTAAAGCCTTAGCCCAGCACTTGTTGCATCGTGTTGTTGTTGTTCAGTCACCCAGTTGTGTCCAATATTTTGGGACCCCGTGGACCGCAGCACGCCAGGTCTCCCTGTCCCTCACCATCTCCCGAAGCTTGGGCTTCCCTGGTGGCTCAGATGGTGCCTCATAACGGAGTCCATAATGTTAACTTTTCAGCTGATTTTATTGGCTTATGTATTTTAAATGATTTGTAAAAATTCATTTCCTTAAAAGAGAAATCATAACTCTAGATAGTTCTCTACTTACCATATTCTTAAAGCTTCTCGACGGTTTCAGACATGAGTTATATACACTAATACAATTCTCCCTTCATTCTAGATGGTGTTTGACTAGAAATACTCTTTCAGTTATGTCTACAATTCAACATTGTCAGCATCTGACATAGCTGTAGCTTTCATCGCAGCCCCTTTATTAATGTTTCCTTCATCAGCATTCTCAACCTTTTTTTTTCCACCAGAAAAAGGAACTTATTCTAAACCAGGGCTCTTGCAGGTCCTGCACCCAGCTGTAATTAACCAATATAACTAGCACTTTATGAATTATATAGACATGTGTCATAAGCGTAAATTTCAAAATAATAATGGTTAAATTTAAAAAACTAGACCCAATTCTATTTTTCTTGCTAATATAAAGGATTGAAAGCCAGATATTCCTTTTTCTAACTTTCGTTATAGTTAGAGCTAGCTGTGTGGTTCAGTTTTGGTCAATGTGATATAACAAGAAATCTTCTAGAGGACCTCTATGGGGTGGGAGTGGGTGAAAATTGCTTTTCAGATAAAAGGAACAGAAGCAGAAGAATGGTTTGGCTGCATATCTTCTTTCTTTCATTCATAAGTGTGGAATATAATGTACAGAGTTGTGGCAGCAAAATTGCAGTCGTGAGATAACAAGGTGGGAATGGAAAGTTAACAAGCGGAAGTGGTAGAGCAGAAAGATAAAGAGTCTGGGTTCTCAGTGATATTTCTGAGCTCGCAGAAGAACTCTGAGGTAGCCTTCCCTGGACTTCTTGTTCATACATTATTAAAGTCCTAGTAGTTTAAGCTATTTAGTCAGACTTTTCTGTTCCTTGCAGCTGAAAGTATTCCTAACTTAAACAAGATATAGCAACTTTAATGTGAATAAAATTAATATAAATTTGTGAGTTTTTGACAATTTGTACAGTGATATTTATGCACAAATAACATGGGAATATGACAGAATCCATGAACAGAAGGGTGAATTCTAGTCACACTTTTGACATTGCAAAATATGAGCAGTAATGTGAAATAAATTAGCCGTAGTCATAATTTATAGGTATTCTGGCCGCTTTGTGAGTCCTTTCCCATATTACCTATGACTTTTTAAAGTCTTGCTTTCCTTGGGCTTCGCGATGTGAACATGACAGATGCAGGGACTGGAGGTTCAATAATAAGGGAACAGCTGGATATGAGAGAACATAAATGGGTGGAAGACATCAATTAAAAGATGAATGTGTATAGACCATACCAGTCTTCCAGCCACGGTTGTCCCCAGGCTATCCTGGAGCTCAATGTTCTGAATTCCAATGGGGGAGGAAGGGAACAAAATATTAAAAAGGCAAAGAAGCAACAGCAGCAGCCATTGAAACCTGGAAGAATTCCTGGCAGATATTAAAAGTTCCTTCAACTTTGAGATTCATTTCCACTTGGTCTCTCGATCCTTATGTGAAGTTTATGGTGAAGCCATACCAACCATGTGCTTAATTTGATCGTTTCAGATTTTCTAACGGTGTTAAGATGTTTGGTAAGTTTGTCCATTCGGTATGAAACTTTAGAGGTAGGCAAGGAAAGGGGTACAGGTGGGAAAATATAGAGAACTCTTGAGGAGAAGAGTAGTTAGAAAATTAAGAAAATTTGACCATATCATGAGATGAACACGATGATAACATTTTTCACTGAGGAACTGCTCTCACTTTAAATATTGTCCTTTGCTGAGACTCCCAAGGAAATGCCTCTTTTGAGCATCTTTTAAAAGTTAATCATAAAGGAAGACTAGTTTTTTGTGTAAAGAAATAAACGAAAATATTTTTTTCCAGTGGCACAAAGAAAGAATTATACTTTAAATGGAGCCTGGCACTTGCAAACTCCTATACATGTTCATTTGCTGGTCATCGAGCTTGACAGCCTCTCTGTTCTCTCACTATATGTTTGGGTCATGACTGGCCTTACTGATCGTGCGTTTCTGTAGATGAAGCCTTGTTTCTGGTACAGAGTGAGTGAGTGAGTGATAGTTGCTCAGTCTTGTCCGACTCTTTGTGACCCCATGGACTTTAGCCTGCCCCAGGCTCCTCTGTCCGTGGAATTCTCCAGGCAAGAATACTGGAGTGGGTTTGTAAAAGCACTCACTGTAGGCAGATGTTGAAGGGCTGCAACTGCAGCACTATTAGATTTAGATCTTATGTATGAGTGATACAGTGTGATCACAGGCTCCACTTTCCATTTCCTCCTCACTCTGTTCTTAATAGACTCTTAAGTGCTTTTGATCTTATTAGAGTCTATTTGTCTTGTGAATTTTTTAAAATTCACTTTTTGTTTACATATATGGATACTTTCTTGACTGCTATTAAAAAGGTAATTAACATTTCCTAATGATATGGATGGATGTCCAGGATATATTATTAAGTAAGAAAAACCAAATTGTAGTCTGTATATATGTGTGTGCACATATGCCTGTGTTCTGGAAGAATTGGTACTAACCTGTTTAAACAGGTTATTTCTAGAGGTATGATTATGGGAGACCTTTGCTTTTTAATTTATCTATTTCTATAATATTTGGATTTTTATAATCAGCATACTTTTTTGTAATCAGAAAAAAATAAATATTTTCTCTAAGTAGTGGAAATGAAGATGTTTCATAGAAACTTTTTTTCGAGTTAAGAAAAGTTTCTTGACAGTGTATACATGCGTATATATTAATATACATAATATATTAAAATAATTTATAATATATCTGACATGTTTGATGCTTTCAGAACTGAGAAGTCTCACTCCTTATACTTTTTAAGCCTTGGGATGAGCATCTTGGATTAGGCATGAACTAAGAACATTTTTTAGGGAATAGGGGAAAAAGAGGAAGGCTGCCTGTTCAATGTGACTTGAAGAATTCTGAGAGATGTTACAAATAAAGGAAAATCCATAAAGATCTCCCACAGCTCAACAACAAACAATCTGATTTTAAAATGGCCATATGACTTGAATAGACATTTCTCCACAGATGTACAAGTGGCTAGTAAGCCCATGAAAAGATGTTCAGTGTCATTCATTAATCATCAGGGAAATACAAATCAAAACCACAATGAGACACCACCTCACACTTGCCGGGATGCCTACTCTCAAAAAACGGAAAATAAAAGAACAAGTGTTGGAGAGGATGTGGAGAAACTGGAACACTTTACACTGTTGGTGAGGATATAGAATCGTGTGTCCACTGTGGAAAGCTGTAAGACAGTTGCTCAAAAAGTTAGCATAGAATTGCCATCCAATCCAGCAATTCTGCTCATGGGTTTATACCCAAAGAATTGAAAGCAGGGTCTAACAGAGATATTTGTACACCTATGTCCAACCACCGCCACCATATTCCTGGCAGCATTATTCATGATATCCAAAATGTGACACTCCAAGTATCCAGCAACAGATAGTTGTGTGTGTGTATATATATACACAGACACACACAACAGAACATTATTCAGCCTTAAAAAGGAAAGAAATTCTGACACAAGTTATAATGCAGATGAACCTTGAGGGTATTAGACCAAAAATAAATAAATCAGTTACAAAGTGATAAATACTATATGATTCCACTTATATGAGGTATGAGGAGTCAAATTAATAGAGACAAAGTAAAATGGTGGTTGACAGCACTGAGGGAAAGGAGGAATGGAGAGTTACTGTTTAATAGGCACAGAATTTCAGTTTTGGTAGATGAAAAAGTTGTGTGAATGGATGGTAGTGATGGTATCACAACAATGCGAATGCACATAATACTATTGAACTGTATATTTTTAAATGGTGAAGATGGTAAATTTTACATTATGTGTACTTTACTCCACCCAAAAATAATAATACTGCTGCTACTGCTAAGTCACTTCAGTCGTGTCCAACTCTGTGCGACCCCATAGACAGCAGCCCACCAGGCTCCCCTTGTCCCTGGGATTCTCCAGGCAAGAACATTGGAGTGGGTTGCCATTTCCTTCTCCAATGCATGAAAGAGAAAAGTGAAAGTGAAGTCTCTCAGTCGTGTCCAACTCTTAGCGACCCCATGGACTGCAGCCTACCAGGCTCCTCCGTCTATGGGATTTTCCACGCAAGAGTACTGGAATGGGGTGCCATTGCCTTCTAGTAAATAAAACTCATTAATGCTTCAGAATCTTCTCTTCTAATAATATTCTTAGGTATTCCCTTTGCGAGTTGTTCTTTTATGAGCATAAATATTTATGATGTCTTATTGTGAGCAAGTATCAGTCCTTTCTTTAGTGATAATGAGACAGGTAGTAGGAGGACTGGAGCTAGGGTTGAAGGTAAAAGGGCAAAAGTGAAAGTGTTAATTGCTGAGTTGTGTCCAACTTTTTCAGTTCAGTTCAGTCGCTCAGTCGTGTCCGACTCTTTGCAACCCCATGGACTGCAGCATGCCAGGCCTCCCTGTCCATCACCAACTCCCGGAGTTCACTCAAACTCATGTCCATTGAGTGGGTGATGCCATCCAGCCATCTCATCCTCTGTCATTCCCTTCTCCCACTTGCAATCTTTCCCAGCATCAGGGTCTTTTCCAGTCAGTCAGTTCTTTGCATCAGGTTGCCAAAGTATTGGAGTTTCAGCTTCAACATTAGTCCTTCCAATGAATATTCAGGACAGATTTCCTTTAGGATGGACTCTCAAGAGTCTTCTGCAACACCACAGTTCAAAAGCATTAATTATTTGGCACTCAGCTTTCTTTATAGTCCAAATGTCACATCCATACATGACCACTGGAAAAACCATAGCCTTGACTAGATGGACCTTTGTTGGCAAAGTAATGCCTCTGTTTTTTAATATACCATCTAGGTTGGTCATAACTTTCCTTCCAAGGAGTAAGCGTCTTTTTATTTCATGGCTGCTGTCACCATCTGCAGTGATTTTGGAGCCCAAAAAAATATAGTCTGCCACTGTTTCCACTGTTTCTCCATCTATTTGCCATGAAGTGATGGGACCAGATGCCATGATCTTAGTTTTCTAAATGTTGAGCTTTAAGCCAGCTTTTTCACTCTCCTCTTTCACTTTCATCAACAGGCTCTTTAGTTCTTCTTCACTTTCTGCCATAAGGGTGGTGTCATCTGCATATCTGAGGTTATTGATATTTCCAACTTTTTGTAACCCCATTAACTGTAGCCCACCAGGCTCCTCTGTCCATGAGACTTCCCAGGCAAGAATACCAGAATGGGTTGCTGTTTCCTTCTTCTGGAGATCTTCCCAACCCAGGGATCAAACCCAGGTCTCCTGCATTGCAGGCATATTCTTTACCATCTGAGCTACCACGAAAGCCCAAAAAGGCAAAGAAAGGAAGAAATACTTTGAGCCACTAAAAATAATTTAAGTTGCATTACAATTTTGCCTTCACCTGTCCTAGCCCCACAAAGCTTTGAATTCAATAGTATCTCCAGTGTTAGTAAGAATCTAAAGTGGTATTTTATCTTTGATATGCTTTATAGAATTTTAGACTGCATTCCTGGACCAGAAAGTCATTTATAGAGATCCATCAAGTATTTACTCGTGTTTTTCCATTAGAAGTTAAAGCAGGTGATTTTTTTAGATAGTAATCTTGGTATTGGGCTGATTTTTCTTTATTAGATATATATGCCTTGACATTGAAGTTTTCAGCCTTCCTCCTTTTGTAATGTATAATTTAAAGGCTTAAATTTCCCTCAAAGCACAACTTTGGCGATATTCTTCTTTTTTTTTTTTGGTTGAATTTTTATTACCATTCACTTTAAAATGGTTGTATTTACCTTGAGAGTTTCTCTCTGACCCTTGGGTATTTAGAAATATATTGTCTTATTTCCAAAACTGTGGAAATTTTCTAGTTATCTTCTGCTACTGATTTGTAGCATAGTTCCACTGTTGACAGTGAACATATTCTGTTATCTGAGTAACTGCTTTGATATTTGTTGAGACTTGCCATCCTAACCGCCAATTCCATCTGCCACCAGCTGCTTTTAAGGCTTTTGTTTGGTTTTGGTTATCAGCAGTTGTACTATGATCATATCCACATATGGTATCCATATATATGATTTTCTTTTCATTTTTTCTACTATTGGTTGTTACAGCTTTTTCGTATGGTTTAATGTTGTTAATCAGTTTTGGAAAATGTTTGGCTGGTGTCTCTTCAACTAGTTCTGCCCTATATTCTCTATCCTTTTAGAACTCAGCTGCATATAAGTTAGACTGTTTCACTTCATTCTTATGTCTCTGATCTTTTATCTATTACTTTATCCTTTCTATTTTTGGTTCAATATGATTATTTTATACTGACCTATCTTTTAATTCACAAATCCTCTCTTCTGCTGTGTCTAATCCATCTACTGAATTCTTAATTTTAGTTATATTTTTCAGTTCTGAAGCTTCCACATGTCTTTTTTTTTAGAGTACAATTGCTTTGCAATGTTGTGTTAGTTGCTGCTGTACAGCAAAGTGAGTCAGTTATACATATGCATACATCCACTCTTTTTTAGATCTCCTTCCCATTTAGTCACCATAGATCACTGAGTAGAGTTCCCTGTGCTATACAGTAGGTTCTTGTTAGTTATCTATTTTATACATAGAAATTATATAGGTTCTACTTGCCTTTTAAAAACTATTCAAGCTCTCTGGTAAAATTGCCAACTATTTGTATTTTTTAATGTATTAATCATTTATTGAGGTATAATTGACAAATAGCATTTGGTACTTTCAGGTATACAACATGATTTGATATTTGTATGTATTACAGAATGATCACCACAATAAGTCTAGTTAACATCCATCACCATACATAGTTAAATTTTTTTTCTTGTGATGAGGACTTTTAAGATTTCTTAGCAACTTTCACATGTGCAGTATAGTATTAACTCTAGTCACCACGCTGTACATTACATCCCATGACTGATTTGACTGATTTATTTTATAACTGGAAGTTTGTACCGTTTGACCCCCTTCATCTGTTTTGCCCACTTCCTACCCCTCTGCCCATGGTAGCTGCCAGTCTGTTCTCTTTCTATGAGCTCGATCTTTAATCATAGTTTTTTGGAAAAAAGTGTGTGCTTGATCACTCCAATATCTGAGTCACCTGTGTCTCCTTTTCTGTTGTCTATTCTCTTGGATTTTGGTCATTTAGTCCTTTTTTTGTCATGCCTGCTAATTTTTTTATTGAATGGAGCACATTCTATATGAAAAATTATAGAGGCTCTGGACGGTAGCTTCCAGAAATGATTTAATTTTCTTCTGGCAGCCAGACTGATAGCCTTGCTCACTTAGAGATTGAGTTGTTTCACTGTGTTTCAGGCTTTGTAAGGACAGTCAGTTTCCAGGGGCCATATCTTATATAGGATGTTTTAAGGATCTCAGCTGTTGATAAAAGCTGGAGTGTATTCACCAGACCTTTATTTCTTCTAAACCTGAGCTCTAATTTTTGTTTCTTCACCTCTTGAGTTGCCAGAATTTCTACTTAGTTGTTTAGCTTCTTAACGGTTGCTTTGTGCTTGGTTTTTCAGCCACTATCCCTTCACAGCTCTAGTTTGTGTGCTCGGTTGCTTAGTTGTGTCCTTGTAGAAACTGACAAAATACTACAAAGGGAAATCATGAGCAACTGACACCATTTGTTTTTTTCTAAGATCCTGCCCCTGCCCCCACCCCAGTCTTGGAGTTCAAGGCTGATTCAAGGTCCAGCTAGTTATTGTCTTGTTAGACCAGTGAGACTATTAAGTTCTAGGCTAATCCTCTCTGCTCAGCTTCCATACTCCATAAGGTGAATGGGCAAATGACCTGAGGGAAAAAAGCAGCAGTAACTGTAGGACTCACCTCAGTATATTTCCCTTCTTATCAGAACTTTGCTCTTCACATCATGATTCTTTTGGTTTCCTCCAAACACTTTTAATCAGCTGTTTTGTTTTCATTTGCTTTTGCATTTTATCCATCTTTATTAATTGTTCTCATTGAGAATACTAGTCT
>NW_011494638.1:540520-540887 GCF_000754665.1 Bison bison bison | reverse complement strand
ATCAAGATTGCCAGGAGAAATATCAATAACCTCAGATATGCAGATGACACCACCCTTATGGCAGAAAGTGAACAGGGACTAAAAGCCTCTTGATGAAAGTGAAAGAGGAGAGTGAAAAAGTTGACTTAAAGCTCAACGTTCAGAAAATGAAGATCATGGCATCTGGTCCCATCACTTCATGGGAAATAGATGGGGAAACAGTGGAAACAGCATCAGACTTTATTTTTTGGGCTCCGAAAATCAACTGCAGATGGTGGTTGTAGCCATGAAATTAAAAGATGCTTACTCCTTGGAAGGAAAGTTATGACCAACCTAGATAGCATATTCAAAAGCAGAGACATTACTTTGCCAACAAAGGTTCGTCTAG
>NW_011494638.1:538131-540420 GCF_000754665.1 Bison bison bison | reverse complement strand
TACCTGGACCAGGGATTGAACCTGTGTCCCCTGCTTTGGCAGGTGGATTTTTATCTACTTTGCCACCAGGGAAGTCCTATATTTTTTAATAATGTTTCTTGGAGATGAATTTGGATGATTTGTTTAAATTTTTAAAATAATCAAACCTTAGCTATACATACATACTTTTTATAATTAAAATTTCTCCATATTAATAATTACTTCTGTCAAGCAAGTTTATTTTTCTATTAGTTATAAATCTTTCTAAAATCCGTTATTAAAAATAGGGTGTAATTTATTTTTTATTTGGAAAAGACAGAAGACCCTGATGAAGAATTTTTTTTAAAAATTAAAAACTACCCTTCAAAGACAACCAATGCTAATTTTTGAATATAGTCTCTGTTGTAGATACTGTGCTGTCCTGCCTAGATCTGTCTTTGAGAACTTCCCAACCCTTGTGGCTCAGCTGGTAAAGAATCTGCTTACAATGCGGGAGACCTGGGTTCAATCCCTGGGTTGGGAAGATCCCGTGGAGAAGGGAACAGCTGCCCATTCCAGTATTCTGGCCTGGAGAATTCCATGGACTATACAGTCGCAAAGAGTCAAACACAACTGAGTGACTTTCACTTTATGTGACTTCAACTCCCTCTTCCCAGCTGCTGTGAGGTGGCTGGGAATATTCTCAGCGTAGGAGAGACATTTTGCCCAAGGTCATACTCTTCTAAGGCAGCCTATATCCGAAGACTGGTTGATGCAGACATGCCTGCGTTGCAGGTCAACTTCTCCTCTGCCCAGTGTTTCATTCCCTTCCTCCTATAGTAATAGGAGCGCTCCCCAATAAACTGCCTGCCCACTAGTCTCCATCTCACACTGTGCTTCCTGGGGAACACAAACTCTAACAGTCCCTTTCTAGCTGTTTTCATTCAGTTTTTTTATATGTATTATATATATATATTTATATATATTATTACAAATATGTATGTATACACACACATCATCTGTATTTCTGTGCATTCTTTTCCCTATTTATGACATGAGCATTTCCCTTGTTATTTAAAATAGTTAATTTTTCAGATTATTGTATGAATTGGACATAGTTTATTTAACCTTTGCTCTATTGCTAGCATTTAGGTTATTTCCATAGCTTGGGTATTATAAATAATGCTGTTATGAATATTTATAAAATACATTTTTATGTGTGTTTTGGAATATTTTCATAGAATTGATTACTAAAGATAAAGTTTCTCATGATGTACTCCGTATATAAGCTAAATAAGCAGGGTGACAATATACAGCCTTGACGTACTCCTTTTCCTATTTGGAACCAGTCTGTTGTTCCATGTCCAGTTCTAACTGTTGCTTCCTGACCTACATATAGGTTTCTCAAGAGGCAGGTCAGGTGGTCTGCTATTCCCATCTCTTTCAGAATTTTCCACAGTTTATTGTGATCCACACAGTCAAAGGCTTTGGCATAGTCAATAAAGCAGAAATAGACGTTTTTCTGGAACTCTCTTCCTTTTCCCACGATCCAGCGGATGTTGGCAATTAGATCTCTGGTTCCTCTTCCTTTTCTAAAACCAGCTTGAACATCTGGAAGTTCACGGTTCACGTATTGCTGAAGCCTGGCTTGGAGAATTTTGAGCATTACTTTACTAGCGTGTTAGATGAGTGCAACTGTGCAGTAGTTTGAGCATTCTTTGGCATTGCCTTTCTTTGGGATTGGAATGAAAACTGACCTTTTCCAGTCCTGTGGCCACTGCTGAGTTTTCCAAATTTTCTGACATATTGAGTGCAGCACTTTCACAGCATCCTCTTTCAGGATTTGTAATAGCTCAACTGGAATTCCATCACCTCCACTAACTTTGTTCGTAGTGATGCTTTCTAAGGCCCACTTGACTTCACATTTCAGGATGTCTGGCTCTAGGTCAGTGATCACACCATCGTGATTATCTGGGTCGTGAAGATCTTTTTTGTACAGTTCTTCTGTGTATTCCTGCCACCTCTTCTTAATATCTCCTGTTTCTGTTAGGTCCATACCATTTCTGTCCTTTATCAAGCCCATCTTTGCATGAAATGTTCCCTTGGTATCTCTGATTTTCTTGAAGAGATCTCTAGTCTTTCCCATTCCATTGTTTTCCTCTATTTCTTTGCATTGATCACTCAGGAAGGCTTTCTTATCTCTTCTTGCTATTCTTTGGAACTCTGCATTCAGATGCTTGTATCTTTCCTTTTCTCCTTTGCTTTTTGCTTCTCTTCTTTTCACAGCTATTTGTAAGGCCTCCTCAGACAACCGTTTTGCTTTTTTGCATT
>NW_011494638.1:532735-537479 GCF_000754665.1 Bison bison bison | reverse complement strand
GTACTTTGGCCACCTGATGCGAAGAGTTGACTCATTGGAAAAGACTCTGATGCTGGGAGGGATTGGGGGCAGGAGGAGAAGGGGACGACAGAGGATGAGATGCCTGGATGGCATCATTGACTTGATGGACATGAGTCTGAGTGAACTCTGGGAGTTGGTGATGGACAGGGAGGCCTGGCGTGCTGCAATTCATGGGGTCTCAAAGAGTCGGACACCACTGAGCGACTGAACTGAACTGAAAGATAAAGTTACTGAATATTTTAAGACACCGTGTGTATAATGCTAAACTGCTTCCCAGAAAGATTGTACCAGTTTATACTTCCATCAGTAGTATGTTAATAACTGTCACCAAGTGTCCCATTTGTATAAGTATTCTCTCCCTTCTAAAGAGAGGCTATTGAATATAATTTAAACTTTTCTGAGTGATGGACTGACGGGATATCCTAATAGAGGTAACTAGTAATGCAATGCTACGGTGAAGCTCTCATAGTCTACTAAGCTAATATACAGGATATTTTCCCATTTTAGGGGGCTTGCCATCTTGATTATGAGGCCATAAAATCTCACTTTTTACTATTCTCTAATTCCCTGAATTTTTCCAACTTCTCTTCCTTTGCAATGTTTACTCTTTTGAGCATCTTCCTGGATTGTGATGGACCTTCTTTAATCCTCAACCAGTTTGTTTAACTTGACATCCTCTTTCACCTCAGCCACCAGGGGTGACTAGACTAGAAGTGGCAACCTGTCCTATGTTGACCCATATCCATTTCCTGGGACTTTCTCAGAGGAGGGAATCTCACTCCCTGTGGTGAGACCTGTAGACTGGGCACTCAGGATGTGTGTTGGGTATCTTTCACCTGTCATGGGATCCAGAAAGCAGTGGTTGCAGATACACACAAAGGGGCAGAGATGAGAAACTTGAGAAGGACTGATTAGCTTTCCAAGTCCTGTTTCCAGTTTTGTCTAAAGCATTCTTCCTACTGTTAAGGCTTCATGAAGAGCCCTATATCCTTAAAATCCTCCTTACCTGTCTAAATTAACTCAATCCTATTAGGACAACATTACTTTTCTGTCTTTAAACTGACATGAACTTGGGACAGATAAAATTATAAAATAAAACTAGAGAAAGAGTCTTTGAATGAAAACTTGAGGGATTCTCCTTCAAGTAAAGCTTAATAAAAGTTTTAGTCTTTTCTTTTGAACACTCAGAGCCATTTGTGCCTTTTATCCCTAGTAGTATTCTGTTTTTTTAAAATAGTATTCTGGATAGTTGAATTTTAGCCATTTTGTAAGTCAATTTAATTTTTTAAATACTTTAGACCAAGATATATTTTTCATTGCTCTCAGGAGTGACTGACTACTGGCTAACATTGGGTTTTGTAAATAGCATGAGGAAAACTTATTATTTATTGGATATTCTTGAGAACTATGTAATTGTCAACCTTTAACATTTATTTAAAAGTCTTTACAGTAGTTGGTTTTCTTGTTATTGAAGTGCTCAGGTAGATAAATTTAGGAGACTCATTAATATTTGCCCAGAACTTGGCATTTAGATAACATATTACAAGATATACATTCTACCTCTTATTTAATCAGAATAACTTGCATTTTGATAACAGGTATCTGGAGGAAACTCTAACTAAATACTGGAGTGTATTTGTTACCCACTGCTAAGTGTTGATCGTAGGCTTTATGGAGTTGATTTGCTTTTCCATTGGAAGGACAGATCTGTGGGTTTTAGTACAGGGTCAACCTAGACAGCATATTAAAAAGCAGAGACATTACTTTGTCAACAAAGGTCCATCTAGTCAAAGCTATGGTTTTTCCAGTAGTCATGTGTGATGTGACAGTTGGACTATAAGGAAAGCTGCACTGAAGAATTGATGCTTTTGAACTGTGGTGTTGAAGAAGACTCTTGATAGTCCCTTGGACAGCAAGGATATCCAACCAGTCCATCCTAAAGGAAATCAGTCCTGAATATTCATTGGAAGGAATGAAGCTGAAGCTGAAACTCCAATACTTTGGTCACCTGATGCAAAGAACTTATTTGAAAAGACCCTGATGCTGGAAATGATTGATTGTGGGAGGAGAAGGGGATGACAGAGGATAAGATGGTTGGATGGCATCACCAATTCAATGGACATGAGTTTGGGTAAGCTCTGGGAGTTGGTGATGGACAGGGAGGCCTGGCGTGCTGCAGTCCATGGGGTTGCAAAGAGTTGGACATGGCTGAGCAACTGAAGTGAAGTGAAGGAGACCCTTTGCCCCTGTTCCATCTGTAAGTATTTTTCTGGTTTCCAGTCCAGAGATTTCATCTTATGTTTCAGTCACATTGGCAGTTGCATAATGTGTAGGTGGATTAGTGAAAAGCCATCCACACTGGTAGGGAATGTTTTATTGATGATGAGTCATTGACGATGAGTCAAAAATGCTTTCTGTTTGGAAACCAAGGATGGCACTGCTCAGTGACTAACACCTGTTTGCTTCATATAAAACAGGAAAAATGTGTGAGTCTGTATTCCTGGTTTGGGCTGGTCCTCTCTGCATCATTCTTCTTCATCCATCATGGCTTGAGCTGTCATATTGTAGGGGTGTTAGAGCAAGGGGCCAGGCCGTGAAGCTTGTTACGCTGATAGTTCATCCTTGGGCTTTTCGTTGTTTTTTTCACCCTTATATTATTATTAAAATCAGATTGCTTTGTTTCAGAGTAAAAAAGTATATACTTTTACTCATATTTCCCCCTACCTCCTATATACCCGCCTAAGTAAACCAAAATTCAATGGTGTCTGTGGAGACTGTGTAGCTGTGAGTCAGAATGCTCAGAATGTCTGGTGTTTAGAACTTGTTGCTAAGGTGATAGATGCTCTGAATCTAGTGTTTTCCTGAGTACAGTATTATGTGAGTAACATGTTTTAGTACTAAAGAGCACATTGTTAAAATGGAAGCATTTTCCAGTCTTTGTTATTATGCTTTGGGAAAGAGTGGCTTCATATTTATTTTATGGCTCAGCAATTAAGGACTCAAAGTATAATACACCTGATTTGCAAAACTATAAATTAAGATCACTTGTCAGCCACTTAATCTGTAGCTATAGTTAAGTTGCTCTTAAACTTTTGCTCAATACATAGTTTGCCTTGGACAAGAGACTACTTTTTCTGTCCCTTTCCCCCAGAAAGAGACATGTTAACTGATTCTTGAATGCCAAGGTTCACAGTCTGTTTACGTGGTCTGGGACAACCTCTCTCCTTGAAAAGTGGTAGCAGCCCAAGGGTTCTACAAGCTTCAGTTCCTATCCCCACAAGCCCTTATAGCTCTGTTGATTCACAGCCTAAGCACTGCTTCTGAGTTTTCTCCTATGGTTAAAAACAAACAAGGCATTTCATAATGGAAAAATCTAAAACATGTTCTAAAGTAGAAAAAAAACAGTAAGTCCCCATGTACCCATTCTCCATCTTCAACAATATCAACTCTATCCCCACCCACTTCTGCTCTTCCATATTATTTCATAGAAAATGCCAGAACATACTGTCATTTAATCCCAAATGTTTCAGTATATGCAGAAAGGAATTATCACATTAGGCATGGCTGTTATCCATTGAAAGACTTGCTTACAAGTTTGACCCTTGGTTAGCATCTGGGAACTTGGATTTCAGGAGGGTTCTCATTGTCTTAACTCATAGTGATGCACTGTGCCTAAGCTTTGTGTACAAACAATATCAGTTTTGCTCAACACTTGCTTTCCTTCTGGGAGTCTGGAATCTTGGTATCTGCTGGACAGAGTGGGCCTCTATAATCAACCTCCAGTGAAACCTTGGGTAGGCAATATTGTCACAACTTGTTGCTGGGGGGAATTAAGCACATTCTGTGTGACTGCACTGGGAGAAGACTCTTGGAAGCTCAAACTTGGTTTCCTGTAGATGTCACCCCACGTATCTTTTCGTTTTGCTGATTTTGTTTGGTATTCTTTTGTTATAATAAATCTTAGCTATGAGTACGGTGTACACTGACTCCTGTGAACTGTCCTAGGGTATCACTGAATCTGGGGATCTCTTAACACAGCATCACTAACACAAGCACTTAAAAAATATGGATATACATATGATAAATATATATAATCTTTATAATATCATTATTAGACATGAAATATTCATAATTTTTAATGACAGGTGAAATTGGTATTTGCACTTCCTGTTGTATCATAAACTGAATCAAGGTTCTGACACTACAGTTGGTTGATATTACTTTCAGTTCAGTTCAGTCATTCAGTCATGTCCGACTCTTTGCGACCTCATGAATTGCAGCACGCCAGGCTTCCCTGTCCATCACCAACTCCCGGAGTTCACCCAAACTCATGTCCATCGAGTCAGTGATGCCATCCAGCCATCTCATCCTCTGTTGTCCCCTTCTCCTCCTGCCCCCAATCCCTCCCAGCATCAGAGTCTTTTCCAATGAGTCAACTCTTCGCATCAGGTGGCCAAAGTGCTAGAGTTTCAGCTTTAGCATCATTCCTTCCAAAGAAATCCCAGGGTTGATCTCCTTCAGAATGGACTGGTTGGATCTCCTTGCAGTCCAAGGGACTCTCAAGAGTCTTCTCCAACACCACAGTTCAAAAGCATCAATTCTTCAGCACTCAGCTTTCTTCACAGTCCAACTTTCACATCCATACATGACTACTGGAAAAACCATAGCCCTGACTAGACGGACCTTTGTTGACAAAGTAATGTCTCTGCTTTTTAATATACCT
>NW_011494638.1:529292-532552 GCF_000754665.1 Bison bison bison | reverse complement strand
TAAGCCAGCTTTTTCACTTTCCTCTTTCACTTTCATCAACAGGCTCTTTAGTTCCTCTTCACTTTCTGCCATCAGGGTGGTGTCATCTGCATATCTGAGGTTATTGATATTTCTCCCGGCAATCTTGATTCCAGCTTGTGCTTCTTACAGCCCAGCATTTCCCATGATGTACTCTGCATATAAGTTAAATAAGCAGGGTGACAATATACAGCCTTGACGTACTCCTTTTCCTATTTGGAACCAGTCTGTTGTTCCATGTCCAGTTCTAACTGTTGCTTCCTGAACTGCATACAGGTTTCTCAAGAGGCAGGTCAGGTGGTCTGGTATTCCCATCTCTTTCAGAATTTTCCACAGTTTATTGTGATCCACACAGTCCAAGGCTTTGGCATAGTCAATATAGCAGAAATAGATGTTTTTCTGGAGCTCTCTTCCTTTTTCCACGATCCAGCGGATGTTGGCAATTTGATCTCTGGTTCCTCTGCCTTTTCTAAAACCAGCTTGAACATCTGGAAGTTCACGGTTCACGTATTGCTGAAGCCTGGCTTGGAGAATTTTGAGCATTACTTTACTAGCATGTGAGATGAGTGCAATTGTGCAGTAGTTTGAGCATTCTTTGGCATTGTCTTTTTTTGGGATTGGAATGAAAACTGACCTTTTCCAGTCCTGTGGCCACTGCTGAGTTTTCCGAATTTGCTGGCCTATTGAGTGCAGCACTTTCACAGGATCATCTTCCAGGATTTGTAATAGCTCAACTGGAATTCCATCACCTCCACTAGCTTTGCTCATAGTGATGCTTTCTAAGTCTCTCTTAATCTACATGTTCCCTTTCTTTTCTTCTCTTTTTCCTTTTTCTTTTTTTTTTTAATTTCCTGAAATTTATTTGTTGGGGAAACTGGGTCATTTGTCCTGAGACTATCCTACAGTCGGTTTCTGCTGATTATTATATTGCCATAGTGTAGTTTACTCTGTTCCTTTGTAAGTTGGTTATTGGATCTAGAAGCTTTTTGTGTGTTTTTGAAAGCCCATGCCTTCATATGTCTTGAGGCTCTGCCTTAATTTCTATTTGATTAATGTTTGCCAACCACTTTGAGGTACTTGGATTAAAGGGGTTTTAACAGTAAATATCTTTGTTTTCATTAGCATGAGACTACATCTTCTGACACTTGGATCCTGACTCATTGCTCTTTAGAGAATCCAATCGAAAGTACATGTTGCAGTGTTCACTGCTTGTCTTAAGGTACTAGCCCTGGCAGAGTTCCCTGGGCTAAAGATGGCTTCAGTTATTTAGGGTTGGTATAGTGCCATGGGGACCAGATATTATGATGTAAGTGGAATGTAGTTTTTTCTTCGTCTATCTTACTATTCTTGAAGACCCTAAAATTTAAAATAGGAAGTGTTAGAAGCCGACTAAAATCTGTAAACCCAGCATTAAATTTGCTATGTGACAGTATCCTTTAGTATCTCAGTAACCAAGTTCTAATTAACGTTACTAAGTTGTTCTTACTTCAACTCTGTAGGTAGGAATAGTCGGACAACAGGATCTAATGTAGGTTTCATAGGCCAACTTTAGTGATATACTTTTTTGAAATGACCATGTATTAGGGCATTTAATAAACATTTAAAATACAGATGTACACTTTAATTTTAAAATTTTTTAACGAAATACACACAAAGATTCCCATTTTAACCATTTGTACATATATAGTTCAATGGTATTAGGTATATTCGTATTGTGTAACTATCTTTAGAACACTTTTCATCTTGCAAAATTGGATCTCTGTACACATTAAACAAGAGCTCCCACTCCTTCCTCCCTCCAGCCCCATGGCAACCACTTTTCTACTTACTATCTATGAATTTGGCTACTCTAGATGTCTCATGTAAGTGGAATTATACATATAAGTGAAATATATTTCTGTTTCTTGTGACTGACGTATTTCACTTAGCATAATATCCTCAAGATCCGTATGGTAGCATGTCAGAATTTTGTTCCTTTCCAGAGCTGAATAATACTGCACTAAATGTATATATAGTAGTCCCCCCTTATCTGTGGTTTCACGTTCACAGTTCAGTTACCTTTGATCAACCAAAGTCCAAAAATATTACATGGAAAATTTCTGACAGCAGATTTGGCAATGATTTCTTGGATATGAAAATGTTTCATAAGTTTTAAATTGCATATTGTTCTGAATAGTGTGATAAAATCTCGCACCATCCGACTCCTTCCTGCTGAGGACATGAATCATCCCTTTGTCTAGCATACCCTGCCTGTTAGTTACTTAGTTAGCCATCTTGGTTCAGATCCGCAGCCCTAGTACCTCAGCGCTTGTGTTCAAGTCCCCCTTGTTTTACTTAATAATGGCCCAAAGCACAGAAGCAGTGATGCTGGCAACTCAGATAGTCTCTTACTGTGTCTTATTTATAAATTAATTTATGATAGATATGTGTGCATAGGAAAAAATTAGTGTATATGGGTTCAGTTCAGTCGCTCAGTCATGTCCGACTCTTTGCGACCCCATGAACTTCAGCACGCCAGGCCTCCCTGTCCATCACAAGCTCCCAGAGTTTACCCAAACTCATGTCCATTGAGTCAGTGATGCCATCCAACCATCTCATCCTCTGTCGTCCCCTTCTCCTCCCGCCTTCGATCTTTCCCAGCATCAGGGTCTTTTCAAACGAGTCAGCTCTTCGCATCAGGTGGCCAAAGTACTGGAGTTTCAGCTTCAACATCAGTCCTTCCAGTGAACACCCAGGGCTGATCTCCTTTAGAATGGACTGGTTGGATCTCCTTGCAGTCCAAGGGGCTCTCAAGAGTCTTCTCCAACACCACAGTTCAAAACTATCAATTCTTCGGCACTCAGCTTTCTTTATGGTTCAACTCTCACATCCATACATGACTACTGGAAAAACCATAGCCCTGACTAGACGGACCTTTGTTGGCAAAGTATTAGCTCTGCTTTTGAATATGCTATCTAGGTTGGTCATAACTTTCCTTCCAAGGAGTAAGCATCTTTTGATTTCATGGCTGAAATCACCATCTGCAGTGATTTTGGAGACCCCCAAAATAAAGTCAGCCACTGTTTCCACTGTTTCCCCATCTATTTGCCATGAAGTGATGGGACCGGATGCCATGGTCTTAGTTTTCTGAATGTTGAGCTTTAAGTCAGCTTTTGCACTCTCCTCTTTCACTTTCATCAACAGGCTCTTTAGTTCCTGTTCACTTTCTGCCATAAGGGTGGTGTCATCTGCATATCTGAGGT
>NW_011494638.1:511019-529046 GCF_000754665.1 Bison bison bison | reverse complement strand
ACAGATCTGAGGTTATTGATATTTCTCCTGGCAATCTTGATACCAGCTTGTGCTTCTTCCAGCCCAGCGTTTCTCTTGATGTACTCTGCATATAAGTTAAATAAGCAGGGTGACAATATACAGCCTTGACACACTCCTTTTCCTATTTGGAACCAGTCTGTTGTTCCATGTCCAGTTCTAACTGTTGCTTCCTGAACTGCATACAGGTTTCTCAAGACACAGGTCAGGTGGTCTGGTATTCCCATCTCTTTCAGAATTTTCCACAGTTTATTGTGATCCACACAGTCAAAGGCTTTGGCATAGTCAATAAAGCAGAAATAGATGTTTTTCTGGAACTCTCTTCCTTTATCCATGATCCATCAGATCTTGGCAATTTGATCTCTGGTTCCTCTGCCTTTTCTAAAACCAGCTTGAACATCCAGAAGTTCACAGTCAGATATTGCTGAAACCTGGCTTAGAGAATTTTGAGCATTACTTTACTAGCGTGTTAGATGAGTGCAATGGTGCGGTAGTTTGAGCATTCTTTGGCATTGCCTTTCTTTGGGATTGGAATGAAAACTGACCTTTTCCAGTCCTGTGGCCACTGCTGAGTTTTCCAAATTTGCTGGCATATTGAGTGCAGCACTTTCACAGCATCATCTTTCAGGATTTGAAATAGCTCAACTGGAATACCATCATCTCCACTAGCTTTGTTCGTAGTGATGCTTCCTAAGGCCCCTTGACTTCACATTCCAGGATGTCTGGCTGTAGGTGAGTGTATATGAAAGTTTGGTACTATTCACAGTTTTATGCATCCTCTGTGGGTCTTGTAATGTATGTACTACATTTTGTTTACTTTCGTCCGTTAATGGATACTTGGATTGGTTTTACCTTTTGAATATTATGTATAATGCTGCTCTGAACATGGGTGTACAAATATCTCTAAGTCAGCTTTCAGTTCTTTTGGGTATACACCAAGAAGTGAAATTGCTGGATTGGGTGTTAATTGTATGTTTTGTTTTTTTTTTTAAGAACTGCCATATTGTTTTCTGCAGCAGCTGTACCATTTTACATTCCCAACAACAGTGCACAAGGATTCCAGTTTCTTCACATCCTCTTTAACATTCGCTATTTTCTTATTTTTTTGAGAGTAGACATCCTAGTGGGCATGAGGTAGTATCTCATTGTGATTTTCATTTGTTTTCCCCTCTTTTGGAAAAAAGTGCATTGCCCATTTTTAATCAGATTGGTTGTTTTTGTTGTTGTTATTGTTGAGTTGTAGGGGTTCCTTATATAGTCTGGATATTAGCCCCTTGTCAGATATACGATTGGCAAATATTTTCTCCCATTCTCTGGCTTGCCTTTTCACTCTTGGCTGCATCTCAAGACATGTGGGATCGAATTAAACCCACGCCCCCTGCATTGGAAGCACAGAGTCTTTACCACTGGATCACCAGAGAAGTCCCTGCCTTTTCACTCTTGGTTGTGTACTTAATGCACAAATTTTTAATTTTGCTGCAGTCCAGTTTATTTTTATTTTTCTCTTGCTGCCTGTGATTTTTAGTGCAAGAGCCAAGAAATCATTTCCAAATCTAATGTCAGGGAGCTTTTCCCATTTGTTTTCTTCCAAAAGTTTTATAGTTGTAGGTTTTACATTTAGATCTTTAGTCTGTTTTGAGTTAGTTTTTATATGCAATGTAAAGTTAGAGTCTGACTTCATTCTCTGCAGTTACACTTTTAAACTGTGGTAATGGATGGACATGCCATCTCAAAGGCTGGAAGAGGACTCTTGACTCAGCTGCCCTGTTGACAACTGCTTGCTGTAGGAAACTTGCCTTAGTTCCTCTCCCCGTGGGCAGCCTTACTAATCTGTTTCATTTTTCCCCAAAGTAAGATTTTTCTAAGTTTTAATAAAGTAAGAGAAATTGTTAAATAATATTTACTAATTATAAGTAGTGATTAATTTATAACTTATAGCTTAGATTCTTAAAGCTTTTTATTAAGAAAAATTTTAAATATACAGAATACAAAGAGAATAGCAAAACAAATTCCCCAGTACAGAGCTTCATCAGATGTCAGCATTTTGCATATACTATATCTTCTTTTGCCTCTCCCAACATTTTTTGTTTCTAGAGTATTTTAAGGTAAACCTCAGTCATTGTTATCATTTTGCTATTATTTCTATGTTTAATGTAAACATGCAAAGTTCAAATCAAATATGTATTGTGTTATAGTGTGCTTTTTCTATGTGCTTTATAGTAGAATACTTGTATAATCAATTTATATTGTTTTAAAACCTAGGACTAAGATCAGTCCCATGGAAACAGTGAGAGACTTTATTTTTTTGGGCTCCAAAATCACTGCAGATGGTGATTGCAGCCATGAAATTAAAAGACGCTTGCTCCTTGGAAGAAAAGCTTTGACCAACCTAGACAGCATATTAAAAAGTAGAGACATTACTTTGCCAACAAAGGTCCATCTAGTTAAGGCTACGGTTTTTCCAGTAGTCATGTATGAATGTGAGAGTTGGACTATAAAGAAAGCAGAGTGCTTTAGAATTGATGCTTTTGACCTGTGGTGTTGGAGAAAATTCTTGTAAATCCTTTGGACTGCAAGGAGAATCAAACCAGTCAATCCTAAAGAAAATCAGTCCTGAATATTCATTGGAAGGACTGGTGCCGAAGCTGAAATTCCAATACTTTGGCCACCTGATGCAAAGAACTGACTCACTACAAAAGACCCTGATTCTGGGAAAGACTGAAGACAGGAGAAGGGGACAACAGAGGATGAGATGGTTAGATGGCATCACTGACTTGATGGACATGAGATGAGTAAGCTCCAGGAATTTGTGATGGACAGGGAGGCCTGGTGTGCTTCAGGCCATGGGTTGCAGAGTTGGACACAACTGAGCAACTGAACTGAGGACCAGCAGCATAATATTGACATTTGAAATCGCTTCACAGTTTTATAGTTTTGCATATTGCTTTATGGCATTTCTTTGATTATATCTGCAACTAATATGCCACTTTAGCCTCAGGAACCCAAACCTCAGTAGAAACATTGCTCTTATAGGAAAATATGAACTGCTTTACAGCTCTCCACATTAGAGTGTGATTTCCAAGAACTCATTATTTACAATTATCAGCTACATAGATTTCTAAACTGCTCATTTCTAATGAGAACTCACAGGAAAGATTACAAAAATTTGCTTCTCTTTTTTTAAGTTTCTCTTCTGATGTCTTGAATCCTGGTGGATATCATATAACAAGTTCACCCTCCTGATTTCAACCCCTTACTTTTTTTTTTTATTAAACTGGAGAATTTAATAAGTTCAATAAAGTGGAAGACTTTTTGCTCTAGAAGTGCTGTGTGGAAGTTAAGAATTCAGAAACACATGACCGTTGAATTGAGAGATAATCAAGGGTCTTCCATTGTTATAGAACCCAAAGATGGACTCTGGATAGGTCACCTCAGCAGGCTGTTTGAAGCAGGGCTGTTTCGAACTGGGGAGGAGGGATGAGGGGGTCAAATAAAAAATAGGTAAACATTGCTCAATTGTGTCTGACTCTCTGTGACCCCGTGGACTGTAGCCCACCAGGTTCCTCTGTCCATGGAATTCTTCAGGCAAGAATACTGGAGTGAGTAGCCACTCCCTTCTCCAGCGGATCTTCCTAGCCCAGGGATCAAACCTGGGTCTCCTACATTGCAGGCGGTTTCTTTACCATTTGAGCCACCAGGGAGGTATTTAATATACAAGTTAATTCCTTTAATCAGAGGAATGAGGACCTTATACAGAGTCTGGAAAGTCAAGAATGATGATCAAGAATAAAGCAAAATTGAAACCAACGAAAGCCCTAAATGTGAAGCCCATTTTTAACACACTCTTCCATACACACCTCAGATAGTTTTGTGTCATATAATCTATTTCTTCTCTTTGAGAGCCACCGTATTTTGAACATTGAGGTTAAAAATGCCTATCGCACAGTCTTCTGAAAAGATAGTTAAGAAGCATTCATACATAACACAAATACTAGTTCACTACTTTCTTAAGAAAGCCCACATTCCCCACACTGATATTTCAAACTCTTGAGTGTTTGCTCCACCCGTGTGCCTAAAGGGGTGTTTATTTGTGGGGACACATCCATAGAGACTTGATTGTGAGCATCTAATGACTCCAGTAAGCAAGACAGTGTGGCCTCCACTCCTCTTAGCATTTCTGTGAATGGCAGTGGCAAGGTATAATGCTGTTTTATTTCTTTCTATTTTTTTTCCCTCTTGTTTTAGAAGAATTTTACCTAAGTTACGATTTGAAAAAAATGGCAAAAGAGTTTTTTTCCCCAACTGGAAAAGCCTCTCACAATTTATTAATGGATTCAGTCTCTTTAAAAATGTGAAGAAAAATAAAACACTAATATAAAATGATGGCCTCTCTGAGATGGTGACATTTGAACTGAGGTTTGAATAAGAAAGCTCCTATTAGCACAGTGTAATGTGGGCTAAGTTGCTTCAGTCCTGTCTGCCTCTTATCGACCCCATGGACAGTAGCCCACCAGGCTCCTCTGTCCATGCAATGCTCCAGGCAAGAATACAGGAGTGGGTTGCCATGCCCTCCTCCAGGGGATCTTCCAGACTCTGGGATCAAACCTGTGTCTCCTGCATCGCAAGTGGATTCTTTACCACTGAGCCCTAGCTCAGTATAATGTGAAGTGAAGTCGCTCCGTCACGTCCAACTCTTTGCGACCCCATAGACTGTAGCCTGACGGGCTCCTCGGTCCATGGGATTTTCCAGGCATGAGTCCTGGAGTGGGTTGCCATTTCCTTCTCCAGGGGATCTTCCCGACCCAGGGATTGAACCCGGGTCTCCCACATTGTAGGCAGACGCTTTACCGTCTCAGCTGCCAGGGAAGCCCCAGTATAATGTAGAGGGGTCAAATCCTGACTGCACCATTTAACTAGACATGTCATCCTGGCTACCTTACCTCACCCAACCTCAGTGCAGCCTAAAAGATTTGCTGTAGTGTTTTCAAAAGAATAACATTCAGAGCAGACAAATAGGTTTGATTGTTGTTTATAGGTATGACTTAAGAAATTTAATTATTTAACATTCAGTTCATTATCATAATGTTAACAAAAAGGAGGGGGTGGAGTTAACAGTCTTTACTCTTGTCTTCTCTGTTAAAGTTCCAGGACTTTTTCTACCAAAAGTGTTTTGTTGTTTTTGTTTTAAAAGTAGTCTACTCACTTCACCTGTATAGTTAGTATCCATGGACAAGAATACTTAATAAATCTAAAAAAAAAGAATAAAAATTATGCTATTTTTTTTTATGTTTTCCTTGTTATTTCGTTTCAGTAGCATTGATCAGTACAACCCAGGGTAAGAATTTCTAAAAGGAGACTTTGTTATGTGAGAATTCAGTATCTCATGATCTCATCAGAGGTTTCATGGAGAGATCAACTGACTTCTTTTAAACCAGCTTCTTAACTCATGTGACGGAAAACTTGACCTCTCCAAAGTCCCCTTAATTCCAGTAGTGATTGTGAATCTACTTTGCTTTGTTCAAATCCCATACCCAAAACATTTTTTGACATTGAAATGATTCATCATCTAACAATCCTTTTTCACATAACAAATTCATATTTTACTCTCTTTTAAAGATTAGTATTCTATCATTTACAGATCATTAGTAGAGGGGAAGTAATTTAAAGTATTGGGAGCTTCTGTGTCCATTAAAGACTGATTAGAAATGAATATAATTTTTAGTGACAAATACTTAAGTATGAGAGTTCTGTAATTGTTCAACTCAGTCTCTTTGCTTGTTATGCTCACTCAAAAGAACGGTTTATTCAATTTTAAAAAGACTGTATTGAATCAGGAAATAAGGAAATTCCTGAAATTTTTAAATTTTGTTTACAAAATTGTTTTATTACTTTAGAAATATAAAAATACAGTGTATATTCTATGGCATCTCATGTAATGATCACTTAGAAATATTTACATCTGCAAAAACCTGTGAAAAGTGAAGAAGTGGTCAGGGTTAAAGTTCATCTCCTCCCCTGTCTTTTTCAGGTAATAAAAAGAATTAAGAAGGTACAGTGTTTTCCCCCTGAATATCTACTTCCTCCCTTCCTGGCTATTGGAATAGTTTACATTCTTATTTTTTTTAAGGGGTGTGTGTGTGTGTGTGTGTGTGTGCGCGCGCGCGCGCACGTGCATGTGTGTGTGTCTTCTGTTGTAGCTACCCAACTAGCCAGGGCCTCTTGTGTTCCAATTCTTTGCGTCTAATTCAGCTAAACTTTTGAGAAAAATGTAATGTGTAAAAGCAAGGCACAGCTATAAGGTGTTCAACTTTCAGAGTACTTTTGATTCTTCTTGTATAGTCACATTTGTTCATTTAGTGAATGAAATTAATCAACTTACTTTTCCTTAAAATGGAGCTTCAAAGGCCACTGCCTTCTACCTGACCCAGAGCTCAAAATTCCCGTGTTTACTAACAAATCTTGGAGGAGGGATAAAGAAAATGGTTTCTCTAGTGCTGACTGATTTCTTAGGGAGACTTCCAGAGTTCTGGTGTGGTTTAGTCATTCAGTCATGTCCTGCTCTCTGCAACCCCATGGACTGTGGCCCTCTAGGCTCTTCTGTGCATGGGATTTTCCAGGCAAGAATACTGGAATGGATAGCCATTTCCTTCTTCAGGGCCTCTTCCCGACCCAGGGATCGAACCTGCATTGAGGGCAGACTCTACCGATTGAGCCAACAGGGAAGCCCCTCCAGAGCTCCAGCTACTGTAAACGCTTGGGAGAAATCTGCTTGCAGCTGCTTTAGGAAAGGATTAGCACCACCAGCAGCAAGGCCTTTGGTCAGAACTACTCATTTTTGTAGTGTGATATTAGCTATATAGACCTGACTGTTTTTCCAAATTACTATAATGATCAAAGTTGAAGAACCACAGTTAGGGCTTTGATAAAGATGTGGACACAACCATAAACTAAGGAAAGTTCATCTAGTTTAGGAATGGACCCTCAAATCCTTGCCATTGTGTCTTTTAAGGTCATTTGCTCAATTAAAATGTGTACAGGACCTAGGATACTGGGGAGAGGGGTCAGATGTTTTTCTAAATTACGGGATGGGAGTGGGTGGGGAAGGAATGCTGAGTGCTGGGAAGGATGTTTCAGGAGTGTCTAGGTGTGTCCTGACTGCTAAAGGCCTCATATACAAACTTTTTTTATTGCTAAGTCTCTACTAACCGTCCAGATGTCACTTTTTCCTTCTTCTACGTCTGAGACTTCCAGAACATTGCCATCATCAGCGGATCATAAATGAATTCACAGTACTTGCCATACCCACAGTTCCTTCTGAGGGCAGCTGTCCTCACCTGCTAGGACTCCTGCTGAGGAAACACATGACCCAGCCTCTCTGGCCAAGTGACTGGACCAAAGGAGGACCTGACCCAAGGATAGCTCACTCACAGGCCAACTAAGCTCCTGTGATGTTGCTTGATCTCAAAAATTCAGTCTAAATAGAGACAGTAGTATTTAACCAAGCCCTTCAGATATTCTGCTTTGGGAATCACAACTGAGATACAAAAGATCAACTAGAGAAGAATGATGTAGAATATGGGCTAAAATGACCCCATTAACAGTGGTGCATAAGAAAGACCACAAATCCCTACCACTGAGCTTCCTGAGGCTGCCTTGGAATCAGCACTGTGTATCATTGTCAGTTTTGGCTTCTGTGAGGCCCAGCCCTTTTCTAGGTCCTTATCCTTTTGTTTTTCCATGTATTCTTAGTACTCTGTGCTCTTCCTGTTCTTCACTTGAATGAGTTTAAGTGACTCTCAGCTTCTTATAACCTCCAGAGCCCAATTATAGGCCCTTAGGTATCCAGAGGAATAAAAACAGGCAGGTGGTCCAGGGATGTCAGGGGTCAGAGTCACAATTCAGGGCCAGGGATTAGGAACCTGGCCTCAGGCTCCCAGCTTTGAGCTGCTTTAACTTCTATGCTAATGGACTTGTCATATTTTATTTTGTTTTGTTTTTAACAGATTTTATGTTTTAGAGCAGTTTTAGATTCACGGCAATATTGAGCAGAAAGGACAGAGGGTTCCAATATACCTACCCCTCCCAACCGCGCCACACACACACATACACAGCCCCCTTTTAAAAAAATGCACTGTGAACAGAAAAATCAGTGTTATAGATATCAAAAGGTTCAATTTCACCTTGTGGAGTTGTTTTCAATGTTTCCACCCTTATTAACCTCAGTGCTTCTGTTTTCTTATAGAAAATCTGTTCTGACAGAGTTCCTATATTTCTCAATATGGAATTCTTAGGGTATAGAATGTATTAACATCCTCTTCTCCCAGTTCTGGGTGTTCTCTTGCCTCTTCAACAGCAACAAAGAATTCAAGCCCACTCAGAAAACAACCATCAGGGATATGAATTCTATTCCTTCCCAGTTCAGGGTTTCCTCTGTGTGAGGCCTTGAGGAAAGACAGGTAATGTTACAGACATTTGATTTATTTATATGGGCTGTTCCTAGGCCAGTGGGAGAAAAAAGGCATGGTTGCTATATCCAAGAAGCTCTCAAGCTCACAGATCCTAAGCGTCCCCTTCTTACCTTTTTACATATGATCTCAGCCTATGTCTTCTGTACAGACTCCACCCCAGCTCTTTCCTCTCTTATGGTCATAAGAATATCAACACTGCCCAGCCACTTCCTGTTTTTTATGCCTGCATCTCCAAGGACCATGCTGAGTGAGCCACGTTCTTGCTGAATGCCTCATTTTCTTATAATTGTACTGATGCATTATATTCTGTTTCTGCTAACAATATGGATATACAAAATTTGCCCAAATATATATAACCATGTAACCATACCTTTTCTTTGATGAAAGCTCTAGCCAGTTCTTTCATCAACCAGTATTCATTGAATATCTACTATATGCCAGGCGTGAGCTCTGGGTATCTCTCTGGTTTCTTCTCATTTCCTGTTATAATGATTCTAAACTATTCATTGTTCCGCAAACGTATTTCATTATGTTTCACATCTTCATGCCTTTACTCGTGTTGTTTCTGTCTGGAACACACTTCCCCCAGTTGCCTAGCTAATACCTTTTCATCTTTCTAGCCCCATTTCAGGTGTCCCCTCCTTCAGGAAGCCAGTGTGCGCTCCATTTCTTTCCCCACAGTGGGTGATGTTTGCCTTCACTGGGCTTCCATGTCCCCTTGTGCATACCTACACCACCACCATTACCACATCAGGGTAACATCTGTGTCCATCTCATCAGCAGACCCTTGAGGGAAAGGCCAATATCTTACTCCTTTTTGTTTCTACAGTCCTTAGAACAGTGCATGGAATAGAAAATACACATAATAAACATTTGTGGAACCAAACCGTATCAATCATGGTATTAAGCCAAACAGAAAATCTTGTAGAATCACTGGGTATTCCATGGTTACATTCAACATTTTTTTTTTTTTTTTTGGTCTTTATTGAATTTGTTACAATATTGCTTCTGTTTTATGTTTTGTTTTGTTTTTGTTTTTGTTTTTTGGCCATGAGGCATGTGGGTCCCCAACCAGGGGTTGAACCCACACTTCCTGCATTGGAAGGTGAAGTCTCAACCACTGGACCACCAGAGAAGTCCCCTGAACATTATTTTTTATTGCTTGAGACCATTTGCCCAAATTCTCAGCAAGGACGACGCTGGCGTTCGTTCCAACAATATTGTCAAGCATGAGTTACATACACACCACCTGGTTTTTACTATACAAGAGCTGGCTGGGATTTGGGCAGTATGGATTAATGCTCTTGAATCCACCACTGGTCTCAGTCTCCAAAGGCCATCAGTATACATGATTATGAAGACTCTTAGTATACAATGAATGTGTGCAGTATGGTCCATTGCACAAATGCCTTGGCTCTTGCAGATAACTCTGGTACCCCCAAGTGGAGGACTATAAGGCAACCCAAGCATAAGCCTAGCTGCCAGTGCAGATGCTACATCCCTGGACCTAGATCTGAGCCTGGTGTAGAGTTGATGCTCAGTAAATACTTGTTGAATAAATGAGTACTTTTGGATAAATGGATTTAGTTATATATACCTGTGAAGGGAGCTATGATTTTTCACTTTGTAGCTCTGTAGATTTTGCTGGAGGCACAGCTAAGGATTAAAGTTAAGAGGAGATGATGCAAAGGAAAAAGTTTTCTTGTGGGACTTCTTATTCCACAGTTTTCAATAATTGTTTACTAGGGGAAAAGACTGTAGGAAACCAAGTTGTGCAATAATGAAAGAATTTAGTTGAGTCTTGATTTTTCTTTCCTCTTGCCATCTGTGCTGCTGTACCATTTCTTACAGATCTATTAGCTCTGACTCAGAGAGGGGGTTGAGGGGAGGGAGGCAGACAGAGGCAGAGGAAGCCAGAAAAGGACTTATGACATCCTGGGGCTGGATTGAGCCAGCTTTGCAGTTGAAATGAATTGCTCTTGAAACTTTAATTTCTTTGTGAATGAGATGTTTGGCCAAATCAGCTTTAACCTCTCTTCTGATTCTGAAATTTCACACTCTGTGTGGTTGGAGAGAGTTAGGGGTTTTCCTAAATTCTGCAGATGTTTCCTGGGTGGATTAAAAGCTGAATATAAATAGATCAAATTGTAGATGATGTAGTGGAGGTTCTTTGAGTTTTAGCTAAAGACTTGGTAGTTGTTTAACAGTGAAGTTTCCATGGTGATTAGCATTTAGTTCTTATTCTCATATGCTGTAGAAAATCAAAGGAATCAATTCCTTTCCTGTCATAATCCCTATTAGTTATTATTAGAGCCAACACTGCAATTGATATGAAAAGACAGACTTCATTTACATAAATAACGAATTTGAACAAAGTGGGTAACCTTTTTTTTTTAAGACTAATTTTATTTTTTTTAGAGGAGGTTAGAGTTTATAGTAAAATTGAGTGAAAGGTATAGAGATTTCTCATATTCTCTGGCATTACACAAGCATAGCCTCCTCCATTATCAACATCCCCCGCTAGGGTGGTATATTATAGCTACAGAACCTACATTGATACTTTATAATAACCCAAAGTTCACAGTTTACATTATAGTTCATTCCTAGTGTTGTACATTCTTTGGATTTATATAAATAAATAATGACATGTAGCTATCATTATGGTATCATACAGAGTTTTTGTTTTTATTTTTTTCCTTTAAAGTAGATGTCCATCAGCAGATGAATGGATAACTAAGCTGTGGTACATATACACAATGTAGTATTACTCAGCCATTAAGAAGAATACATTTGAATCAGTTCTAATGAGGTGGATGAAACCGGAGCCTATTATACAGAGTGAAGTAAGCCAGAAAAAAAACACCAGTACAGTATCAGTTCAGTCACTCAGTCATGTCCGACTCTTTGCGACCCAATGAATCACAGCACGCCAGGCCTCCCTGTCCATCACCATCTCCCGGAGTTCACTCAAACTCACATCCATCGAGTCAGTGATGCCATCTAGCCATCTCATCCTCTGTCGTCCTCTTCTCCTCCTGCCCCCAATCCCTCCTAGCATCAGAGTCTTTTCCAATGAGTCAACTCTTCACATGAGGTGGCCAAAGTACTGGAGTTTCAGCTTCAACATCAGTCCTTCCAAAGAACACCCAGGGCTGATCTTCTTTAGAATGGACTGGTTGGATCTCCTTGCAGTCCAAGGGACTCTCAAGAGTCTTCTCCAACACCACAGTTCAAAAGCATCAATTCTTCGGCGCTCAGCTCTCTTCACAGTCCAACTCTCACATCCACACATGACCACTGGAAAAACCATAGCCTTGACTAGATGGATCTTTGTTAGCAAAGTAATGTCTCTGCTTTTGAATATGCTATCTAGGTTGGTCATAACCTTTCTTCCAAGGAGTAAGCGTCTTTTAATTTCATGGCTGTAGTCACCATCTGCAGTGATTTTGGAGCCCCCCAAAATAAAATCTGACACTGTTTCCACTGTTTCCCCATCTATTTGCCATGAAGTGATGGGACCAGATGCCATGATCTTAGTTTTCTGAATGTTGAACTTTAAGCCAACTTTTTCACTCTCCTCTTTCACTTTCATCAAGAGGCTTTTTAGTTCCTCTTCACTTTCTGCCAGTACAGTATATTAACACATATATATGGAATTTAGAAAGATGGTAATGATAACCCTGTATGCGAGACAGCAAAAGAGACACAGATGTACAGAACAGTCTTTTGGACTCTGTAGGAGAGGGCGAGGGTGGGATGATTTGGGAGAATCTTTAGTCAGCATGTAAAGTCTTAGTTGCAGTATGCAAGATCTAGTTCCCCTGACTAGGGATTGAACCCAGGCCCCCTGCACTGGGAATATGGAGTCTTAACCACTGGATCACCAGGGGGGGTCCCTGTGTATAGGTTTTTATGTGGACATAACTTTTCAATTCCTTTGGGTAAATACCATGGACCACCAGACTTTATCCTAAAGTTGCTCTACCATTTTAATTCCCACCAGCAATGAATGAGAGTTCCTGTGGCTCCACATCTTGCTAACATTTGGTGCTGTCAAGTGTTCCAAATTTTGACCAATCCAGTAAGTGTGTAGTGGTATCTAGTGCGTGCATGCTCAGTTGCTCAGTCGTGTCTAATGCTTTGCAACCGCATGGACTGTAGCACAACAGACTCCTCTGTTCTTGGGATTCTCCAGGCAAGAATACTGGAGTGGGTTGCCATTTCCTCCTGCAGGGAATCTTCCTATTCAGGGATCAAACCCGAGTCTCCTGCATTGGCAGGCAGATTCTTTATCACTGAGCCACCTGGGAAGCCCAGTGGTATCTTATTGATATCTTAATTTGCATTTCTGCCTTGATGCATGATGTGGAACATCTTTTCATATGCTTATTTGCCATTTTATATCTTCTATAGTGGGGTGTCTGTTAAGGCCCATTTTTTAGATAGTTTGTTTTTTATTGTTGAATTTTAAGAGTTCTTTGCATATTTTGGATAATAGTCTTTTATCAGATATATCTTTCTGCAAATATTTTTCCCTAGTCTATGATCTGTGTTCTCATTCTCTTAACATTGTCTTTCACAGTGCAGAAGTTTTAATTTTAATGAAGTCCATTTTATTAGTTATTTCTTTCATGGATCATATGTTTGTTGTATCACCATACCCAGGGTCACCTAGGTTTTCTTCTGTGTTATCTTCCAGGAGTTTTATAGTTTGATATTTTACATTTTAGTTCTATGATCTGTTTGAATTTATTTTTGTGAATGATGTAAGATCTGTATGGGTTTCCTAGTTGACTCAGTGGTAAAGAATCCACCTGCCAATGCAGGAGATGCAGAGGAAGAAAATGGCAACCCACTCCCCTGTTCTTGCCTGGGAAATCCCATGGACAGAGGAGCCTGGCAGGCTACAGTCCATGGGGTCACAAAGAGTCGAATCCAACTGAGCACGCATGCACATAAGATCTGTGTGGATTCATTTTTCGAGTTTGGATGTTCAGTTATTCCAGCACCGTTTATCGAAGACTATTTTTTCTCCATTGTGTTGTCTTTGTTCCTTTGCCAAAGGTCAGCTGACTACGTTTATGTGGATGTATTTCTAACCCCTCTATTCTATTCCATTGATCCATTTATCTTTTATTTCACCAGTTCTAGTCTCCTTTCCCCAGAGAGGTCTCACAGAGGGTGTCACTCATTCATGACTGGGCAAAAGGATGAATGTTCTGATGACACAGACTTTTAAGTATTGTTCACGAGAGTGGAAACCATGAATGAAAACCTGTTGACTATCAAGCCATTATTTTATAGGATATATTAAAGTGTATTAAACAAAATAGAATCATAAAATGATGCCATTTTGCACTTGCCCTTTTCCAATCAGCAGTATCTTTCCACATCAGTACATGTAGACCTATCTTATTGTTTTTTTTAGTATTCCATTATATAGATATACCATAAATTATTAATTATATATTATACTGTAACTTACTAACTGTATATTTCTGTAATTATATTAACCTTTATATTAATACAGGTACATATTAGCCTTTATATTATTGTATTATTTTTAAATAGTCACTTTACAAACAGTGCTACAGAACATTTTTGGAAATAATATTTGTATTTTCTAGTATTTCATGACAAAAATTCCTAAAGACTTTCTGAATCAAGGATGTATATATTTTTAAAGCTTTTGGTTTTTATTATAAAACTAATACTTATCAAAAAATGCAAAATATAGAAATACATAAAATACAAATCAGATGTCTACCTGCATCCCAGTTTGATATGCATCCCTGAAATATGCATTTCATATTGTAAAAGAAATTACCCAATTGCTATCTAAAAAGGTTGTACCTATTTATATCACCTGTATATGAAAATGCTTATTGTCCACTTTCTTCCCAACCTATGTTATTATCTACTCTAAGTCTTTTCAAATCCAGTACACATCATTTTAAATTGTGCTTTCAATTTGCATTTCTTTAACTACTAGTGAATTGGACACATTATGTTTCATTTTTTTTAATGGTGCTCCTGTGAGTTGCCTGTTTTCTTTTGCCTGTTTTGCTATAGGGTTATCTTTTTCTTATTAATTTGTAAGAGCTCTTTATACAATAAGGGAATTAGTTTGCTACAAAATTTTGAGAAGCCAATTTTTTTTTACTTTGTTTGTGATGTATTTTGCCCCCCAGAAGTTTTATATTTTTCTTAAACGTATTTTGAGCCAGCCTTTTTTTTTTTTTGTCCAAATATAAATCCTAGGACAACTTTTTCTACTGCTTTTCTCAGCTAAAATTTAGTTAAAAGGACATTTTTCCACCCCCATTTTTTTTAAAAGAGAGGCGAATAGACTAGGAAAATGCCTAGAGCCCAGGGATTGTCGGTGCTTTCATTCAGAGGCAGGCTAGCAGGGTTCTTTTCCTTAGGTGACTCAACCAGTCTGCAAGGTGTCTTGCTCAGTTGCCCTCTCAGAGCTGGCTTATTCAAGCGTCCCTCCCCTTATCCCTGCTGTTGAACTCCCTCCCAAGGTTCTTGTTTTCAGGGTAAGAATCTCTTCTCTAGCTCCCAACATTCATAAGGCAATACCAACTGAACTGCCCTCCCAGCCCCTGCCCTTTGGCAAATGTGACTCTTTCTCCCTCCAATACAAACCCCATTTGCCCAATATGAGTGACATTCTGGAAGCAATTATGTATATTAGATAAATTCTATCTACATTCAGAATGTGAGGGACAGTAGTATACACACAACTTGGGGCAAGAACAACTAATCACAAGCAGAAGTTGTACAAGATGTGCTTTTGACTGTTTACAGAACTGCTTATTTAGGCTGTTAGAAATATCTGGTCACTCATTACCCAGTTTTTAAAAAAGGCTTTGATGAATCCCTGTCTTCTGCAGTACAAAGACCAAACTACTTAACATGGAATGTGAGGTCTTCCATATCCTGGTCCTGACCTATTTCTTCAGCCATATAAATATATGCTAACCACCTTATCCAAACATTTGTCAGTTTGTTGTCAGGCATTGTTCTAGCCTCTAGAATTTGTGGTTGTCCCTGCTTTTACAGGGCTTTCAGATTAGCTGGGGAGACAGACAATCCCAAGTAAACAAATTGATTTATAGGGTGGCCAGGGAGGACCTTTCTGAAAAGGAGACATCTAAAGTGAGACCTGAAGAATGGGAAGGAACCAGCTGTAACAAGAGTTGGGAAGTCGAGAGAAAGATGCTATCGGCAGAGGGCACAGCAACAGCCTTGAAGTTAGAAAGGGTTGGAGTGTTCTGGGAATAAAAGAAGGCAGGCCCAAGGGCAGGGGCCAAGTTGCACAGTGCATTGTAGACTATAGTAAAGGAATTCAGGTTAAGCCAAACGACGTGCTTAAATCTGGGGTTGGGATGAAATAAGGGTGATGACAACATAATGTAAAGGTCTTTAAACTTTAGCTCATTTATCTGTTAACAACTCTCTGATGTAAGTATTATTAGTAACTAGTTTTATGGATGAGGTCCCTGAAGAAGGAAGTTGGGTAATTTACTCAAAGTCTTCTAATACAATTGAAGTATTGAGTCACTGGATCTGTCTGACTCCAAAGCCCATGTGCTTAACCTGGACTCTAAATTCTCTTTTGTCTAATTGCTTTGTTTTGTGAGAAAATTAAAATTCAGAGATTAAAATTAAGCAAGAATGAGGCACTGTTCAAAAAAATCAGACCCTTCAATCTGAAAGGATTACAGAATGACCTTTTTATCTGGCAGAAGCTCAGAAAGCTAAGAAAACAAGAGGAGGCCATCATGGACTTATTCAGTGTGTACATGAGAACTCAGGGGCATCTTTTGAAGCTTCAAAGAAGTAATTATAGGTCAAATAAAAGGAAGTACTTTTTATACAGTGGGGAGTAAATAGAAGGAACTGATTATCCCAGATACAGATTGAAAATAAAATAAATTTAGAGTAGCTTTTATGAAGGCTGTAGAGTGAGTTAGTAAAACAGAACCTCTTTTGTATGAAGCATGCCAAAAATTGTAACAGAAGCTTAAATGACTAAAAATATTAGGAAAAATGAGTAAGGGAAAACTAATTCTATGTACAATAATGAAAAAGGAAAACAATTTTAGGTGTAATAATTTTACAGCATTTAAAAATTTTAGTTTTTTATGTATTGAGAAGAAATACATAAACTCATAAAATTTTGTTAGGAGTAGGAAGCCACTATAAAGGGATAGAAAGAAAGACTGTCTTCCTCAGTCATCACAGACAATAAAATTCTTATTTCCAGGGAAATCCATTTTGTTAGACTAGAAGGGTGTGGTCACAACAGTTCCAGGATCCCAACTTGACATCTGAGGAAAAAGCTGAGGCCCCAGTTCTTTTAGAACCTTTGCTTGCTTGTGCTGCATTTGTCTTTCAAAATGTTCTTCCAGCTACATGCAGTTGGAGTTAACTCTTGCTTAAAAACAAATGTCCTTTATTTCATAAATTAGGAGATTTTTACAACCTAAAATTGAGCAACAATGGGACTTGAGCTTTCTCTTATCCCCGTTGTCCCGTCGATTCCTATCGTCCTATTGAGAATCCCCAGCCCCTCGATGCAGATGCTTTTGTCCATTCAGTTTTAGTCCCTTACAGCTGTCACTGTAAGGGAAGAAGAGTGTACACTCGGTCTCTCTAGAGTCTGGGAATTGTTGAGTCAGAGTTTCGTAACTTCAATATCTAATGATTTCTGCTTCTTGGTTTTCTAGTAATTATCTCATCACAGTCAGGGTGCAAGCATGGCCAGAAGCTTCATGGGTCCAGCACCACTTCTGTGGTTCTCCTCCTCCTTCAAGATATCTGTGGGGGCACCTGCCTCCTTGGTATGCATCACACACCTAGTTGAGCCTTCAGCATATCAAGTGAACACTGCAACATTATATTAATAGCCTCAGTTCAGTTCAGTTCAGTCGCTCAGTCGTGTCTGACTCTTTGCGACCCCATGAATCGCAGCACGCCAGGCCTCCCTGTCCATCACAAACTCCCAGAGTTCACTCAACTCACATCCATCGAGTCGGTGATGCCATCCAGCCATCTCATCCTCTGTCGTCCCCTTCTCCTCCTGCCCCCAATCCCTCCCAGCATCAGAGTCTTTTCCAATGAGTCAACTCTTCGCATGAGGTGGCCAAAGTATTGGAGTTTCAGCTTCAGCATCATTCCCTCCAAAGAAATTCCAGGGCTAATCTCTTTAGAATGGACTGGTTGGATCTCCTTGCAGTCCCAAGGGACTCTCAAGAGTCTTCTCCAACACCACAGTTCAAAAGCATCAATTCTTCAGTGCTCAGCCTTCTTCACAGTCCAACTCTCACATCCATACATGACCACTGGAAAAACCATAGTCTTGACTAGATGGACCTTTGTTGGCAAAGTAATGTCTCTGCT
Organism: Bison bison bison; assembly: GCF_000754665.1. Lineage (NCBI taxonomy): Eukaryota > Metazoa > Chordata > Mammalia > Artiodactyla > Bovidae > Bison > Bison bison. The sequence goes on along the minus strand of NW_011494638.1, from coordinate 511,149 downwards.
TTTGAATATGCTATCTAGGTTGGTCATAACTTTCCTTCCAAGGAGTAAGCGTCTTTTAATTTCATGGCTGCAATCACCATCTACAGTGATTTTGGAGCCCAAAATAATAAAGTCTGACACTGTTTCCACT
>NW_011494638.1:510365-510919 GCF_000754665.1 Bison bison bison | reverse complement strand
AGACAGGAGTAAGCGTCTTTTAATTTCATGGCTGCAATCACCATCTACAGTGATTTTGGAGCCCAAAATAATAAAGTCTGACACTGTTTCCACTGTTTCCCCATCTATTTCCCATGAAGTGATGGGACCAGATGCCATGATCTTCGTTTTCTGAATATTGAGCTTTAAGCCAACTTTTTCACTCTCCACTTTCACTTTCATCAAGAGGCTTTTTAGTTCCTCTTCACTTTCTGCCATCAGGGTGGTGTCATCTGCATATCTGAGATTATTGATATTTCTCCCAGCAATCTTGATTTCAGCTTGTGTTTCTTGCAGTCCAGCGTTTCTCATGATGTCCTCTGCATAGAAGTTAAATAAGCAGGGTGACAATATACAGCCTTGACGTACTCCTTTTCCTATTTGGAACCAGTCTGTTGTTCCATGTCCAGTTCTAACTGTTGCTTCCTGACCTGCATACAGGTTTCTCAAGACGCAGGTCAGGTGGTCTGGTATTCCCATCTCTTTCAGAATTTCCCACAGTTTATTGTGATCCACACAGTCAAAGGCTTTGGCAT
>NW_011494638.1:509077-510010 GCF_000754665.1 Bison bison bison | reverse complement strand
TTGCCAAATATCAAAATGAATCCGCCACAGGTATACATGTGTTCCCCATCCTGAACCCTCCTCCCTCCTCCCTCCCCATACCATCCCTCTGGGTCGTCCCAGTGCACTAGCTCCAAACATCCAGTATCGTGCATCGAACCTGGACTGGCTTCTCATTTCATACATGATATTTTACATGTTTCAATTGCCATTCTCCCAAATCTTCCCACCCTCTCCCTCTCCCATAGAGTCCATAAGACTGTTCTATACATCAGTGTCTCTTTTGCTGTCTCGTAAACAGGGTTATTGTTACCATCTTTCTAAATTCCATATATATGCGTTATTATACCGTATTGGTGTTTTTCCTTAATTCTTGCCACCTCTTCTTAATATCTCCTGCTTCTGTTAGGTCCATACCATTTCTGTCCTTTATCAAGCCCATCTTTGCATGAAATGTTCCCTTGGTATCTCTAATTTTCTTGAAGAGATCTCTAGTCTTTCCCATTCTGTTGTTTTCCTCTATTTCTTTGCATTGATCGCTGAAGAAGGCTTTCTTATCTCTTCTCGATATTCTTTGGAACTCTGCATTCAGATGCTTATATCTTTCCTTTTCTCCTTTGCTTTTCACTTCTCTTCTTTTCACAGCTATTTGTAAGGCCTCCCCAGACAGCCATTTTGCTTTTTTGCATTTCTTTTCCATGGGGATGGTCTTGATCCCTGTCTCTTGTACAGTGTCACCAACCTCAGTCCATAGTTCATCAGGCACTCTATCTATCAGATCTAGGCCCTTAAATCTATTTCTCACTTCCACTGTATAATCATAAGGGATTTGATTTAGGTCATACCTGAATGGTCTAGTGGTTTTCCCTACTTTCTTCAATTTCAGTCTGAATTTGGCAATAAGGAGTTCATGATCTGAGCCACAATCAGCTCCTGGTCTTGTTTTTGCTGACT
>NW_011494638.1:508471-508977 GCF_000754665.1 Bison bison bison | reverse complement strand
AAGCAGGGTGACAATATACAGCCTTGACGTACTCCTTTTCCTATTTGGAACCAGTCTGTTGTTCCATGTCCAGTTCTAACTGTTGCTTCCCTACCTGCATACAGGTTTCTCAAGACGCAGGTCAGGTGGTCTGGTATTCCCATCTCTTTCAGAATTTCCCACAGTTTATTGTGATCCACACAGTCAAAGGCTTTGGCATAGTCAATAAAGCAGAAATAGATGTTTTTCTGGAACTCACTTGCTTTTTTGATAATCCAGCGGATGTTGGCAATTTGATCTCTGGTTCCTCTGCCTTTTCTAAAACCAGATTGAAAATCAGGAAGTTCATGTTTCACGTATTGCTGAAGCCTGGCTTGTAGAATTTTGAGCATTACTTTACTAGCATGTGAGATGAGTGCAATTGTGCAGTACTTTGAGCATTTTTGGCATTGCCTTTCTTTGGGATTGGAATGAAAACTGACCTTTTCCAGTCCTGTGGCCACTGCTGAGTTTTCCAAATTTGCTGG
>NW_011494638.1:491963-508371 GCF_000754665.1 Bison bison bison | reverse complement strand
AGTGGTTTTCCCTACTTTCTTCAATTTAAGTCTGAATTTGGCAATAAGGAGTTCATGATCTGAGCCACAATCAGCTCCTGGTCTTGTTTTTGCTGACTGTATAGAGCTTCTCCATCTTTGGCTGCAAAGAATATAATCAATCTGATTTCGGTGTTGACCATCCGGTGATGTCCATGTGTAGAGTCTTCTCTTGTGTTGTTCGAAGAGGGTGTTTGTTATGACCAGTGCATTTTCAAGGCAAAACCTATCAGTCTTTGCCCTGCTTCATTCCATATTCCAAGGCCAAATTTGCCTGTTACTCCAGGTGTTTCTTGACTTCCTACTTTTGCATTCCAGTCCCGTATAATGTAAAGGACATCTTTTTTGGGTGTTAGTTCTAAAAGGTCTTGTAGGTCTTCATAGAACCGTTCAACTTCAGCTTCTTCAGCGTTACTGGTTGGGGCATAGACTTGGATTACTGTGATATTGAATGGTTTGCCTTGGAAACGAACAGAGATCATTCTGTCATTTTTGAGATTGCATCCAAGTCCTGCATTTCGGACTCTTTGTTGACCATGATGGCTACTCCATTTCTTCTGAGGGATTCCTGCCCACAGTAGTAGGTATAATGGTCATCTGAGTTATTAATAGCCTAGTCTGTTGTATATGCAGTTTAAAATGTTAATGCTACAAAGTCAAATTGTGAATTTTGTTCAGACAGTTTTTATGGGAATTCTACCATTAAAAAAAAAAAGTCTACCCAAGCTTTGGAAAAAGGCATAGTTAGCACATAAGATATAAATATGAATATGTTCTTGTAACATAGAGGCTCTTCATATTTATGCATGTTCTGTTCATTATCTTTACAAGTAATCTCCTGTTGAGAAATGCTGGGCATTTCATTTGGGCAAGCCAGGCTTGTATTTTTAAGTGTCTGTGACAGGATTATTGTTTCCACTCATGTTTGTACTGGTAGCTAATGAAATTATTTTTGATTCTCTTCTGTAACTTCTGCCATGATTGGTTTTCTGTTTTAGCATACCATTTCTTCAGATTTCAAATCCATGAAAATTCTGTGGTTCCTAACAACTCATCATTCATTTGTTTTTTATTTGTTCATTCATTCAGCTGATCTCTCCTGAACATCTACTTTGCTAAACACTGGGCCAGGTGTGAGGGTGATGACAATGGATATATCATAGATATTGTCCCCAAGGAAGTCACAATCTAGTTAAAGAGACAAACCTATGGGGAAATAATTACAATTAAGTTTAAGATGCCTATGAGACATTTAAATAGAGATCTTAGGAAGTTATATGAGTCTGGGTCTGGGGTTCAACAGAAAGGTCTGGGCTAGAGATTGAAATTTGGGGAAAATTGGTGTTCAAACTCATGAAGGTGGATAGAATGCAGTGTAAAATTAAAAATAACAATAGTAATAGCTAATCATAATAATAATATTAATGAAGATAGCTAATATTAATTTAATCCTCATAGTAACTCTTTATCATAGGCATTATTATTACTTTTTTTGTAGATGAGGCCCAGAGAAGCCACAGTGTTAGTAAACCACAAAACCCAGTCCAGTCCTACAGCCTGCCTCTTAATACTGCACTAGAAGAGAGAAAAGGCTTCCCTGGTGGCCCAGATTGTAAAGAATCTGCCTGCAATGCAAGGGACTTCGGTTCAATCCCTGGGTTGGAACTGATTTCTTGGAGAAGGGAGTAGCAACCCACTCCAGTATTCTTGCCTGGAGAACTCCATGGACGGAGGAGTCTGGAGGGCTACAGTCCATGGGGTCACAAAGAGTAAGACACGACTGAGCGACTTTCACTTTCAGAAGAGAGAAAAGACTCAGCTCAGAGGTCCAGGCCATTCCAACATTTAGAGGTTGGATGGCAGAGGCAGACCTGTGAAAGGAGTGATGTGATGGGTAGGAGGGAACTGTGAGAATAGGGAATCTCAGAATTCAGGCAAAGAGCATTCCAGGTAGGTTGCCAAGGCCAGCAGTCAAATGCTGCTGAAAGATGGGCACTTCTAGGACACAGGCATGAACTGGGTGATGAGGATAGGGAAAAGGTTTGCCAGGCTTGGAGTTTAATGTGAGTAAAGAGATAGGTATGGAGGAACGAGATGTTGTTAGAGGGGTTAAACACAAGCAGGAATGGTGAAAGATGAGACCGAAGACGTTGTCAGAGGCCAGATCATGAAGGACCTGCAATACCCCAAGGTAGCTCCAGACCGTTGATCTCTGCCAGAAGTGTGCATCCCCAAAGCTGGGGGCAAACAAAACTGAGCTGCCTGTTATAAACAGGAGGGAGCTATATATCTGTGTTATCTCATATAATGTCTGTTTTGTCAGATTCCTTCAAAATTTAGCATGTTGAGTGTTGATCATTTTCAGTTTATAGACATATTGAGTCACTGTGTTGTGTACCAGGAGCTGTCTTAGTATTATAGGTAAATTATACTTTAAAAGCATACAGACTCATGGAAGAAGAGATCCAATTTGTAGTTACCAGAGGTGGGAGGTTGGGAAAGCAGGAATTGGGTGAGGGTACAAACTTCCAGTCTTAAGGTAAATAAATACTAGGGATGTAACACACAACATGATTAACATAATCATGTTAATAACATAGCATAACAAATAATATAGTTAACACCACTGTGTGTTATAAATGGAAGCTGTTAAGAGAATAAATCCTAAGGGTTCTCATCACAAGGAAAAATATATTTAAATTTTTTATTTAATTCTGTATTTATATGAGATGATGGGTATTCACTAAACTTGAGATGTAGTAATCATTTCATAGTGTATATAAGCCAAATCATGATGATGTATACCTTAAACTTATACAGTGCTGCATGTCAACTCGGAGAAGGCAATGGCACCCCACTCCAGTACTCTTGCCTGGAAAATCCCATGGACGGAGGGGCCTGGTAGGCTGCAGTCCATGGGGTCGCTGAGGGTCGGACACGACTGAGTGACTTCACTTTCACTTTTCTCTTTCATGTATTGGAGAAGGAAATGGCAACCCACTCCAGTGTTCTTACCTGGAGAATCCCAGGGACTGGGGAGCCTGGTGGGCTGCCGTCTATGGGGTCGCACAGAGTCGGGCACAACTGAAATGACTTAGCAGCAGTAGCAGCAGCTTATCAACTACATCTCAAAAAAACATGGAAGAAAAAAATTTACCATGTTGAGACATTTTAATTTCAGATTTAAAAATTACCCATGACTTCTTTCAGCACCAAATCATTTATCAGACTGGTAGATGTTCTATGTGGAAGGAAGACATTTATATACAAAGGTACATAATTAGCATGACTATTTTTATACTTCTTTCTATATTGGGAGCAAGTGTTGAAAGTGGTAAAAAAGTGTGAGTTGGTTTGCTTAATTGGGCAAACCTTGATCACAATCAGGGGAAAGTGATTCATTGAGTTTCTGTCCTTCATTATACATCCTGAGTGGTTTTGAAGTCAGAGATTGTCCTGGGTTTGAATTCTGCCTCTGTCATTTATTAGCTAAGTGACTTTGGTGTCAGTTACTTAACCTTTTTCAAGCTGTTTGTTGACTGAGAGACTTCTTTAATAATAAAAATTATAAAGCATATTGCAAGAATTAAGTAAAGAATATGAATTAGGAATTTTCTTTATCCTAATCAAACAAAAAGCCTTACAGTGAAGATGATCAATAGGATTCCTTTCTTTGTTTTTGATTCTATCTTACCTTTGGTTATTTTGCCTATTTAGAATTTTGTAATTTATCCTTAAATACCTGTAGCTAATTGTTGATAGAAATAGTAATTTTTTCTAGATGCGGATTTGAAGACTGTGCTTATAAAGTGAGACCTAGTTCCTAAAATAATCTTTACAGGAATATTAAAGAACTGTAGTATCTAAAAATATTCATTCTGAAGCTCTACCATATCATATAGAATTCTAGGGAGGATTATTTAATTTTTGCTACTTGATGGTGACAAAATATATTCATTAATTTTCAGTGTTCTTGTTTTCTTCATGAAATTAAAATAATTTCATTGCCTGCTGGAAGCTGACTTCACAGTACATGCACGGTAACTTTAAGAGTTACAAAAAAATTAAAAATCTTAAATTAACCCTGTCATTTGTCATTTATAGAAGTAAATGAACTGGAATCATTCATTTATTAAAATCTTAGCTCTTGGCAGATTTTTTTTTTTTTTGGTATTATTCCCTGAACCCATTTCTTGGCAGAGCTTCATTCTATGGTCACAACTAATTGGAATACTGAGGATGGATGCCTGGCTGACCCCTGTGGCTTTGACAGATTGTCTAGATGAGACATCCTTAAGTCTCATCTGATGAAATGGGCCGGTTTAATAGCACTTTTCATTACAACACAAAGGGGATCAATTTTGGAGTGGGGGAGGGGAGTTTCTTTCTGAAATCTATTTTAATTAGGGAGAAGAGAGAGAGAGTGGAAAGAATGTTTGGCTTATAGAGTAGACATGGATTTGGATTCAAGCTCTAACACTTTTAAGGTCTAAGCCTTGATACAAGCATACCTTAGAGATGCTGTGAGTTTGGTTCTGGACCACTGCAATAAAGTGAATATCGCAATAAAATGAGTCACAATAATGTTTTGGTTTCCCAGTGCATAATACAACTATTATGCATACACTATACTGTAGTCTATTAAGTGTTCAATAGCATTATGTCTAAAAAAACCAATGTACATACCTTAATTAAAAATTACTTTATTGCTTCCCTGGTGGTTCAGTGGTAAAGAGCCTGCCAAAGCAGGAGATGCATTTTCAATCCCTGGGTCAGGAACATCCCCTGGAGAAAGAAATGGCAACCCACTCTAGTATTCTCGCCTGGAGAATCCCATGGACAGAGGAACCTGGCAGGCTACAGTCCATGGGGTTGCAAAAGAGTCAGGCACAACTTAGTGACAAAAAAAAAACAAAAAACAAAAACCCAAAAGCTAATCATCATCTTTGCCTTCAGCAAGTTATAATCTTTTTTTTGATGGAGGGTCTTGCCTCCATGTTGGTCTTTGCTTACTGATCAGGGTAATGTGGCTATGGCAATTTCATTAAATAAGACAACAATGAAATTTGCTGCATTAATTGACTTGCCCTTTCATGAACTATTTCCCTGTATCATGCAGTACTGTTTGATAGCACTTTACCCACAAGAAATTCTTCCAAAATGGGAGTCAATCCTCTCAAACCCTGCTGCTTTGTTAACCAAGTTTAAATTCTTTGTTGTCATTTCAGCCATCTTCACCAGGAGTAGATTCCCTCTCCAAAAAATACTTTCTTTGCACCTCCACAAGAAGCAACTCCTCATTTAGGTTTTATTGTGAGATTGCCCTAATTCAGTCACATCTTCAGGCTCCACTCCTAATGCTTGCTATTTCTATCACATCTGCAGTTATTTCCTCCACTGAAATCTTAAACTCCTCAAAGTCATCCATGAGGGTCAGAATCAACTTCTTCCAAACTCCTGTTATGTTGGTATTTGACCTCTTCCCATGAATCATGATTAATGGCATCTAGAATGGTGACCAGAGAAGGCAATGGCAACCCACTTCAGTACTCTTGCTTGAAAAATCCCATGGACGGAGGAGCCTGGTAGGCTGCAGTCTATGGGGTCGTGAAGAGTCGGACACGACTGAGCGACTTCACTTTCACTTTTCACTTTCATGCATTGGAGAAGGAAATGGCAACCCACTGCAGTGTTCTTGCCTAGAGAATCCCAGGGACAGGGGAGCCTGGTGGGCTGCCATCTATGGGGTCGCACAGAGTCGGACACAACTGAAGCAACTTAGCAGCAGCAGCGGAATGGTGACTCCTTTCCAGAATGGTTCAATTACTTTGCCCACTTCCATTAGAGGAATCACTGTCTATAGCAGTGAAAAGTATTTCTTAAAGAATAAGAAAAAGTATTTCTTAAAGAAAAAGACTTGAAAGTCAGAATGACTCCTGATCTGTGAGCTGCAGAATGAATGCTCTGTTAACAGACATGAAAACCACATTAATCTTGTTTTATATCTCCATCAGAGCCCTTGAGTGGTCAGGTGCATTGTCAATGAGCAGTAATGTTTTGAAAGGAATCTTTTTTCCCTTGAGCAATTGGTCTCAACAGTGGGGTTAAAACATTCAGTAAACCATGTTGTCAACAGATGTGCTGTCATCCAAGCTTTTGTTGTTCCATTTATACAGCATAGGCAGAGTAGTTTTAGCATAATTTTTAAGGGCCCTTAGGATTTGGGGTATAGTATATGAGCATTGTCTTCAGTTTCAAACTACCAGCTCCATTGACCTCTAACAAGAGAGTCAGCCTGTCCTTTGAAGCTGTGAAGCCAGGCATTAACTTCTCTCCAGCTATGAGAGTCCTAGAGGGCATCTTCTTCCAAAATAAGGCTGTTTTGTTTACACTGAAAATCTGTTGTTTAGGGTAGCCACCGTCAGTATTTTAACTAGATCATCTGGGATAACTTACTGCAGCGTCTACATCAGCAGTTGCTGCTTCACCTTGCACTTCTCTGTTACGGAAATGACTTCTTTCCTTCAACCTTCACATTCTTCTTCTGCGGCTTCCTTACCTCTCAGCCTTTATGTAATTGAAGAGAGTTAGAGCCTTGCTGTAGATTTGGCTTTGGCTTAAGGGAATGTTGTGGCTGGTTTGATCTTCCTTCCAGACCACTCCAACTTTTTCCATATCAATGATTTGTGTGTTCTTTGAAGTAGCACTTTTAATTTCCTTTAAGAACTTTTTCTTTGGATTCACAGCTTGACTATTTGGTGTAAGTGTTTTTGGTCTAGCTCAGCCTTCAATGCACTGTCCTCACTAAGCTTAATCATTTCTAGCTTTTAACTTAAAGTGAGAGACCTGCAACTCTTCCTTTCACATGAAGACTTAGAGACCATTATAAGGTTATTAATTTGCCTAATATCAATATTGTTGTGTCCTAAAGAATAGGAAGGCCCAAGGAGAGGAAGAGCCAGGGAAATAACCAGTAGTTGGAACAGTCAGAACACGCACAGCATTATCAATGAAGTTCACCATTTTATGTGGATGTGGTTCGCTGCACCACAAAACAAGTACAGTAGTAATAGCAAAGGTCACGGATCACCAAAGCAAATGTAACAGGAACAAAAAAGTTTTAAACTTTGTGAGAATTATCAAAATGTGACACAGAGATGAAGTGAGCAAATCTTGTTGGAAAAATGGTGCCAGTAGACTTGCCTGACACAGGGTTGCCACAGACCCTCAATCTGCAAAGTACAGTAAAGCAGAGTGGAGTGCCGTAAAGTGAGGTATGCTTGTATCTGTTAAAAAGCCTCAGAGGGGCACAGGACACTTCTGCTCTTCACTTCCAGCCCCATCCAAAATGCCCCTTTTCTTCACCCCCAGCCATTCTCTTCTTTCCCCCATTTTGGTGTGACCCTCTTTCCCTGCTCCAACCCCTTGGCTTACCATTCTTCCCATCCATTCCCCACTTTGCTGCTGTAGGAGATGGTTGGTGGAAATGGTGGTCACATCACCTTGGTGGGATTGGGAGTGGGGCTCTCTGTTCTGGAAGTGAGGTGTAGCTTCCACTCTACATAAATTATGAAGGGATGGAGGTTTGTTTGGGGGAGGAAAGGGTGTTTCATTACTTCTCTGCTGCGTTGCTGTCTGGCTGTTTTTCCTTCTTTCAAACCAAAATTTCCTATATAATTCAGCTCTCCAAAGTCACTTTCATCTTTCTCTACTTCTAGAAATTAGAGACCCTTTAGAAGATTCTTGGAGCCTCTTTCTGATACTTCTTTTAAGCTACCCTCTTAGAGTATAATGTGTACGGCCAGGAACATTCATGTAATAAAGGTTTATTAAGAAATTATTAGACGGGCCCTGTGTTAAGTGCTGAAGAGACAAAGGTGAATGAGACATACTCTTCCTCTCAAGGAACCAACAATCGGTAGAAGGAGATAGGCAAGCAAAGTCATCATTTAGTGGGATGAAAATTGCATGCGGTAATGGGGACATTGAGAGTAGAGTGCCAAATGATGGTGGGAAGTCAGGAAGTTCTTCTTAGAGAAGGCAGTACTTTAACACAGATGTGAAGGATAAATAGGAGTCTGTTGTTTGAAAGCAAGGGCTTATTTACAATACAGCAAACCCATAGTTTGGCATGACCAGACTGTGGCAGTGATGATTGAAAATGGAGGGAAAATGAAATGTTTAAGAATATGATTCCACTGAGAGGTAAGGTTCTAATCCTGAACCTAGGTGGGTATATGGGAGTTTATTATGTCAACAGATACAGTGTGTGTGCGTGCGTGCGTGTAGTTTCTGGAAAGTCCATCATGTGCTTTAACATTGTAGTTCCTAAATTTTCTACCTGAAAAACATGCCTTTAGGGTTATATGAATTACTTAGTAACCACTTGGCTATCAGTGTTAATGTCAGGAATCAGAGGAAAGGGTATTGATGATTCAGGATTTCTCTTCTGCTTCAGTTCATAGCCTAGAGAAGCACTTAGTTATTATAGGCTTGTTTGAATTGTCACATAAAGCATTCATTTTTGTGAATGTTTTCAATGGGGTATTAAAATTGAACCAAGTAGATTCCATGTTGCCAAACTGCTATGACTTAATAGGGGAACTATGAAAGATGTGCATGTGTGCTGTCTGTAAGCAAATAACGTGCATGGGAGTTTGGGGAAGGGAGAGAATCACATGGATCAGATTTTTGGGATTTAGGGACTGGTCATTTACTGTCAGTCTCATTCCCAAGGTGTGTGAGGCCTCAGAAAATATTATTCTGAATACTCAAACTTTTGGGTTCCTTGACTGACAAAATGCAAGTTCGCAAAACTTCCAGTGAGTCACCTGCATTAATCAAGGACCAATTGAGTGTTGTCATTGTGGTAGAATACAATGAGAATGATGACTGCTGCCTCCTTCAGCACACAGGGATGGGTGTAACCCCTGAGAAGCCATGCTGTTTGGTGCCCCTCTCTTCAGGGACCGGTGCAGGCATGTCCCCTGAACCCGCCTTTCCAGGGCTCTCCCATTAGACTCAGTCAGCTTTATCTCGTCGTAAATTATGTTGTATGACAGATGGTTTTTATTTTCCTTGCAAGCTACTAATCTTTGATGTGTATTTATATTTCAGTGTTTTCTGTTTTAAGCCTTTTCCTCTTTTCTTCATGTCCTACAGTTTTTGTGGCTTTAGTCACAGTACCTCATATCCCAAATCCTTGTTTTCCCTTCTTCTACAGTTTCTGCATCAGTGTTCACTCTTTGCCTACTACTCCACGAGTCTCTTCTCTGAGTCTCTGACTCCTACCCCATCTCAGCTGTGCTTTGTAGCTTCAAGAAAAATCCTGAGGTGGGTCTGTGAAGTTTGCCTTTGCTACTTCTCTTCGCCATTCTCCTGACTTTTCCCCCTTCCCTTGCCCTACCTCTGCCTTAAGTAGAATCAACACAAATGTGCCACTAACTGTGGTCAAGGAGGTAAGCCAGTCTAGATGGGGTTCAAAGATGGCTTAAGGAGCATGCAGTCTAGTGTAGGAGGTCTGAGGTATCGTAAGTGAGGCATTTGAAGGACTCACAAGGTAATGAGGGCTAGAGTAGTGTGAGTTAAAAATGGAATGGGGAGCATTGCAGGAAAGCTTCACCCTCTATTAGCTAATGCAGACAGCTGGTGACAGAGTTGTTACAAGACATTGGACCTTCCCTTGTCTTGTCTTGCTGGGAACTCTGTCAGGGCTGGTTCACTTTGGCTAGGATTATCTTTCACTAACTGCTTTGGTTTCACTAGGTACCTGGGCAGACTTAGTGGGTAGGTGTATCCACTCCTATTTCTGATTCCTCCCTGACTGTTGCTAACATATATCTCTTTTAGGTTCTCGTGTGATCTTGGGACCTTGCCTTCTTGTCTTCCTTTTCAGTCTTCACACTGGATGTAGCTGAACAAGCTTAGTCTTCTTCATCAGGGCTACCATGTGTATTTTCTCTGGGGGCTTAAGGGGACAGTGGAAAGTAGGGTTGGAGGTTTTAGAGGCAATAGGAAGGGGCGTTGTCAGGTTGAGATTCCTCTCTTTTAGTATCTAAGGTATATATATTTTCCCAACTGACCTAGTTCTGTATAGTTGTTTCTGCAGAGTCACTGATCCTCACTGATTAAGATGGAAAAGAATAAAAAAGAGACAGTGGTAATAATAGACTGATTTCTGACCTATTTCTCCTTGGATATTTTCCCCAGAGATAGAAATAAGATAACAGAGAAGGCGATGGTACCCCACTCCAGTACTCTTGCCTGGAAAATCCCATGGACGCAGGAGCCTGGTAGGCTGCAGTCCATGGGGTCTCGAAGAGTTGGACACGACTGAGCGACTTCACTTTCACTTTTCACTTTCATGCATTGGAGAAGGAAATGGCAACCCACTCCAGTGTTCTTGCCTGGAGAATCCTAGGACAGGGGAGCCTAGTAGGGTGCCGTCTATGGGGTCGCACAGAGCCAGACATGACTGAAGTGACTTAGCAGCAGCAGCAGAGATAAGATAAGGGGGAAGTTGGTTGTCAGAGTGATGTTTGGTATTTCAGTATCTTGCCTCTGGTGAGTGTAAGGGCCTTAGCCTCTGTCTTCTATCTGTAAGTGTTGTTAACATCTGGCTCTTGGAAATCAAACCTTTGGCAAAGTACCAGCTCACTACTGCTTCCAAAATACTTGTAGAAATCTGAGCTAGAGCTTGCTATGGACAAAACACAAAGGCACTTCTTTCTAGATTTAGTTGAAAACTCATGTTTAGAGCAGGTCAGCCATGATTCTACATACTCACTTGGACCCATTTTGCTTTTTGTGTTTTCATCAGTCAAGGTAGTAGGTTATTTCATGACTCTGAGTCTCATGTTTCAGACATCTTTTTTGGAACTAGTAAATCCCTTTCAGAAAAAGTTATAGAAATACTGGCTTTCTAAAGTAGGCTTCAGAGTGGAAGCAGTTAGTAAACAGAAATGTTTATTTTTTTAATTTATTTTTTAATTGGTGGAAAAATGCTTTACAATTTTGTGATGGTTTCTGCCGCACAACATTTATGGCAAATCAGCCATGATTATACATGTACCACCTCCCTCTTGAGCCTCCCAGAAATCTTTATTGAATGAGTAAGATTTTAGTAATGTGTATGGATATTACTCAGTTTAAGGGGCTGTATAACTGAGGGAAAAGTTATGAAATAAGTTGTAGTAACATATTTGGTATATAACATTAACAATCACTTCTTATGGAAAAAACATTTAGTAACAATCTCAGCCTATACTTATATATTGGTTTATACTTTTCACAGAGTTTCTGTGTGTATAAACCTTGGAGATAAACTAGATGAGTCTTGCTGTCATCCCCCATCTTGCAGATACCTGAAATAAAAGCTAAAAGACCAATCTGGTAGTCCTGTGATTGGAACCCATAACCCGGCTTGGTACCCTTTTCTCTACAAACTGTTCAGACCAAAAATCTGCATGAATCTATGATAATAAGAGATAAATAAAGCAAGGGGTGAGGTTTTGTCCTGTTTGTTTGTTTGTTTGTTTCTATGCTCACTTCTATTCAATTTAAGGATTGGCATTCTTTTAGCAAATATTCAGGGCCCAGCTTTGTACCAGATACACAAGCACTTGATACAGTGTTGAACAAGACAAATATGGAACTTATATTCTAACAAAGAAAAATAGTAAATACTTAAACAAGAAATAGCATAAATAAATTCAGGTAGTAATAAAAGCTCTGAAGAAAATAGAGAAAGACTGGCGTTGGTGATATTTTCATATGTGATATATTCCTGAAAATGGGCACCAAGGTTTAGTGTACATATGTTTTAAAGGGAGAGTCCTTTCTAAGGAATCCAAACAGTCATAAAACACCTCTTCATTGTGGTGTTTGGAGGACCCAATCAAAATTGATCTGAAGTTCAAAATTGGCTTAAGTCCAGAGGGTGTAGTTAAGGCTAAAGATTTGCTGTTTTAGAAACTCCTCTTGATACCTCTTTCATGATATTGAGGCTAGGATGAATATTCCATTTTACCATTTTCACTCATAATAATGAAAACAAAATATAGACAGCAGTGCCTTCTCATTTTTTAAAAATTAGCAACAGAACTTTCTTCAAAGCAAATTCCAGATGTCCAGTATGTAAAACAGCTGTGGCTCCTCTGCTCATACCATAATGATCCCCCATGAATACTGAGAAATCACTAAGGGTTTGCAGAACACAGGATGAAAACTACAATAAAAAATTCAAATTTTAAATCTTATGATTGAAAAAAATAGCTGTGCTGCTGAAACTGGCACAGCCACCACACCAGAGCTTCCAAATCTTGTTCTTAGACCCATGAAAGTCTGCATTCAGTGAAAAAATAGATTTATACGTACATTTTAATCTAAAATTAAATTTTGGGGTAGCATTCTTAATATAAGGCAAAGTCAAATTTTAATCAAGGCTATTTCTTCAGAGCATAGTTTCCCCCACTTCCATAGTGTTATTGAGATAGAATTGACATACTGCATTGTATGAGTTTAAGGTGTATGGCATAATGATTGGAATTGCATATATTGTGAAATTATTACCACAATACAGAGCATTGTGCCTTTTAATAATGTGGACTTATGGTACTACTGAGGCTAAAGTACTTTTCATCTGCTAATTTAAAAGTTAAATTTCGTATTTGCTGAGTTTTATTTTGTTCATAAACTGTTTAATTATAAATACATCCATGATTTTTTAATATCATTATAAAGTAATTGAATTGCTGGTTTAAATATTTTTTTCTTCTTGTCTTCTAGTTTGCCAGGGTTTGGATACCTGATCCTGAAGAAGTTTGGAAGTCAGCAGAGCTGCTCAAAGATTATAAGCCAGGAGATAAAGTTCTCCTGCTTCAACTTGAGGATGGAAAGGTAGGAATTCTGCTTTTATTTGTTGTTAATGGCATAAAGTAAAGGAAATTCAAAAGGGTAAATTTGCTGTGAGATACTTAACTTCACTTGGAAGTTAAATTTTGAATTAATCTAATATTTTCACTTAACTGATAAAGATGGCAAACAAGTTTCTATCCCAAAGGGTTAGTGAAAATAGCAGATACTTTAAAAAACCCATTATTTTGGCTTATGAATTTATTATGACCTGATTTAGATTCACATCTAATCCTCCCATAGATATTCCTGTTTATCTGTATTTTGTTTAGGATATCACTTAAATAATTCATATTAACTAAGAAAACAACATTTCAAGACCCAGCTTGAGATATGATATTTGCTGGAAATAGGTATTTGAAAAATATTTACTTAGAAGCTATTATCTATAAAACCCTTTGCTAGTGGCCAGAAAAACCTATAACCAGTTGTGTCTCTATACTTTCCCATCTTCATTCACTGCAGAATAGACTCTTGGTTCCACCCTTTTTATTCTCTCTACTGCATTTGACAGGGCATGTCACACTTTTAGTGTGACATTAATTTCTTCTAAACAATTTATAATCTAGCCAGGAGAATGCAGGATATAAAAAGTAGTTCAATACTGCAATACTAAAAATGTCAAAAGATAAGCTTATGATTAATTCCCAAGTGAGTAATACTGTCCTGACAGTTAATATGTATTAAACACTTACTATGTACCAGGTGTAGTTCTGAGTCCTGTATATCCTATAACTCACTTAATCCTCATAACAATCCTATGAGGTGGGCCCGTTATTATTACCACTTTATGGATGAAATACTGAGACTCAGAACGTTTGGGACTTGCTCAGAGTTATATAGGCATTAAGGGATGAAGTTGGGACTTTGAGCCAGTAGATTGCCTTTATGGTCTGTGCTCATAACCACTGTGCTGTACTGTAAAGACAGTGAGGACTTTAGGGTCCCAAAAGAGGGAAACATCACTGTGGGGTGCTTCAGGGAAGACTCCCAAGAGAAGGAAGAGTTTTGACTAGACAGAGTTTAGATTAACAAAGAGAAAGGGGATAGACTTTGTGAGACTTGGAATATATTTTGAAGATAGTGAATATCACAAGTTGACTGAACAGAGATTTAGAAAGGTGTGTGTTCTAGTTTAAGGCTAGTATGTTAAGGTACTTGCTATGTATCATGTTAAGAAGAGACAAAAAAAAAGAAGAGGCAAAAAATATGCTCTCTGACATTAATGTCAAATAAGAAAGTACATATACTTAGGAATAGTGTGACATAAGATATAATAAATATAAATAAGAAACAAAATAGAACAGAGTGGAGACTGGTCAGAGGAACTGATGAAGGCTAAGAGTCAGAGAGGCATCGTCTAAAGAATGAATAGACAAGGAGGAGTGCATTTCAGGGATCTGGAGGAGCCTCAGCAAGGGCAGGGAGGCATGCACAGTATTGTGCATTTGGAGAACTGTACAAGTTTCATGTTGTTGGGATTTGACGGGAGAGGACTGGCAGGAATATGGGGGTGGGGGGGTACCAGATCAAAGAGAGCCTCATGTTCATGCTGCAACTCTTAAACTTCAACTGGTATACCTGGGAAGTGATTGTAGTGTTTTTAAACGGAAGAGTGCCAAGTTTTCTGTTTTAGAAAGGACTCACTGGTGGTGGAGTGGAGAATGAATTTCAGGAGAGCAAAACAGAGGCAAGGCAATTATTCAGAAAGAAGGCAGGGAAGAATTAGACCAGATTAGAAGGGCCTTGACTACCAAATAAGGAATTAACTTATTCAATATTCATTGATCATCCACTCTGTGAGGCACGTTAGGTACTTTAGGCTATATTTTCTTATGATAATTCGCACAGCAAACCCGTGCGTTCGCATGTGGTATTGTAACTATTTTCCAAATAAGGAAGCCCAGACTCAGAGATATTAAGCAGTCTGCCTGAGATCACATAACCATTTTTTGTATGGCAGAAGCCAATGCAAAGACTAGTCAGCTTTGGAAAAGGACATTAGATCCTAATAAACAGACAAAGAGAGGTCGAGGGTCAGACTGTAAAAATTTCCTCCCCATTTTGCAGAATTCATTCCGACCTGATTTGAACATTTGACCTCTATATATCTCTTTAGTATTAACAAAAGTATTAGCAAAAGTCTTTTTACAAAACTAACTTGTCCATCTCTGCAATTATATTGCTGTTTTTTTCCTTTTCATGTGTTGTATGTTGTTTCCCCTTAATACATAATTGAGTGACAGTCTCCATGCTTGACTTTGCCATAAAGCCATATTCCTTAAAATGAGTAGTACTTCTTAATTTGGAGGGCCAAGCACTTCATTAAAAGTCTAATAAAAACTATGGACTGTATTTTAAAGAAATACACATATGTGTATGTACTTACACGTACATGCATAGATGCAAAGTGTTAACATCTAATTTTAAGGGATTCTTGGGCCTCTCTGGGTTCAGGAGTTCCCAAGTACCTACCACATACCAAACATTGTCTCCTTTAATTTTTAGCACACGCCTGTGAGCTATTTCCATTATGCCCTTTTTACAAATGAAAGATTAAGGTTAAATAATATACACAAGACCACACAAGAAGTAAATAACAGTTTCAGGACTTGAACCTGTGTTGATCTGGCTCTAGAGCCAAGCTCTTAGCACTCTCTTATATTGTCTGTCACTTATACCAGGTGAAGAGGATAAAAAAAGAATTATTTTCCCGTAGAAAATGATCTGGCCTAGTAACTAGGTAGAAAAAATAATCTAGGCTTTGACTTTTCAAACTGTATTAGCAAAAAATGTTGCTATGAGTTAATACATCTAGTGAAAACAGACTCTCATTTTTTGCTGTTTCCACCAATTTCTGTGGTTTTGGGGGGTACCAGGAAAATGTATTTAATAACTGAGAAACAAATCAGGAATAGGAAATGATCAAAATGTGTTAATACATGCCTGTATCAGGTTTTTGCCATGATTTATTCAGATGCTGTATCTTGTGCATTTTCAGGATTTGGAATATCGTCTAGATCCAAAGACCAAGGAACTGCCTCATTTAAGAAACCCTGACATACTTGTGGGTGAAAATGATCTCACAGCCCTCAGTTATCTTCACGAGCCTGCTGTACTCCATAATCTCAGAGTCCGCTTTATTGATTCCAAACTTATTTATACATATTGTGGTGAGTGTGCATTGCTGTCTGAGTGAACTGTGAATTCTTTTTGCTAATGGACATAACCATGGAAATAATGTGCATGAGAAAGAAGGCTGTGGGTGGATCTTTTCTTAGAAACATATTCACTTCAGAGTTATCAAAAGATTTCAGTTCAGTTCAGTTGCTCAGTTGTGTCCGACTCTTTGTACACCAGGCCTCCCTGTCCATCACCAACTCCCGGAGTTCATCCAACCCCATGTCCATTGAGTTGGTGATGCCATCCAACCATCTCATCCTCTGTCTTCCCCTTCTCCTCCTGCCCTCAATCTTTC
>NW_011494638.1:434201-491540 GCF_000754665.1 Bison bison bison | reverse complement strand
GGGACCGGATGCCATGATCTTTGTTTTCTGAATATTGAGCTTTAAGCCAACTTTTTCACTCTCCTCTTTCACTTTCATCAAGAGGCTCTTTAGTTCTTCTTCACTTTCTGCCATCAGGGTGGTGTCATCTGCATATCTGAGGTTATTGATATTTCTCTCGGCAATCTTGATTCCAGCCTGTGCTTCCTCCAGCCAAGCGTTTCTCATGATGTACTCTACATATAAGTTAAATAAGCAGGGTGACAATATACAGCTTGATGTACTCCTTTTCCTTTTTGGAACCAGTCTGTTGTTCCATGTCCAGTTCTAACTTTTGCTTCCTGACCCGTATACAGATTCTCAAAAGATTTACCAGTGTTCATTAGCTAGTTGCATTTTATGCTGAATAAACTCTTTTATGAACTTAAATAATATTACTCAGAATACAAAGAACTGGGTCCATCTTTTGCTTTTTCTCTGCATAGAAGTCGTATGCCATATTCAGTACTGATTTGCAAGTTATTTTCATCTCTTACAAAAACCAATACTTGAAGAGTAGGCATCCAAAGACTTATCTTTGGGGCGGGTTCAAAATGTTTTCTTTTTCTCAATATGCTTAGCAGTGCAGGACTGACTTGAGTTGTAGTAACACTTCTTGCTTGATCTGCTTGCCTGGGCCCCTGTTCATTCCAGTAGTAGCTGCCAGTGACCCAGTCCAAGATTTTTTTTCTTCCCCTCTCCTAGCAGTTAAGCATACATGTATATGTTCCCCTTTTCCTTCTTTTTCTTCTTTCTCTGCTTCCTTCTTATTCTTCATTTTCTCTAGCTCTTTTTTCTGTACTGATTTTTTAATCCTTCTTTCACCAAGTATTATCTGCTGAGTCTCAGGTCTGGGATTTCTATCCATTTCCTTCCAAGTCTCTGCTGCATGTACCCAACTTAGTGCTCAACATTTCTTCATTGGGCTCCAGTTTGGGGCAGGGACAGCTATCTTTTCTTCTTAAAAGAATTTATATTCTTGATATTTGCTCTTTTTCTTTCCTACCTATTAAGTCTTTTGGTCAATATTCATTTTTTCTTCAGTTTATCTTTCTTGCACATATGCTACTGCTACCTTCTCATTGAAGCCTTTCCTGTCCACCCTATATTTTCTTCTCCTAGACATCAATATTCCTTCTCTGTTTAATCCCCCATTTACCTTACTATCTATCCTGTAATATATATATATATTTTTTTTCTTATTTATTGCCTGAATTTCCCTCTAGATTACAAAGTCCAGGAGGACAAAGATTTTTCCTTTTTAAAAAAAAAAATTTTTATTGAAATATAGTTGATGTGGTGGCTCAGACGGTAAAGAATCCACCTGCAGTGCGGGAGACCTGGGTTCGATCCCTGGGTAGGGAAGATCCCCTGGAGAAGAGAACGGCTACACACTCCAGTATTCTTGCCTGGAAAATTCCATGGACAGAGGAGCCTGGTGGGCCCCAGTCCCTGGGGTCACAAAGAGTTGGACATGACTAAGTGACTTTGACTTTCACTTTACAATGTTATATAACTTACAGGTGTACAGTATAGTGATTACAGTTTTTAAAGGTTATACTCTATTTAAATTAGTCTTTTTTTTTTTACTGCTATAAATATAACACTTAGAAAAGACTCAAAACTTAATTGTAGTCAAATATTTGTTGAATGAATGACTAAAGTTAACATATATCTGATATAAAATTTAAGGAAATACCAAAAAGAAGTATAAAAAATGAAAAATAATTACATGTAATTCACCACTGAAAAATAACCAATATTAAGTTGTCTTATATCCTGTGTGTAAATGTAAAAGAGTATAAATAAATATAAAATTGGAATCAGTCTATATATAGTGTGTCGTCTTTTCCCAGGGCACTTAATATTTGTCACAAACATGATCTGGATCACATGGATATAATAATACATATTAAACCACTCTCCCTTTTTAAAAAATATTTATTGAAATAAAATTGATTCACAATGTCATATTTAGTTTCTGCCATATAGCAATGTGACTCAGTTATACATATGTATATTCTTTTTCATGTTCTTTTCCATTGTGGTTTATCACAGGATGTAGAATATAGTTTCTTGTGCTAAACATAAACCACTGTCCCTCTGTTTTGTATTTTGTTTCTACTTTTCACTGTTACGAATAACATTATAATAAACATCTTTTTTTTTTTTTTAATTCCTTTACATGAATATATGTTTATTTCATTTGGATACATTTCTAGAAGTAGAATTTTTGGTTTAAATATTATAAAAAATTTAAAATTCTTCCAATATTGCCACAATTTTTACTACTTTAAATAACCTAGTCTTGTTTGTAAATGGTTTTTTAGTTAGGACTTAATGGTTCACAGGCAAGTGCTATGGTATATTTTGACTCTTAGCAATTTGTTAGTTTGATATTAATTGAATTTTAACTGTGATTCTCACTTTACCACGTTTGATACGCCCATTAGGATATTATTGACTTCTTTTGGTTTTTTGCCTTTCTTCCCAGGTATAGTCCTAGTAGCTATAAATCCTTATGAACAGCTGCCTATTTATGGAGAAGATATTATTAATGCATATAGTGGTCAGAACATGGGTGATATGGATCCACATATCTTTGCAGTAGCTGAAGAAGCTTACAAGCAAATGGCCAGGTTGGTGGAAGCTCTATTACTATTTCATTACTTTTATTGGATGTGATCATTTCTTCTTTACTGAGTCACAGATATTTTAAAATACAGTGAATAACAACTTGTAAATTATTAAATAAACAGCCTCGATTGTTTCAGGTGGCCTGAATTATTATCAAAATCACCTAACATTTGTAAAAGGACATATAGTTTTTAAAAATTACCTTTGGTATCTCACTATAATCCTGTGACTATTTAAGGACAGATGTCACATTTTATAGACGAATGGATCAAGGTTTGGAGGTATTAAGCGACTTGCCCAATGTTATTCATCTAGTGAGTGGCAGACCAGAACTAAAAGGCCTAAATGCTGATAGAAATCTGTCTGTATCTGGGGTAATTAAAACAGGAAACTGTGAGTTTTAAGTTAGCGAATTTTAGGGTATCAGTGATCTTGAACAGCATCAGGAAAATGTCTTTGATGATAACTGTGGAACCCTAATAATATTTTTAGAGTGGAGAATGAAAGAAAAATCTACTTTCAAGACTAGATTATGCTCTTGGTAATATAATTTAATGCAAAATTATGCATGCATTGAAGGATAGTCTATTTTTAACCTGTTTCTCCAGTCTACAGGTAAGGATGTGGCATGTTATAAATATGATATTGGAAACCCTCAAGCAGTTTATGGAGAGAAAACTAATACTGCAGAGTTTTTTACTTTCTCCTTTCCAACAAGAGAGAGTGTTTGTACATAATTGGACCAGTGTGTGACAGAATTTTAGAATTATTTCAATGACAGAATCCATAGAAGTCATTATACCCTTTTGTTAGTAAAATGGTATTGATACTTCTAATAACAGGTAAAGGCTATTAAGTACTCTTTCTGTGCAAGGCACTGTTTAATTGCCTCCCATTTACTAAGTAGTTTTATCCTTATAGGACTCATCCAAGGTTGGTATTGTCATTTTATAGATGAGAAAGCTAATGATAGAAATGAACTTTTACAAATCAGAAACAAAGTCATGAACATAGAGAATAGATTTGTTTCCAGGGGTGAGGCAGAATAGAAGAGGGATGGACTGGGAGTTTAAGATTAGCAGATGCAAACATTATATACAGAATGAATAAATGATAAGGTCCTATGTATAGCATAAGAAACTATATTCAGTATTCTGTGACAAACCATAATGAAAAAGAACATTAAAAAATAAATGTATTAGTAAAATGATTTCAAAATCAATTGGTCTGACACTATGAAATATTGACATATTAAATATAAAATGACAAAGCATGGTTTTGTTCTACATGTCATATTATTTCAGATTCTGCTATAGAATAGTAACCAAAAGTTTACTTTTAAGTTTAAAAGTGAGAAAATTCCATTTATTGATGCAATTTTTTCCCCCTGAAATATTGGATTGGCCAGAGTTCATTTGGGTTTTTCCACTACATCTTATGGAAAAACAAACTTGAATGAACTTTTTGGCCAGCCCAGTAGAAAAGCCTGACAGTATTTTATTTACTTGGTATTGAGCTCTGCAAAACAATGCTAGCACCTTACAAGTTGAACCTGAGAGCTACTGGGCAGAGAGGGGATTGCATGGTATTCCCTACTTAAAAATAAATCCCTGGGAAATTTTTTACAGTTCATAGAGAATTATATGACTTTTTTGAAAATACTATTTTTAAATATGAAAGCTTGGCTCTCACCATCCATGTTACTGGTAATCCACAGTTTTTGGATTATATGAATATTTCTGGCTTTTTACCCTTTAATTTGCTTTGGTTTCTTAATATTACCTCCTTAATATTTCCTCTGTGACGCCAGCATGACTTCTTAATGGCAAGTTTGTTTTCCCTTTGTTCAGTTTTGTTTTTAGATAGTTTTAAAATATGCATCAGTCAATGATGATATTATGTTTGCCACTTATATGAATTAATCTACACCCATAAAATGTGCCACAAGCCCATGCATTGGGAGCGTGGAGTCTTAACCACTGGACCACCAGGGAAGTCCCTAAGGTGATTATTTTAAACTTTGAAATTAGTAAGTACCTTATGGGAAAATACTTTGAGACTATGCAAATATCCTGTTTCTCATAATATGCTTTCACTCACTAATTTTAACATCCATCAGCAGTTCTTACCTGCAGTAGTTATTACTGTGGTGTTTGCCAGGTGGTTGTTTGTTGTTTCCATCATTCCTTCTACAGCTATGGATAGAAGTCTAATCTAAGGAAAAGCTATTTCTTTCCTCCCCAACTTACTTATTATTTATTTTGTATTTGTATCAGTATGAACTCACGGACATGCATTTCATACTATGGATTATTCTGCATTCGCGTGTGTGTACTTAGCTGCTCAGTCATGTCCAACTCTTTGCAACCCCATGGACTGCAGCCTGCCAGTCTCCTCTGTCCATGGGGATTCTCCAGGCAAGAATACTGGAGTGGGCTGCCATTTCTTTCTCCAGGGGATCTTCCCAACCCAGGGATCGAATCCAGGTCTCCTGCATTGTAGACAGATTCTTTACCTACTCTACATTACTATCATTATTTATTTTGTTCAAACTGTCTCAGATTTGGCCATTGAGAGCTCTTTCCAGTGTCCTTTCACATTCTCCATCATCTTTTGAGCATTTCCTAACTTTCTAGCACCATCTGACTCATTTTCTAATTTTCTTGCCCCAACCCCCAATGAATTCAGCCATTTCTTCAAGGACCCCTGGTTCCTTGTACTGAAGAAATGGCACTTAGGAACTAAGATCTGGGTGCTAGATGCATTCATTACGTGGGAATCCTTGCCTATAAACCTTCTCAGTGCACACAGCTAAGAAATACGTTGCCCCCCACACCTTCACCAACAGAAGGTGTTGTCATCATTTAAAATTTCCACCAAACTGACAGGTGAGAAATGGTGTCCTAGTGTTGTTTTAATTTACCTTTCTCTAAGTAGCACAGACTTTTCACATCTTTACACTTACACATCTTTCACATCTTTCACATCTATACACATCTATATAATGTATATATATTTAAAACCATAAAACCATTAAAATTACTGATTCCTCCAATTTCAGTTCAACGCCACAGTTTTTATTTAATTTATATTTTGTCTTTATTTTTTAAATTTTTATTGATGTTTATTCTCGCTTTGACTAGTGTTGGGGTACCATATGGTGATCTTATGTTTTGTTTTTAATTGTATTTATTTTTTATTTATTTTTTGGTTAAATTGGGTCTTCGTTGCTGTATGTGGGTTTGTCTGATTGCAGTGAGTGGGCTTCTCTTTGTGGTGGCTTCTCTTATTGTGAAGCATGGGCTCTAGGTACACAGGCTTCAGTCGTTGAGGCTCGTGGGCTCTAGTTGTGGCGCATTGACTCAGTTGTCCTATGGCATGTGGAATCTTCCTGGATCAGGGATTGAACTCACGTCACCTGCATTAGCAGGTGATTCTTAACCACTGGACCACCAGGGAAGTCCCAAAACCATAGTTTTCATTCTTGATTTCTTTTTTCTTCTTTTAACTTCTTTGATCTTGAGAAACCTGACTCTCCTTATCCATAGTATATTTACTTGTTTGCTCAATCCTAGAATATTCTTACTTTCAGAAATGCTAACCCATAGCCCTGTGAAAACCAAATTTACCACTCAAGTGCAATATTGTGTCCAGGTCATTTTGTCTTTAGTCTTACATAATATGAAGTACCAATTTCCAAAGTTACCTAGGTTGGTTCATTTTTTCCCCACTTAACTTATTAATTTGTTGAACCACTGTCCCATATATGATCACTTAGATATTTTGCAATTGCAAACAGTGCTACAATAAATAAGTTTGTATATTTATTATTTATTATATACATTTTTATATTTGTATTTCTTTATTTGTTTCTCTTCCAAGTTGCTTTTAAGTCTTGGAAACAAAATATACAGTCTGACTCAGATACACCATGGAGCAAGGCCTAGATAAATGAGATAATTTTGCCCACATCTTGGGGATAAGGGTGATATATATGTCTTTATGAAAACTATTTTTAAAAAAAATGTAAACTCTGTACAACATTCTCCAGGAGCTAAAGCCCAAGAGAACCCACTGGCAGTCTATCATCGGTAGGACCTTAGAGGCATCTCAGGGATGGAAGGAGAGGTAGGCAGTTTTTCCACAGCTGGAGGAGGCTACAGCTGTCCTCATCTCTGCCGGGAATACCAGGCAGTGGCAAGCAGCACTGAAAGAACAGAGTGGGGCAGTGGCATTGGGCAGCTCTCAATATCTTGATCATAAATATTTGGAACATTCCAGTTGGTGATATTTATTGCCAGTGGGGCCAGAGCTGGAGGGAGATTTCTCATCCACAAGGGGCAGAGAGTGCACCTCTCTGCTTGAAGAGGGACGGGAGAGGTGATGGGATCAAAGAGATAGAGCAAGGGACTTTCACATTCTTGGCTACCTCAACTGGACAACTGCCAGAGGGCCATGAGCAGCTTAAACCACCCAACTGCTTCTGGGAGGAGGGTGCAGAATCTAATCACTGACAGGCTTTGGTAGTTTAGGTTCATACCTGTTTCAGAGCTTTTCTCTAACAACTTGCTATCACAGGAATTCCTCAGCTCGGGTAGAAGTTCTGGTCGAATGTGTCTTCATGTCCAACATTGGTGCTTTTGCTCCAAGCCAGGACCCAGTTGCTCTTGGAACCTATGGCTCCCATGTCTAGCACAGTGCTGTTTGAACTGAACACCATGGTCTTGGTGACTTGTGACACAATGGTTTGAAAATCAAAATCGCTGTGTAAGCAGATGGAGGCATTGCTGGGTTTGGTGCCTATCAGCTAGTACATAGCAGAAGTGGGGTTTGACTTCACATTGTACAGGTTCTTACCCCTAAAGCCTCATTGCTTGCATTGGGTTACACGGTGTTCAGTGCTAATGCAGTAACCTTGACCAGCCTTTAAGAAGACAAGTTAGAGGTGGAGCACATTTTTGTAGTTTTAAAAGTGGCATTGGTAGGTCAAAAGGTAGGTATAAATATATTGCCAGATTCCCTCTAAAAGAGTTGTTTTGGTTTGCATTTTTGCCTAAATTGTTCAAGAGTGTCTATTTCCCCATAGCTTTATCAACAAAATATGTAATCTGTGTGTGTGTGTGTGTGTGCTTAGTTGCATCTGACTCTTTGCGACCCCATGGACCATAGCCCACCAGGTTCCTCTATCCTGGAACTGTCCAGTCAAGAATACTGGAGTGGGTTGCCATTTACTACTCCAGGGGATCTTCCCCACTCAGGGATCAAACCTGCATCTCTTGCGTCTGCTGCATTGGCAGGGGATTCTTTACCACTGTGTCATGTTCTTGCCAGTTTAATGGTATCTTAATGTTGTTTTCATCTGCATTTCTTTAAATATGAGTAAGTTTGAATGTCTTTTCATATGTTTAAGAGCAGTTTCATTTTTTGTTTGTTTCTTTGTTTATGGGCTGAATTGTTGATTCAACTTTTTACATTTTTCTGTTGTTTTTTGGTTTTTTGATCCTCAATTTTAAGAGTTAAATATATATATATATGATATATTAGCCCTTTATCTGTGTTATATTGCAAATACTTCCCCTCAATTTTATTTTGCTTGTAATGTCCTTTTCCAAGCAAATTTATTAATCTTTTTTATTTCTTTGAATTTTAAGTCACTGTTAGAAAACCTTTCTCTACACCAAAGCAAAAAAGATTTAATCCTCTTCTAGTGTTTGTATTGTTTTTATAGCTTACCTTTAGATCGCTGATCCCATTGGAGTTTATACTTTTGTATGAGACATATGGATCTAAATTTGTATTTTTTCCAAATGGCTGCACAGTTATCTCAGTGTCACTTATAGAAGCCCATCTTTGCCAGTTATTTAAGATGCCACCTAAAATTTATCATGCCCTTTTTTCTTATTGTTGGTTTTCTTATGTTTTTTTTATGTTCTTGGTTCATAATTTTCTTATGTTCTTGGTTTAATTTCTTGGCTATATTCTTTCCTTTTCCTTTATTCATGTCCCAGTACCACACTTTGATTGTAGTGATTTTATAGTATGTTTTATGTTTGTGTGTCTGATACCATTAACCACCCTTCCCCCCACACAGTGTCTTTTTCATTATTTTCCTGGTTATCCTTAGGCATTTGTTTTTATATGTAGATTTTGGTATTAACTTATCCAACTCTGTAAAAAATAAAGCTAACTTTTGAGCAATAACATGAAGGAAAGGAGGAAGCAAGCCATTCAGATATCTGGAGAAAGAATATTCCAAGCAGAGAGATTAGCAATTGCAAGGACCATACAAAGCCTTGAGGACTTTTGTAGCATATTTGACTTTTTCTCTGAGTGTGGGTTTTGAGCAGGGAAATGACATGATCTGGCAGCTGTGTTAAAAATTCATGATAGATTCCTACCAAAAATGTATATCCTGAATCTAATCATGAGAAAAACTGTAAATGAGGTGTATACTGAAAAATAGCTCTATATACTCTTTAAAATTATCAAGATCAAGATAGTCAAAGAAAGGCTGAGGAACTGTTCCTGATTAAAGGAGAGAGTGGAAACATGCCAGTTAAATGCAGTGAATATTTGGAATTGAATCCTTGATGATGAGGGAGACAGGGTAACTTTGTATGGGGCAATACTGTAAAATAGGAATATAGACTGTAGATTAAATAATGGTTTTTTGTCAATTTTACATTTCCTGATTTTGATCACAGTAGATATGTAAGAGCAATGTCATTGTTCTTAGGAAGTATACTCTAAAATATGTAGGAGTCATCATGTCTATAACTTACTCACAGATGTTTCAGAAAATATCAAAATAAGAGAAACAGAGACATTTATGAAACAAATGAGCAAAATCTAAACAATTGGTGAGTCTGAGTAAAGCAGGTACAGGAATTCAGTTTATTCTTTTTGCCATTTTCTATAAGTTTGAAATCATCTCAAAGGTAAAAAAACAACCAAAGGACTGAATGTAATGCAATAAGGGTCAATTCTAGGTAACTAGTTAGGTGGATTTTGTATTGATCCAAGCAAGAGCTAATGATAACCTAATAGAGGATAATACAATCAGAGATGGTGAGAAGTGGATGGGCTCTGGATAAGTTTTTAAGGTGAACATAAGAAGGCTTGTTTATATGGGGGTATGAGAGAAAAAGAGAAGTCAGGGATGGTGGCAAAGTGTTTGGTCTGAGCACCTAAAAGGTTGGAGTTGCTGTTTACTGAGATGGAGGAAATTCAGGCCGAGCAGGTTGTGCATGTAGGGGTGGAAGTGTTGGAAGAAGAAGGGGGTGGAGTTCCATTTTAGATATTTAAGACTGAAATGGCATTTTCGACATCTGTCCTCAAAGCACAGTTGACACAAGTGATTCCTGCCCCGTAGATACATGTCCAGTGACAGCAGCGTAACTAGGATCCTTGGCTCATTCCTTCTTTCTCAGCATGACGCTTACGGAGAATAGTGTCCTCATAGGAGATTTTCATAGACTAGCCTCTTAATTTTAACTGTCCTGTCAGCTTACAGAAGAGAAGAACTCAGTGGGCTGCTATGTCTGTCTTCTCATATTTTTGTTTCACATTCTTATCAGTCTTTTCTCATCCTGAAACTGATTGCTCGCTGATAATTAAAGCACAGTATTATTTTCCTTAAAACATCAGGGCTTTTTTTTTTTTTTTTTTAATCTCTTTTTTCTCTTTAAAACCAAGTAATATTGATTGCTTGATTTGGTATTGTTTTCCTCCACTGTGAATGGTAGAGCAAATAAATTTTATTGATTGTTTCATTTGTGGGTTTTCTTAAAATAAATTTGAGAGTTACATGCATAACCTTAGTGTAAGGGAAACGATATCCATACTAGTCGAAGCTACATAAACAAATAACTATATAAGCTTAAATCTTCCGGTCTCCCTGGACCTCAGCTTATATCCTGAAATAGAACACTTGCACTAGATGATGTAGCTTTACATTGCAGACATTCTTTGGTATGCATTTGTTTCCATGTGGTTCATGGGGACTAATGCAGAAGTCTTTTACTCTTTCCAGTGAAGGGCAAACCATGGTGAGGAGCTTGGAGAGATGCAGAAGGAGCATAGTATAGACTTTTCATCTGGAAACTAAGAGATGTGGAGTGTAACAACTTACCTCTGCTTTAACCTTGGATAAGCCATCTGACCTCTCTGCATTATCGTTTCCCCCAACCAAGAAAAGATAATATTTATCGTGCTTACATCAGAGATGAAAATTACCTGAGATGATAAACATAAAAAGCATTTTGAAAAATACTATTTAAATCTAAGCTCTTACTATCATCACAGTCTTCATCATCACGGAGTCTCACGACTCTATTGCTAGGCCTTTCCTTAGGGTGGGCCCTTTTTGCATGTGTTTAGGCAGTCTCTGAAGCTTCACTCTGAGTTTCATTGGCCAAGTGGATGCTGGCAGTTATAGATCATAAAATCTCTCCTGTTACTGCCTGTGATTCACCAGCCATGTGGTACCAATTATTTCTACTTATACAGATATGAAGTAGCACATGCTATGTGATAAGGAATTTTATATATTATATATATAGGGACTAACTTGTATTAGTAATTAGGAGCTACAATGTTTAGAAATATACTGTGTGCCAAGCATGGGATCAGGCATGTTACCTCTAATTTCATTGTACCCCTGGGAGCAAACATCATCACTCCTGCTTTACAAATGAGGAAACTGAGGAAAGTAACTTTCAGACCATTGTGCTAATAGTATGTGAGAACTGAGGTTTGAATCCGGCTCTGAGTCTCCAAAGCCTATCTTCTTTGTTGTTTAATTTTCTTACTTCCAATTACATGACCCTATTTCTATATATCCATTACTGGAAAAAACAGGCTATTTCTTTTGTGGCATCTTTACATTAATTTCACAGGCTCTATACTGATGAAGGGCTTCCCTGCTGGCTCACTGGTAATCTGCCTGCCAGTGCAGGATACATGAGTTCAATCCCTGGGTTGGGAAGATCCCCTGGAGAAGGAAATGGCGACACACTCCAGTATTCTTGCCTGGGAAATTCCATGGACAGAGGAGCCTGGAGGGCTACAGTCCATGGGGTCACAAAAGAGCTGGACATGACTTGACAACTACACAATAACAACATACTGATGAAACAGGCAAGTCAAAGTGACATGAGAACTGACAGTATATGACAGACTTCTTAGCAGAAAATGGGTGTATCTCTAAGGAACACTTGTTTTCATTTCCTGAGTAATCTTTCTGCCTCTGTAGCCCAGCTTTCATTAGTGCACAGCACAGTCTTATAGCAAATATTTCTGCTTAAAAACTAATAGGACGTATTGTCTTATTTACTTATTATCTAGTAAGTTTTAGAGTTTAAATCTTTTCTTCTTGGGATTAACAAAGGCAGAAATCTTGGAGAAACAGAGCAGAGCCTATCTTAATGCTTGGCAATAATAAAAATGTAGAAAAACCTTGCACCTTCTAACAAGAGAAATAGAGACTACAGTCTCAAGTAAAAGCCATATCACAGTAAATACATAACTTTGGAAGAAAGCATTTTATTATACTAGCTTAATATTTTTCTTTTTTTTTTAATCAAGGGATTGAATAAGGGAGAAGCAATTAGATTGAGTGCCTATAAAAAAAAATAAACCTCTAGATTTTGTTTCATGAGAATATGTTCACTTGTAAGCTAAAAATTAGACCATGGCAACACCTGAGAGTTAATACTGAGGTGAGTGGATATAGTAAATGTATTCTGTGTGAGTCAGGCTGGCAATATTTAGTTTCCTCATTAATGACTTGGATATGAATGGAAGGTATGCTCATTAAGTTTGCAGAGAACAAGATGATGGTCTTGGAAATATGAATAGTATTCAGCATGAGCACAATAAACTAGAGAGATTATGTTTTTAAACAGTAAAGTTCAGAAGGAAAATCTGTAAAATAATATACCTGATACAAAATGGAATCTTGATATAATCTAAGGAAAGGCTGGACAGACCAAACAGATACAAATTGAAGGAAAATAGACTAAAGTATAACATCTCTCTCTTTCATCAACCCAGAGTGGATATTCTATCCTGGAATAATTTAGTTCCTGGGGTTTCAGGTGCTTCTCCATAGTTTAATTCTATTGCCTTTTCCTGTACAACCTTGTTTCTCATTATTATTATATATGAGTCAATTCAGGCATCACCTTCTCTAGAAAGCATTTCCTGGTATCTCCTCCTCATATCTCCCTCTCCGTCTCCATGTTTTCATAAGATCCTGGGTAGACCTCTTTTCTTGTAATTGTTGTTGTCATTGTTTAGTCGCTAAGTCATGTCTGACTCTTTGCAACCCCATGGATGTGTAACCCGCCAGACTGCTCTGTCCATTGGATTTCCCAGGCAAGAATACTGGTGTGGGTTGCCATTTCCTTCTCCAGAGGATCTTCCCAATCCAGGGATCTAAATTGCATCTCCTGCACTAGCAGGCAGATTCGTTACCACTGAGCCACCAGGTCCACTATATTTTGACTATAGTTTTCAATCTGTCTCAATAGGCCATGACTGTAGAGTCTTCTATCTTCATAAAGTGTTTGGCATATTGTGACTACTCATTTCATTGTTTAATGAATGAATGAAGCAGTATTTTTGGGTGGTAGCTTTTGATTCACATTATAGCCTCTGGAAGTACTATTGACTAAACAGATCACAAGAGTTCACTTTTACTTCAGGGCACCCAGTACCCAGGCCATTTAGGATCATTGCAGAGACATTTGAGAGGACTGGCTAAGCTAGAAATCATAAATTCTCAGTTCCTGCAGCCTTAGGATACTCCAGATTGATTTGTCCTTGATGAAGAATGGTAAATATGTATTCCTTAATTTGGTTTTATCAGGTCCTTGAAATGATATCTACATCCCAGTAGTAAATGAAGGGTCTTATAAGGACGCGAGCACCTTAAGGATCAGCTAATCAAAATTTGGAAGAACAATAAATTATTATTTACATATTTGCACACTTTCAACATTCTAAAACTTAGAGCTCAAATAAGTAGAGTAGGATAGACTCTGATATTCACCTTAAAACCATAAAGTTTTTTATCCTTTATGTTTTTGGCTGTTTTCTCCCTATCTCTATTATACTTTTCCTGTTTTTCCCTCTTCATATCTTTATTATGTATTATCCTTCTTCCTTTTATGTCTCTAGTTGTCTTTCTTACTTCTACCTATCTCTGCTTTTGTCTCTTTTTGACATTTCATCCTGTGGCCACATATAGCTGAACAACATTTTAAAGATGACTCTACATATTTTATACACATTTCTATTTCCTGTTCTTCATTTAAAAGCAGGTAGAAAGAGCTTACATTTTTTTCCCTTTGTAGCCCTGTGTTGATTTTGACCACCTTAGATTCAAGGGTCCTACAGAGAAGAAATGTTTGGCCATGTCAAATATAGCCCTTTAAGACCATCTGAGCATCTGTAGGCCTGTCCTTTTTCAGTTGTACTTGATCCCAAGAGTTTACCTGGCTTAGAGTACAGGCTGTGGCATATCCAACATCTTAAAAATCAACTCTGGAGTTAAACTTTTAGTTTATAGTATTAATACTTTAGAATTAAGAAGGACTTTGGGTGCTATTTAATCATTAAAATGAGGGAAACTGTGACCCAGAGAGGGCATGCAGTTGCTCAAAGTCATGAAATTGGTAAATGACAGGTCAAAGATCAGAGCCTGATTCAGAGAAATTTCTATAATTGAAGAGTGGTGCTTATTTATATACTGGAGTGCTCTACTAAGCTTGGGGAAGAAGGGAAGCCTCTGCCCAGAAGCAAGGGAATATAATAAATATTGGAGTCCCTTAAAAACTGCTGGTCAGTGGATCCTGGATCCTAAATCTCCTGGAAAAGAAAATGTATCTGGTGTGCTTGAAATCACTGTGTGTATGTGTGTATTGGTACAAATATGTGTAATCCACCTGAACAATCCTTAACCTTATCTCCTTTCAGAGTTCTCTTTTTCCCCATGGTATAGGAAAGGACTACTACATAATGAAGTTTAAATTTTTTGATATAACATTTTATCACGCATGCCTGCATGCTCAGTTGCTCAGTCATGTCTAACTCTTTGTAACCCCATGAACTGTAGCCCACCAGGCTTCTTTGTCCATGGGATTTTCCAGGCAAGAATACTGCAGTGGGGGTGCCATTTCTTTCTCCAGGGGAATCTTCCCGACTCAAGGATCAAACCTGTATCTCATGCATTGGCAGGTGAATTCTTTACCACTGAGCCACCTGGGAAGCCCCAACTTTTTATCATAAAGACTTGAAATAGTATTTGAAAGGCAGTACAGTTTAGGATAACAGTTCCCACTAATATTTCCTTTTCATCAGACTAGTGGAAGCCTCTTCACCTTGTTTATTGTTGGAAGGCATACTGGGAGAATTTTGTCAAGGTAGCTGTCACACAGGGGATAGTGACAGAACTGATCATGCAGGAATTAAGAAAAGATAATTTGTCTAATTATATTATAGAAGGTAATCCAAAGACTGTTGATAGTGTCCTTTGATTAATGTATCTGAGAACATTAAAATGTTCTAAATGACTGAAAAAGAGAAAGGTGGTATTGGTCCTACAACGAGAACTGGTTAAGAGTGATT
The DNA here is from genome assembly GCF_000754665.1 of Bison bison bison. NCBI lineage: Eukaryota > Metazoa > Chordata > Mammalia > Artiodactyla > Bovidae > Bison > Bison bison. The sequence goes on along the minus strand of NW_011494638.1, from coordinate 476,255 downwards.
TATCTTGAAATCATTTGTACAGATGCAGTGAGAATATCTGAGTCTAGAAATTCAAATAAAAGGGAATGAGTTGATGACTGTGAGATTTAAGGATTTTTTTTAGAAATGAGAATTATATGCAAGCTTTTACTGTTAAGTATTAAATATTCCTTAGTGTGTCACCTAGGTCCTAATTTTCCCCATAGTATGGGAGTCAAAGTGTCAGAACAGGCTGTTTACTGGCCCTGGTAGTGTGATGTGAACTACTTAATCAGGCCTGAGTTGGATATTCCCATTGTACTTTTCAAATTTTCTAAAATAATGTGTTAAGTCCCATTTCTCAACGAAAAAACAGCCTTTATCATAGAAAAATCTTTGTACTTTGGAAACTTATTGTGAGTAATTTTGATTCTACCACTTTGGTTTCTCTTAAACCCACCTGCCTGTCTCAGTCAAGACCACCACAATATTTGTTCAGACTTTCATATCTTTTCATCTGGATCCCTTGCCACTCATATCCACATTGCTGCCAGAGTGATTTTACTGATTAGATTGTTTATTTTCTGTTTAAAACCCTGAAGTAGCACTCTGTGACCTTTAGGTAAACTTCAAATTCCTTAACATCTCATGTAAGATCTTTGTGATCCACTTCTTATTAACCTCTGTGGCCTTATCTGTCATTACTTGATGTTCTAGCCAAATTGAATTATCTAATGTTTCCTAACTTCTCATGCATCTGAGCCTTCGCTTATGTTATCTCCTTTCCCTGGAATGTTTCTTTCCTAACTTCTTCCCTTGCTTTCTCTTACTCATCTTTCTAGACTTTGCTGGATCATCTCTAGGGAGCCTTCCTTGATCACCTCTTCTTCTCAATACATTACATTTATTATAGTCTTTAATTATTAGTTTGTCTTTCCTCTCAGACCATCAGTCACTGGAGGATACAGATCATAGCTTTTAAACTTGTATCCCTTGTATCTAGCACTATGTTTGGTGTGTAGTAGGTGTTTGCTAAGTCCTTGTTGGATAAGTAAATATCTTTTAAAAGATGAAAAGGTCATCTTCTGTAGTGAAATAACTTCCCAATCTTGTGGCATGTAGGATAGTTCCACTACAAACCCCTGAAGTCATCTTGTCTCTATAAATTAAGGGCACAAAGGATACCACCTTTATGAACTTGTTCAGTTAATTTGATGGGTTGTAGCTGATTGCTAGTTTCATCTCAGAAAGTTTTAGTTCCTGCTTCTGTCCCAATCAAAGTCATAGCCAAGGCAGACTTATTCCTAGACTCACTTTCAGTCAGTGCACATTTACTAAGCATTTGTGATGTGTAGACTCTGGACTAGGTGCTGGATATTAACAGTATGGTAATATAGGTCCTTATCCTCAAAGAAATGTTAGTCTTATGAGCCAGTTCATCACCTAGAGTTTTGAGTCACTGTATGAGTGAATTAAAGAAGTATGTAATAGTAGATAGTCTTTGAGTTCTAACATATTTGAATGAATCAGCCAGCAAATGAACTGTTTATTCTCTGGTAATGAGGGTACTTTAATGAGAACTGGAATTTGTGAGAGATACTACTTTATGGACTGTTAGCCAGTAGACTATTTGTCATTTTAATTAAGTAGTATTTTCTTCTAAATTCACTTGCAGTAACTCCTGTCTCTTCTGAAGGTGGTTGACAACAGTGCTGTAATATACAAAAATAATTTTATTTATTAATAAAGTGATATATTTGAGATATGTACACACAAAAAATTCAGACTGTTACAGATTCATTCTTAGATGCAATGCTCTCAAATTAATGCTTGATATCTTCTTCTCCTTCTCTATTCATTGTTACTTGGTAAGTTGTTATTTTTATTAGGAAATGTCGTTCTTGGGTTCCTTCTCACAACTTTGCATGTGTGAACCAGCAAGAACTCACCTTGGCTCATTGATGAGAACACAGAGAAAATGATGTTAATCACATTTAGAAGTGGGCAGTAATGTCAGTTACTCTTCTTTGTTTTACAGAGATGAACGAAATCAGTCCATCATTGTAAGTGGAGAGTCTGGGGCAGGAAAAACAGTTTCAGCTAAGTATGCCATGAGATACTTTGCAACAGTCAGTGGTTCTGCCAGTGAAGCCAATGTTGAGGAAAAGGTGTTGGCTTCCAACCCCATCATGGAGGTAAGACAGCAGCAGCCACGGCCTTCTTACTGTATCCTCTCCATAAGAACCACACTGAAAAATTTGATTGAAACATCACATGTCAGAAAGTTTGGGACCTCCCAACCACTAAGAGTAGGAAAATACTGTTCCTGATATTAGTAAGAGATCTAGGAAAAGTAAAAATTCAGTAAAGTAGGCATTTTAAGTAAAGTCCAGCTATAAAGGATTCCACTGTATTCCATAAACCTGTGTTTTTAACCTACCACTACATTGTTGCCTCCAAGTAGCTGGCAATGGCACTTCTTTTCCTCAGTTAATGGAGTTGTATCTATTGCTGCTTGTACTGGAAGTATAAGCTACTCCTTTCCCCCCAGTCCTGAGCTTATTTAAGCTCCTTCTAAAATGTAGGATTCACTATGCTCAAGCATGATGAGTTTTAGTCTTCCTTTACTCACACTTCGTTTTCTGTATGTAGTCTAACCTGTTTAGCTGTAAGTTTTTATATTTTTCCAGGTAGAACTATAAACTTAAATCATGATCTTGGAAACATTTTTATACATGTTTCTGTCAAGCATATCATACAGTTTTAGATTAGAAAACGAAATTTACTAATATAAATTCTTGAAAAAAGGAAGATCTGTTAAAAGATGTCCTTTTTCCCCCCTTTTGTTAATTTAACTTTTTAAAAAAATTTTTTATAATGTTGTGTTGGTTTCTGCCATTCAGCAACACAAATCAGCCATAACTATATATACATCCTCTCCCTCCCTGGCCTCCCTCCCCTCCCCGCCCATCCCATCCTTCCAGGTCATCACAGAGCTACACAGCTCTGTGTACACAGTTCCTGTGCTACACAGCGACTTCTCACCAGCTATCCATCTTACACCCAATCGTGTATATATGTTGATGCTACTTTCTCCATTTGTCTCTCTCCCTCCCCCAAGAGCATTCTCTAATGGAGTCCATCTGTATCTCCATTCCTTCCTGCCAATAAGTTCATCAGTACCATTTTTTCAGATTCCCTATATATGTGTTAATATATTTGTTTTTCTCTTTCTGAGTTACTTCACTCTGTATAACAGGCTCTAGGTTCATCCAACTCACTAGAACTGACTCAAACCCATTGAAAAGATATCCTTTCAAAAGTAGACTATATATACAAAGTAGACATGCTCAGACCAAAGAAAACAGACCTTTTCATGTGAAAATTTGAGTATTTTAGGATTTGTAACTGGAGGATTATTTGTGTATTGAAGTGATTTTAGGAAAGTTACATTAAATGGAGAAAATAAGTCTCAGTAAATGGACAGAAATGACTTTGGACATGCAGAAACAAACCTTTTTTTTTTTTAACAATAATCCTAGTCAGCATTCTTTATTCCTCTTTCTTTCCCTTTGTCAAGTCTTATTTGTCACCCAAACACAGATGGCGTTTAGAACTGGCCTGGTGCACCAGTGATACAAGTGGTTTTTGCACTAATCAGTCCAGAGGTAATTGTGCCTGGTGTGCAGTGCTGTGTGTGACACTTCATTATAGTATGCTGTGACCCCTTGCCCACAGGGCTACCTTCTAGAGCGGCAGGACTTCTTGGGATTGAGAAAATAAGAGATGTTGGGGAAGTTAAGAGCCTCCTGGGCTGGGGGAGCTATGGAAAGAGAACTGGAAATGTTTTCTGAAATAGCATGGACAGGAGAAAACAGATGCTTATGTCAAAAGAAAGTAGTAAAGATCTTAAGAAAATATTAAGATTTTGAAAGAATTTAAACTATATAGATATAATGGTAGATCCTACTCATGTTACTATTGTGATAATATAGTCTATATAGCCCATTTCTTGTTTTGGTTTAGATAACAGCAAGGATTTACTTTCTGCCATTCTTTTTACTGTTTTTGATCATAACAACAAATTCTTGGTGTTCAACAGTAGTTTAGTCCATTCTTAATCCCTAATGTTAGAAGATACCAAAGTCCTGATTATGATGGTATTAGGAAACCCCATCTCTTCTAGATTCAGACTGTATAATAACATATAAGTCTGGAATGAAGCTTCTGGAATATGTCTAGTTGAATGGAATATTTTATGACCTTCTATATTCTAAAAAATAACTACATTTTTTCCTACAACACAGATTTGTATTATGTAGGAGTGATATTAAAAATTTGAAATGGCTTCAGATACTACTTTTTAAATACAGTTATAAGGAATTTACCTCATTTGCTAGGAAGAACAAAAAAAGATAAAGACAGCAGTTATACATTTAAAAAAATTAATTTATTAAAATTTTTAATGACAGCAGTTATGCTTAGCTGCTTCTTTCTATAATATTGTTTAGTTTCTCTGCAGGAATTTGGATTAATAAAATTTGTTAAAGAGATAACTACTTTTCAACAATTACAAATAAGGGCATCCCAATTTGAAAGGTTAAAATGGAATATAGGGCTGAAAAATGGTGACAAAGGGTTTACAGTTACAGGAAGAAAACATAGGTAAAATATTGAATATGTGGCCTAGAAAATTTGTAGCTTTTAAGCCTGGCTCAGGATTATGTCTCTGTATCAGAGCCCTTTACTGTGATGTCAAGAAAGGCATGTCTATGTCTCCAGTGATTACAGTCATCCCACACCTTGCACATTGTAGCCCAGTGACTTATGGGATTTGCACATTATCCTTTGGAAAGCCAGCAGCAACTCATCCTCAGCATAGACTCCTTTTGCAAAATGCAAATGATGTACAGAGAAATAAATGATTCTTTTTTGCTCAATTTTATGACATTTGCTTTTTCGCCCTTCTTATTCCCTAGAAATTTTTATCCTAAGATAGGGACCAGGAAAGTGATGGGGGCACACTGGGTCTTAATAGTTCTTTTTCCTCTTTAATAAATTGTAGTTGAAGATTTCCATCTCCATTTAGTAAAGAAGAATAATGCACTCAACATGTCATTGAAATCAGTAGTGAAATCAAGACCACAAAACTTCTTTCCTTTAACAGTTTCTTGCTGATTGAAATGAAAAGAGCATTAGGGAGGCTGTTATAAATACAGTACTTGTAAGGCTGATGAAACACTTAGGGGAAAGGACAAAAGGCACTATTTATATCCAGAACCTTGTGTCCATATCGGGTTAAAGGCTTAGAATCATATAGTTTTATTTTTGAAAGGGATGCTACTGCTCATCTATTCTAGAAGCTGAAGCTGAATGGTTCTATGAAGACCTGCAAGACCTTCTAGAACTAACACCCAAAAAAGATGTCCTTCTCATCATAGGGGACTGGAATGGAAAAGTAGGAAGTCAAGAGAGTACTCTGTTACCTGTACTCCAGTTACTTGGAGTAACAGGCAAGTTTGGCCTTGGAGTAAGGAATGAAGCAGGGCAAAGGCTAACAGTGTTTTGTCAAGAGAATGCACTGGTCTTAGCAAACACCCACTTCCGACAACACAAGATATGAGTCTATCCATAGACATCACCAGATGTTCAATATTGAAATCAGACTGATTATATTCTTTGCAGCTGAAGATGCAGAAGCTCTATACAGTCAGCAAAAACAAGACCTGGAGTTAACTGTGGCTCAGGTCATGAACCCCTTATTGCTAAATTCAGACTTAAATTGAAGAAAGTATGGAAAACCACTAGGCCATTCAGGTATGACCTAAATCAAATCCCTTATGGTTATACAGTAGAAGTGACAAATAGATTCTAGGGATTAGATCTGATAGACAGAGTACCTGAAGAACTATGGATGGAAGTTCATAACAATGTACAGGAGGTGGTGATCAAAACCATCCCCAAGAAAAAGAAATACAAAAAGGCAAAATGGTTGCCTGAGGAGGCCTTACAAATAGCTGAGAAAAGAGAAGTGAAAGGCAAAGCAGCTCCTTGGGCTTTGAAATCACTGCAGATGGTGTCTGCAGCCATGAAATTAAAAGACACTTGCTCCTTGGAAGAAAAGCTATGACAAACCTAGACAGCAGAGATATTACTTTGCTGACAAATGTCTTTCTAGTCAAAGCTATGGTTTTTCCAGTAGCCATATAGAGATGTAAGAGTTAGACCATAAAGAAGGCTGAGCATCGAAGAATTGATGATTTTGAACCGTGGTCTTGGAGAAGATTCTTGAGAATCCCTTGGACTGCAAGGAGACCAAACCAGTCAATCCTAAAGGAAGTCAATCCTGAATATTCATTAGAAGGACTGATGCTGAAGCTGAATATCCAATACTTTGGCCACCTGATGCAAAGAGCCGACTCATTAGAAAAGACCCTGATGCCGGGGAAAGATTGAAGACAGGAGCAGAAGGGGATGACAGAGGACGAGATGGTTGGATGGCATCATCAACTCAATGGACATGAGTTTGAGCAGGCTCTGGGGGATGGTGAAGGGCAGGGAAGTCTTCCGTGTTGCAATCCATGGGGTTGCAAAGAGTCTTACACAACTGAGCCACTGAACAACTACTGCTTGTCTGTTCTAGTCAGTTAACACATGAGGACACTAATGCTCTTCAGAGGATTAAATGATGCAAGTTGGTGGTAGGGCCTGCTGTGATACCCAAATCTTCAGACTTGTATTTCATTTACTCCTCTACCATTCTTTGCTATATGTTGATATACCTTATACTTAAAGACAAAAGGATCTGTTTCAACCCTGGCAATTCACTGCTTCTTCTCACAGAGTGTAGTGATTTTGGCAGGTCCACTCCACACTCTGAGGAGATCCAAGGGAGGTGACATGTGGAGGTTGGGATAGGAGTTGGGAGGGAGGAGAAGCTGTGGACCACCCTCTCCCAGCTCGCGTAGTTGCTGGGGAAGGTGCTGAGGACAGTGCCCCGGAAGCACTCATTGACTCTCACTGCTCTGCCACTGCTACCACATGTGACCTCATCTGCTCTTTGACAGAGTGTGTTGTGTTGAAAGAAAACTTTGCATTGATCCATTAGTTTCATTTTCTAAACAAAATAAAATAATAGGAATATATGGAGATTCCTCTATATATTGTATATGGAGATACACAAATTTTTGTTGTGCATTTTGTAGTGTCAAGTTTTGCTGAAAAAGTAGTTTCCAGCCATTCTTTCCATCTTTAATGTTAATCTTAAATTTAGCAGTGTTCTCATTGTCAGAACAGAATAGGATAATACCTGTCATATTCCAGAGACTAAACATGTTTTCTTTGATTGATCAGAGATTCTAATGTGTTAACTTTTGTGGCTGTGCTACTACTGTTTTTATCACTTGTGTTTGTATTGCCTTTTTTTTTTTTTCTTATATTGCTTTCTTAATGCTGCAGAACATTCTCATATGTTTCTGCTGCGGTTTCAGTGTACTAATCCTAGTAGTCACAGGCTTTGCATAGGGAAAGATATTAATTATATGAAATTATCTAATTAAGTGTTTAATATATGCACTGTGTGAACCCTTGCTTTTCTAACTGTAGCATGCTTTTTGCTTTGCCTTGAAGGTAAAAATTATAGAAGCATGTCACCTAAATCAGAAGGCAGTGCATATGCCATTTAAGTGTTTAAGATTATAGTAAAAATTTAGCACAAATTTACATTCTCTACATTCTGTAGCAGATGTCTCACAAGTTAGATACCACTATCAAATTCAAAGCCAAATTTTACTGTCTCTGGTTTCTGAAAATTGCTTTGAATTGAGGGGGTAATTACTAACACTCCACTAATAAGCAATCCAGCTGAAACAAAGAGACCCTGAACACCAGGGCAATATTTCCAGGAAAATATTAGTTTGTCTTAGCCAGTTTATTTACATGAAACAGACTACATTTCAAGAAATCAAAAACTTAGTTATTTAACTAGGATGGCTTGTGCCTAGGCAGCCCCTGGTCCCATCTGTTCTTTTCCTTTGCTGACATGAATGAGTGTGTTCCATGCCCTCTTCCATGGTGAAGACCTCCCAACCGCTGGCCTCCTGTCTGCTGTTTCTGAAAATCACTTGTGTGAAAATAACAAGGCTGATACCGACTATTAGTATATACCTGTGTGATTGTGCAGTGACAAAGCATGCGATTTGCAGAGGCAAAATTGGTTCTGTTTTTAAAAGAATCACTTTTAAAGGGTTGTGTTCACCTCTGTTCTGTCTCTCCCTGAACACATCTGTTCATGTCAGGGCATGAATTACACTTCTAAAACCGTATTTTTTTCCCCTTGTTTTTCAGTCAATTGGAAATGCTAAAACAACCAGGAATGATAATAGTAGCCGTTTTGGGAAGTACATTGAGATTGGTTTTGATAAGAGATATCGAATCATCGGTGCCAATATGAGAACTTACCTTTTAGAGAAATCCAGAGTGGTGTTCCAGGTAAGCCAGGCCAGTATACATACAGATTGCTGTATCATTCCAGAGCTCACTTTATTCCCAGATTCTCTTGAGCATGTTATGTCAGTATTACTACAAACTACATCTGGACTGAAACATGTGAAACAATGCCTGTCAGAGAATATCCCTTAGACTAATAGTCTTGGGACTGGACAGTGATTTAGGTTTAATGATTTTTGCTGTTTCCTCCAGATGCTTGTACGAAAAGATTAGTTAAGAAGAGGTGCTGATAGTTTAGTCTGGTCTGTCACATTTCCCAGTTGATAGGGAAGACATTGGTCTATGCTTCAATGAGTTATAGCTTGAACTCAGTTCCAAAAAAATGTTCTTGACCTTTTTCCTTCCTTCTTTTCTTTCAGAATATGGTATTGTTTAGGTAGAATGTTGGGAGTTAATAGATCCTCATAACTCAGTTGTGAACCACTGTCAGAGAACACACTCAAGTCTACGTATTGGTGTAAGACTTTCATTCACACATATGCTGTTAGTCCTTTTGAAAGCAGGAGTTGGGGTGGCTTCCAGGATCTCAGTTCCCCAACCTGGGATTGAACCCAGGCCTTGGCAATGAAAATCTGGAATCCTCCCCACCCCCAGGGAACTCCTGCTCTTACTCCTTTTTTATTTGTAAATGGGAAACACTATATATTACAACACTGACAGACATGTTTATGCTCAGGAAATGTGGACTTAGCACTGGAAAACTCCTAGTATAGGACTCCTGGTGACCCACTGCAAACTGTGACATGGGGTTCCTCTAGCTCCTTCACTGGACGCCTGCCTCGTGGAGATTCCAATAGCCCTGGCCCTGCCATAAAGCTGAGTCTATAGTTTCCATCACACAAGTCTATTAAGGTTTAGAACGTGTAGGAAAAACATACTGAAAGTCATGAGTTTGGGCAGCCTAGAACTATTCAGGCTTTGACTTTAGGGATGTGCCTGATTTATGGCTACCTAAATGTAATACTGTGAACTGTGGTGTTGGAGAAGACTCTTGAGAGTCCCTTGGACTGCAAGGAGATCCAACCAGTCCCTTTTAAAGGAGATCAGTCCTGGGTGTTCTTTGGAAGGACTGATGCTAAAGCTGAAACACCAATGCTTTGGCCACCTCATGCGAAGAGTTGACTCATTGGAAAAGACCCTGATTCTGGGAGGGATTAGGGGCAGGAGGAGAAGCGGACGACAGAGGATGAGATGGCTGGATGACATCACTGACTCGATGGACGTGCGTTTGAGTGAACTCTGGGAATTGGTGACAGACAGGGAGGCGTGGCGTGCTGCAGTTCATGGGGTCGCAAAGAGTCAGACACGACTGAGCGACTGAACTGAACTGAAATGTAATACCTGATTTGTATAGTAAAGCAATAGTTACCCTCCTCCATTGTTCTCATATCTAGATACATGCAGAACAGTGTTATTGTATACACATGTATGCTTGAATAGGTTAAAAAAATATTTAGTAGGCAGAAGAAACAATGGGGGAAATATATGATCTAAGAGAAGACTGAGTCTAAATAGTACAGATTTGATTGATAGGTAGACGATGAAAGGGAAAATTGGTATGGTGACCAAAGGCTAGTAGTGGGGCCTAACCCTTCTTGTCTAGAAACTGTGAAGCAATTCTAGCTCTTCCCCAACCGTCAAGCCTATATAATATTGAGGATGTTTGGTTATATCAAAGTGAGTCAGACAGAGAGTACATATTTGATATTCCTTCATGTACAAAGATTATCAAAGCATTTCTGTAGATTCCCCAGCTTTTCTAGTTGTCTGTGTACTGAACCCCCTAAAATATTGCCTGAAAAGTGAACGTGGCTCAGTCGTGTCCAACTCTTTGCGACCCCATGGACTATACAAGTTCGTGGAATTCTCCAGGCCAGAATACTGGAATGGGTAGCCTTTCCCTTCTCCAGGGGATCTTCCCAACCCAGGGATCAAACCTAGGTCTCCCACATTATGGGAAGATTCTTTACCACCTGAGCCACAGGGAAGCCCAAGAATACTGGAGTGGGTAGCCTATCCCTTTCCAGCGGATCTTCCTGACCCAGGAATTGAACCGAGGTCTCCTGCATTGTGGGCAGATTCTTTACCAACTGAACTATGAGGGAAGCCCTCTTATTGCCTATTCGTGCTTATAGTCATTGGTATATTGTTTTTTTGTTTAGGGTCTTCTGTCCATGTAATAAGTTTTCTTTACCAGACACCAACCCCCATTATGCATGAAACCTGACCTTGGCCTTACTTGCTGTATTCTTCTGTCAACTGAGTTCAGCTGGTAGAGAATCTGCCTGCAGTGCTGGAGACCTGGGTTCAATCCCTGGGTTGGGAAGATCCCTTGGAGAAGAGAAAGGCACCCACTCCAGTATTCTGGCCTGGAGAATTCAATGTACTGTATAATCCATGGGTTTGCAAAGAGCGGACACAACTGAGTGACTTTTACTTTCACTTTCTGTCAACTGAATACACTGCAGAATTCAGGAATATGATGATAGAATATAAGAATTAAGTTTTGTATGAGCAGTATTATTACATTGTATTTTGAAAGTATATATGTGGAAGAAGGCAGTCAGAAAATACTAAGAAATGGTCTTAGAATTGTACACAATTTACCTTCTATTTGAAATATATTTTTATTGATTTTTAAATATATAATCTAAATTGATATGGATGATGTAGTGCATTTGTGGATTTCTTACAAACAACTACAGTAGATGGTCCAGTCTAAGATACGGGAAAGATGGGACTTTTTTCCCCCAGAGTGTTAGGAAGACCATGAATCTAAGAGGTACTGTGAGAAAATATGAGTATTGGGCCAACAGAGATTTTACTTTCCCCAAAAGTCACTGATCTCTTATGACAGTGCCATATAGCAAGCTGTTTACTAGTTTAAAAAACATTACTATCACAAATATTATGTTGAATGTGACTAACAGATACACACACACAGATGCACATAGTTAATAAATCACATTTCAATAATCATAGATATTAAACATAAAACTTTTCTGAGTTTTAGATTAAAATTCTGTAATTGAAAACTCTTCTTATTTCAAAGGCAGAAGAGGAGAGAAACTATCATATCTTCTATCAACTTTGTGCCTCAGCAGACTTATCTGAATTTAAAGTGCTGCGATTAGGTATGAATATGACATTAGATTTATTGTGCTGGTATTATCTTCTGTTTATTTCCAAGTTCATAACTTTACTTCTTAAAAGGAAGATTATCTTGTACTGAAATATTTATGGATGAAATAAGAGGTCTACAATTGGCCTCAAGATAACCATGGGATGGATAAGGGGTAAGTGGCTGTATAAATGGAACAAGATTAGTCTTGAGTTGATGCTTGTTTAAGATGAGTGTGATGAGTACACAAAGGCTCATTATACTAGTTTCTCTACTTTTGTGTATGTTTGAAATTTGCCTTGTTTAAAAGGAAAGAAAATATAAAGGAGTTTATGTGGTAGAACCATATGAAGTCTCTGATGAAGAAAGGAGGAAAGTGTTTGAAGAAATTATCCTAGCATGTAGATTGAAATAAAACCTTTAGGAAAGGACTATTCACTTAAACTCTACAAACATTTTGCTCCATTATTTAATTTGAGTCTTGTATTAAAATGTAACTAAAAATACAGACAGTCAGACTCCAGACTCTATAAAATTAATTGTGCTTTCACTGCCTCTAAAGCAGAGTGGACATAAGGGTAGAAGTCAAGGCCTTTTCATAGACTGCAAATCTTTTACAATTTTTCCTTAATTGCAGGAGATGCAAATAACTTTCATTACACGAATCAAGGTGGCAGTCCTGTGATTGAAGGAGTAGATGATGCCAAGGAGATGGCACATACCAGGCAGGCCTGCACTTTGCTAGGTATGTAATCTTATCCTTGAATTCTTGGGAGCAATAGCTCTCTGACTCAAGCAACCTTTGATTTGGAATATTGGCTTAGCTACATATTAAGTGGTGAAAATTTGGGGGAGATTTAACTTTTTTTTTTTTTTCAGATTTAACATTCTTCATAAAAAATATTTGGGCATCAAATGGGCATAGAATTTCTCTTGGGGATGATGGGAACTATACTGAAAATATGTTATGGTAATGATTGTACAACTTTGTAAATTTACCCAAAACTTTTGAATTGCATGCTTAAGATGGATGAGTTTTATGATATGCACATTATTCTTCAATAAAGCTATTTAAAACATACGTTCACGGCTTCAGGGGAAAGATATGGGACTGTTTACTTAAATTTTTACAAAATCTGAAATGTAGAGCTGAATGGAATGGGTTTCTATTCAGAAGCTTATATTTTGTAGGATTTTTTTGTGTATTTGTTTTTTTTTTTCATTTTGGGTGTGTTTTTGTGGCCTGGAAATGTGGTTGAGCTGGCTTGGTGACAAAATAATGTATTACATGTAGTTTATTTGTTTCTGAAATGGCTCAGGTCACTCTTTTGTTTCTAGATTTAAAAAAAATATATTGGATCTACATATAAATAAATTGACCTTTAGAAATGTAGTATACAACTTTTAGTGCTGAATTATTTATTTCAATGTCAGCATATGAATAACTCTAAAGTCATACATTGGTATTTTGAGGAGTAACCTGAGATGAGTTAATTTAATTTAAAAGTATTGCTAATCAAAAGTATTCTTGCCTGGAAAATCCCATGGATGGAGAGCCTGGTAGGCTGCAGTCCATGGGGTGGCTAAGAGTCGGACATGACTGAGCGACTTCACTTTCACTTTTCACTTTCATGCATTGGAGAAGGAAATGGCAACCCACTCCAGTGTTCTTGCCTGGAGAATCCCAGGGACAGGGGAGCCTGGTGGGCTGCCGTCTATGGGGTCGCACAGAGTCCGACATGACTGAAGCGACTTAGGAGCAGCAGCAGCAATCAGAGTATGATCCAGGAAATAATTTTAATATTTTTGCTTAAACATAATATATATCTAATATTCTGGAAAAATCTTACCTTATTGAAGAGTGAAGTGTCATCTGGTAAAACACCAAGGGCTGCCCTGCATTCTCATCCTGCCTGATCTTTCAGGTCCTGCTCTAGTTCTTTGTTTACTCACTTGTCAGGCTGGGGCATAGCACCAGCCTGAACATTTTTAATTGTGTGGTCTCTTTGAATTATTCTTGGTCTGTAGTTAAAAGAAGTGATTGAATAATTTGACTTAAAACAACCTTACTGAGCCACAACTTGCATTTAGAGTAGAGCTAAATAGTAGTGTTAGTGAGATACTTAAATCGTGTGATGAATTTGTTTAGCACTTACCATGTGTCACACAGTGTGTTAACTTTACTAAGTGTATTTTCTCCTTTAATGTTTACAAACTCCCTTTAAGATAGTCTCTAATGTCCCTGTGTCTCATATCAGAAACTAGAAGGGTGAAGGTGTCTGCCCATGTGAGATGGCAGGTCAGGAGCAGAGCCCGGCTTCCAGCTGAGGCCTGTCTCACTGCACAGCCCATGCTCTAAACCACAGTGCTAAAGTGCATCATGTGTAAAGGTCAACAAAGGTAAAAGTGTTGTTAACTATGGCACATTATAATGTGTACAGCATCTGGCAGTATTCAAGTGTTAAAAATTAAACTCTTAAAAAGTTAAATTATGTGCGTTAATTGTTTAGTTCCTATTCTGAAATTAATCACTGTTCATTTACTCTGTTGTTTCAGGAATTAGTGAATCTCATCAGATGGGAATTTTCCGAATACTTGCTGGCATCCTACACTTAGGCAATGTTGTGTTTATGTCTCGAGATTCAGACAGCTGCACAATCCCTGTGAGTTCAGAGCAAGCTTCCTGTGATGACAGTTGATTTGTGTTTTAGTTTTGTTGATTCTTTATGGAAACAATGTGTTTGAAGTCTCTCTATTAACTAACATTAATAATTATCAGAGAGATAATTACTGGAAAGATACACTGTCTAGAGTAGAATTTTGAACCGTCGATAAAGAAATGTGGATTCAGATCCCTGGTTCACGGTGATTGCTTGTGTGTGTGGGAGGGATGGGGAAGGAAAGAACTTGGGTATATGTGTGAGCTGTATAAACAGAGGTGGGAAATATTCGATGTGAAAGTTGGATTGGTGAGTCTACAGTGAAGAGCTTGTTTGGCCCATGACACACATACTAGAATTGATAAGTTTATTTGTCCTGTGGAATATGGTTTAAAAGTTACTGAAGAAATTGTTAGCAGTGATTACTCCTGGGAAAAGGAATTAGATGACTGGAGAGATATGGTGTCTTCACTATGATTTACATATTCTTCCCCATGTAGAGATGACTACACACTGAGAATTAAAATTCAATTCATTTGTTTAAACTGTAATAAAACCTAACAGTCTCAGAATGTTCTCATTGGCATTGTGATTTGCAGTATTTTCTGATCACCCCTATCAAAGGTCACACACAATGCACACTCACATATACATGTAGATACTTATTAGGTGTTTTTTTAACTTTATTAAAATGGAGGCAGTTTTAATATAATTAATTCTTTTTCCATCTTGCTTCCTCAAGGGTTATAATAGGAAACAATTCTGAGATTTATGTTTCACTCTTCAGACACCCAAGTTGATATTTGCAAATCTACATGTAGATGAATTCATGTGACTTAAATTTGGGTAAATTAGACTTTAGTTATACGAGACAGCAAAAGAGACACTGATGTATAGAACAGTCTTATGGACTCTGTGGGAGAGGGAGAGGGTGGGAAGATTTGGGAGAATGGCAATGAAACATGTAAAATATCATGTAGGAAACGAGTTGCCAGTCCAGGTTCGATGCACGATGCTGGATGCTTGGGGCTGGTGCACTGGGACGGCCCAGAGGGATGGTATGGGGAGGGAGGAGGGAGGAGGGTTCGGGATGGGGAACATATGTATACCTGTGGTGGATTCATTTTGATATTTGGCAAAACTAATACAATTATGCAAAGTTTAAAAATAAAATAAAATTAGAAAAAAAAAAAAAAAAGAAATACATATTTCAGCATCTCCGCCTGGGTTCAATCTCAGCTTTACTATTTATGCACTCTATGTTTTGGGGTGAGTTACTTAGCTTCTCTGAACCTTAGTTTCCTCATTTTTAAAATAAAAGAGACTTTGTTTTTTACCAGTTTTGGACTAGTTGCTGTGATCGCACTTCATGCTGGATAAATTATATTCTAAAAATATTTATAATAAATGCATAAGAACTTTAATAAATACATAAGAAATATTTAAATGTATATATAAACAGAGTGAAAATAGGAACTTGGAACAGAGCAGAAGCACGGACTCACCTGGGAGTGTTTGCTGAACCCAGTGACGTTGAGCTGTGGTTTTCTAGCCAAGTGGGGTGCGGAGGACAAAAAACGGAGCCCCAGGCTCCTACAAACAGGGGAGCAGGAAGGCAAGCTTTTGCTAAAGTTGAGACCCTAAATGGGGAACATGCTCACCACCTCCTCCAAGAGTACAAAGAAAAATCAAGTCTCTAAACTAGGTGGGGGGGAGGAGGGAGGGCAGAAATAGTTCCCTAAAAATTTAGAGCAATGAGCTTTATTTCCCAGTTTGTTTTCATAGTTCCTGGATGGTCCCCAACAGCAACATACATAAAACTTGGCTTAAATTGATCCTGGATTGGTAGTGCCCTGGAAGCTTGACAGAAGCAAATGCAAATCCATCTTCAATCCAGGCCTCAACAGAGTCCCATGAGAAGAGTTACAAGAAATACTGACTCATAGTCAAAAATCTCAAATCTCATGATAAAACAAAATAGAAAGAGCTAGGCAAAACAACAGATAGCAGTCAAACCTGCTAAGAATGCGGAAAGAAATTAATAGCAGATTTGACACAACTGAGTAGAGAAGTGATAAGCTGAAAGACAGACATGAAGAAATGATCCAAAATGCAAGATGGGACCCACAGATGGAGCCCTTAACAATAGTTAAAAGAGATGAAGAATGGAGTAATAGAATCTAATTTTCATCTAATCAGAATTTCTAAGGGAAAGAAAGAAGAGAATGAGGCAAACAAAATGTTTGAGGAGGTAATTACTAACAAATTTCAGAACCTGTGAAAATGACACTACACCACAGATTTGGAAAGGACAAAAAATCCCAGATAGAATAAATAAAAAGAAACCCACCTCTAGGCTCACCATAATGCTACCATAGGCAGAGAGAAAACTCTTGAAACACAAAGAAAGATAAGACGTACTAGTGTTGAAAAAGTAGCAATTAAACTGATTGCTCACTTCCCAACTGCAGTAATAGGAGTCAGAAAACAGTGGACCATCTTCAGTGTTGTAAGTAAATAATTACTAACTTAGAATCATATATCCAGTAAAGATATCTTTTTAGAATGAGGAAAAGATAGATGTGTTTTTGGACAAATAGAAACTTGTGAAAATTTGTCACCAATAGGCCCTCACTAAAGGAAATATTAAAAGACATGGTTAAGACAGAAGGAAAGTGATCTGGATACAAGATGTAAAATTCCAGAGGGAATGGTGAATCAATAAAAAAATGGGCAAAATTTGATTAATTAAAAAAAATAATTATTATGAATTGAGCTTCCCAGGGGGCACTAGTGGTAAAGAACCCACCTGCCAATGCAGGAGATGAGATATAAAAGATGCAGGTTCTGTCCCTGGCTTGGGAAGATCCCCTGGAGGAGGGCATGGCAACCCAAGAATACTCCAGTATTCTTGCCTGGAGAATCCCATGGACAGAGGAGCCTAGCAGGCTACAGTCCATAGAGTTGCACAGAGTCAGACACAAATAGTGTATTGGGCCACAAAATACTTTTTACAAAAAACTCATTACAGAGGGAGAGGTAGTAGAGAAACCTCACAGACATTCCCATAACCAAGCAACCAGTCAGCATCGCATGAGTTCTGATGCAGCATCCTGAGGAGGGTACCACATCTCTTCTCTAGTATTCCCACCAAAAAGGCATGCCGAATCTGATCATGAGGCAACATCATACAGACCCAAACTGAGGGGCACACTACCCTTCTAAAGTATCAAGTTCTCAAAAGACAAAATGAAATAAAAGGGTGAAGAGCTCCTCAAATTAATAGAGATTAATGAAATAAGATAACTAAATTCAATGTACAAACCTAGACTGGATCCTGGACCATAGAAGTGGGATCCCGGTCCCTAACAACCCTATCCTCAGAGGACATTATTAGGTCAGTCAGTAAAATTTACTAGGTAATAGGGTTGTATCACTGCTAATTTTCTGATTTTATTCATTGTACTATAGTTATATAATTTTAGGAAAATACACAGTAGAGTATTCAGTATCAAAAGGGCATCATGTTTGCAACATGCCCTCAAAAGACTCTGAAAAATAATATGTATGTAGGAGAAGGCAATGGCGACCCACTCCAGTACTCTTGCCTGGAAAGTCCCATGGATGGAGGAGCCTGGTGGTCTGCAGTCCACGGGGTCGCTAAGAGTCGGACATGACTGGGCAACTTCACTTCCCTTTTCACTTTCATGCATTGGAGAAGGAAATGGCAACCCACTCCAGAATTCTTGCCTGGAGAATCCCAGGGACAGGGGAGCCTGCTGGGCTGCCATCTATGGGGTCGCACAGAGTCGGCCACTACTGAAGTGACTTAGCAGCAGCAGCAGCAGCAAACGTATGTGAAAGAGTGAGGGAGAAAGAGCAAACTTGGTAAAATGTTAATGTTTAAGGAATCTGGGTGGAGGGAATACTTTGTACTTTTCTTGCAACTTTTCTGTTAGTCTGAATTTAGTTTAAAATAAAAAGTTTAAAAAACTAAAGTGAATCACCATCCCTTTCTTCCTCCCAAAAAGATAATAAAGTACTGGATAGCAAAGCTTATAGATTGGGATTGAGTGTTTGGAGTTCATGTTATTTAATTACATTAAGTTAGCTAATATATCAATTCTTCTATCATAAAAACATAAACAGAAAGTGAAGCTTTCAAACTAATAAAGAGGAAAATGAACTAAAAAAATAATCCCAAAAATAGCAAGAAAGAGAAATTTTTAGAAAAGGAGGGACAAGTAAAGGCCAAAAAAGTTATTAATAGAAATAATTACAAATGAAGCCAATGTTTTAGTTAATATGGATTGTCAGACCAGTTTTAGAATTCAGGTATATACTTTTGAAAGAAGCATTCCTGGAAAGTAAAGGTACAGGTAGTTCGAAAGTAAAAAGTTGAGAAAGGACACACCATAATAGCTAGGAAAAAACCTGGTAGAGCTGCATTGATACTGGACAAAATGGACTTTGAGGCCAAAAGCAGCGCTAGAGATAGGGTCACTATGTATTGCTAGAGACGTGTATTCGCCAGGAAGATGCGCTAGTTCTAAACTTGCGTGTGCCTAATGATGTAGTCTCAAAATATATAAAGCAAAAGATTGCCACAAGAATAAAAAGACAGATCTGTCTAGTGGGATATTACTGACTTCTCTCAATTACTGATAGGTAAAGAAGTCTAAAAATTAGTTAAGTTGTAGAACATTTGAACCAAACAGTTAATAACATTGACCTCGTACAACAAAATGGTAGTACCATTCAAATAAAATGTTTAGAGTGCTGATCCACTTCTAAATGTCACACAATTCATATATAAATGAGTGAAATAAGCTGCTTATTCAAGGGAGTTGATCCGTGTTGATGGTGATGGTGCTGATTTGTGTCTGAAGTGATTACTTGAGAGGAGGGAACATGAAAGAAAGAAGGGACTGCTTCAGTGGGAAGGGTCAGGGGAGGAGGGTGTCAAGAGACCCAGGGCTTAATGACAATTCTGACATAAACTGGTGGTGTGCTTTTTGCCAAGCTAGTCTTTTGGATGTTATGTCCTAATTTGTCAATTAGAGATAGCAGTGTTCACCCTGCCTGTTCCTCAGGAATGTTATCATGCAATTGAAACATGTGAGTGAAGATGTTAAAAAATATAATGTAACATGAGTTAAGTTAAATAAGTATTTTTAATTTATGAATACTTTTCATGCCTACTCATGCAAAACCTATGGAAGACATTGTAGGGGATACAGGGATCCCTGTAGGTAAGGGGTTCCCAGCCTCCAGGATCTAATGCCTGATGCTCTGAGATGGAGCTGATATGATAGTAACAGGAATAAAGTGCACAGTCAATGTAATGCTCTTGAAGCATCCCCAAACCATTCCCCCACTCCACAATCCATGGAAAAATTGTCTTCTACAGTCAGTCCTTGGTGCCAAAAAGGTTGGGGATCCCTGCCATAGATGATGCAGGGGGTCCTTAGATTAGAAATACTAGTCTAAGAAGCCACACAAATAACTATTAAGTTGTCTGTTTATAACCTTTTAGTACCTCCACCTCACACCTCCCTGCCATTGGCCCTCATTGCTCTTAGAGGAAAGACTAGCCATGGAACAGCCTCTGGCTTCATCCCCTACATTATCTCGCTCACATAACTTCAATTCCTCACATCTCTGGTTTCCCTCCCACCTCAGGACTTTTATACTAGATGTCCCCTCTACTTGGAAGACCCTTTCACCTAGTTGCTGCTGCTGCTGCTAAGTCGCTTCAGTCATGTCTGACTCTGTGCGACCCCATAGGCGGCAGCCCACCAGGCTCCCCTGTCCCTGGGCTTCTCCAGGCAAGAACGCTGGAGTGGGTTGCCATTTCCTTCTCCATTGCAGGAAAGTGAAAAGTGAAAGTAAAGTCGCTCAGTCGTGTCTGACTCTTAGCGACCCCATGGACTACAGCCTACCAGGCTACTCCATCCATGGGATTTTCCAGGCGAGAGTATTGGAGTGGGGTGCCATTGCCTTCTCCTTCACCTAGTTAACCCCTTCTTATTCTTCAGATATCAACTCCATTTCTCAAGGCCGCTGTCTCCTGTCTCCCTGAATAGGGCACATTCCTTACACATGGAATCTTAGTGTCCTCCTTTGTAGTAATTTTAATTTTAGGGAGCAATCATTTAGTTAATGTCCATTTCCTCTAGTGACTATAAGTTCTAGGAGGACAGCGTGAAAGTGAAAGTGTTAGTTGTTCAGTCGTATCCGACTCTTTGTGACCCCATGGACTGTAGCCCACCTCAGGTCCATGGAATTCTCCAGGCAAGAATACTGGAGTGGGTAGCCAGTCCCTTCTCCAGGGGATCTTCTTGACCCAGGAATTGAACCCGGGTCTCCTGCATTGTAGATGAATCCTTTTACTCTCTGAGCCACCAAGGAAGCTGGTACATGTCTATTTTTTTCTGCTGGGATATAATATATTTATAGACAAGCTGACTCATTTTCTGACTGACTAAATGAATGTGCCTGAAGATGGATGGAAATAAGTATGATAAAGAGACAAAGGAAGAGGTCATTTTTTGAAGTGAGTCCTAGAAGAGATTACAAAATGCTGCCTAGATTCTGGTTTGATGGATGATTGTGATTATCACCGATCAGCTTCAAATGTTCTTGGTGTTTGTTGTAGGAAAGAAATTGTCAGGTTTAATTGTTACCTCTTTGTTAATATTTTTTCAGTAAATTCTTACTTGATTGATCTGGTCCTAGGAAATAACACATTCTCTTTTGGCAGCCCAAGCATGAACCCCTCAGCATCTTCTGTGACCTCATGGGTGTGGACTTTGAGGAGCTGTGTCACTGGCTCTGCCATCGGAAGTTGGCCACTGCCACAGAGACGTACATCAAGCCCATCTCCAAGCTGCAGGCCACAAATGCCCGTGATGCACTGGCCAAGCACATCTATGCCAAGCTCTTTAACTGGATTGTAGATCATGTCAATCAGGCACTCCATTCTGCTGTCAAACAGCATTCTTTTATCGGTGTACTGGACATTTATGGGTGAGTGTATTTGGCTTAGTGGTCTGAGCCTTTCTTTCTAGACATTATCTAGTAACTCCAAGTAGGTATTTGACTATGTCTCCTACTGGTGAGCTAAAGGGAAAATAAGAAGAGAGTTTTTTAAAGTCTAGTTTCATTTGCTAGTTTGCCTTCTCTGGGTACCTTTCTTTAATGTTGAACCCTTTCCTATACATTTGTGCCTTTTGATGCCTAATTTTTCATCATCCAGTTCACTTTTCAAAAAAACCTTTGACATTTCTATTCCCTTCCCTTCTGTGTTTATGTAAACACAGAATTGTGAATCTGTGAATTGACAAGAGCAGTAGCTTTATTGTAATTCCGATTGTTCCCTACCTGGGGATGAATATGCCCTCAAAAACTCATACTATTGAATATATTCACATGCTGCACCTTGGAAAAAAAATCTCTGCCACTTTGCTGATGTCTATCTGCTGGGTACATATTTCGTGTTACTAACTTAGAAAGCCTTATCTTCACTGATGTGGAAAGTAAGTTTTGCAATGTTAGGGAATTTCCTATTTCTTTTTAATGTGCACATTTTGAATATTTTCTAAAAGCTATTTTTTCCTTTTTCTCCTCTTCCCATATTATTTTTGATTTTACAGATTTGAAACATTTGAGATAAATAGTTTTGAACAGTTTTGCATAAATTATGCAAATGAAAAACTACAGCAACAATTCAATATGGTAAGAATTTTCTTGCTTAAATAATATTCTGCCAAAAATTATTCTTTGAATTCCTGGTATGTGTTTAAACACTGGCTCCTGAAGTGAAGTTATGAATTTCAATTATTATCTATGGTTTAAAGCAGTTAAATTGCTGAGGAACTTATGATTAATGAATGATGCAACCTTGGAAAGATGTTTATGGTCCAGATTGGATTCAAGGTCATCTGCTGTCTGAGAACAGTAAAAATTTGGTCCAAATATATTGAGAGAAGGAAGCAGGAAGTGTGTTAGATAGTGACATAGGGGTGTGAAACTTTGACCCCAGGGATATCATTCAGTTGGTCATCCCAGAGGCTAATTATATGTGGAGTATTAGCAAGATATCAGGACAGTCTGATGATAAGACCATTGGATGGCATCATCGACTCAGTGCACATGAGTTTGAACAAACTCCAGGAGATAGTGAAGGACAGGGAATCCTGGCATGCTATTGTTGATGGGGTCACAAAGAATTGGACACAACTGAGCGACTGAACAGCAACAGGGCAAAAAAGTCAGGACATATTCTCTTTTCTACATATTTTTTATGTATTCTGTTTTACATATTCTCTTTTCAACAGTCTGAGACATTCACTGGGACAATGGCAGTGGAAGGATTTTGAGTGGCTTTTGCAAAGTAGTAATAGCAGATATGTTATCATGGTGCTGAGGGATTTGGAAGCACTTAAAAATGGTTGGGCTACAGGCTCTATGGTGGGATTGATGGTGACCTCTGGGAGGTCACCTTCCAGGACTGCTACTGCCAGTGCCCTGTCCCCGAGGCAAGCCACTGCCAACCCATGCCTGCACAGGAGACCGTCCAACACTAGCAGGCAAATCTAAGCTCAAGTGGATTCAGATTCAACTTAAAACATGTTCCTCAGAATGTCAAATTTCTCAGGATGTTAACAGATATTCCACAAGATAAAGTTATCTTGTTAAAAAAAAAGAAAGAAATGCTGCAAACCCTCTACATCTCTATGTAGGGATTTTAAAAGCACATTAGCTGAGGGGAAGGAAAAAAAAACACAGAGAAATCAAGCAGGAAATATATTTAAACTGGCTAAGCAAAAAAAGGAGAAGGCAATGGCACCCCACTCCAGTACTCTTGCCTGGAAAATCCCATGGACGAAGGAGCCTGGTAGGCTGCAGTCCATGGGGTCACTAAGAGTCAGACGTGACTGAGCGACTTCACTTTCACTTTTCATTTTCATGCATTGGAGAAGGAAATGGCAACCCACTCCAGTGTTCTTGCCTGGAGAATCCCAGGGACGGGGGAG
Organism: Bison bison bison; assembly: GCF_000754665.1. Lineage (NCBI taxonomy): Eukaryota > Metazoa > Chordata > Mammalia > Artiodactyla > Bovidae > Bison > Bison bison. The sequence continues at coordinate 452,970 of NW_011494638.1, read as the reverse complement.
CCTGGTGGGCTGCTGTCTGTGGGGTCGCACAGAGTCAAACATGACTGAAGTGACTTAGCAGCAGCAGCAGCAAGCAAAAAAAAAAAAAAAAAATTAAAAAGATTGGAATACACTCTGCATTGATTTTCTAGGGGACCTTGGGAAAGTTAATTGACCTTGCTGGGCCTTAGTCACCTCATCTGTATAATGGGGATGGTAATAGTTTGCATGTAGTTATATGGATTAAAGAATTGGAATATGTAAAGTGCTCACCACATGCTAAGTACAAGTTTTAAGTGCAAGATTAGGCATGATTATTATTGATAAAATAGAATGTTTAAAATGAATCACCTATTGGAATTAGAATATGAAAAAGAATAGAACTGAAGGATGGGTAAGAGCCCTATTATCCTCATTATATGAAGAGAGAGGTTGAGTGGTATACCCTACAATTGATGAATGAAAAATGGAAATTTAAAGATATTATTTTAAGTTACAAAAATAATAAGAACAAAAAGATCTAAAAATTGTAATATCGGAAGGATAGAGGAAGAATAGTAGAGAGTGATATATATGAATTTGGCCTCATCTGTCTCATCAGGAAATCGACAGTTTTAAATGAATAAATAAAATAATAGCTGATAAGCATATACGTATTCCCTGGTGGCTCACCTGGTAAAGAACCCACCTGCCAATGCAGGAGACACAGGTGATGTGGGTTTGATCCCTGGGTCAAGAAGATCCCTTGTGGGAGGGCATGGCAACCCACTCCAGTATCCTTGCAGGAAAAATCCCATGGACAGAGTAGCCTGGCAGTCTACGGTCCATGGAGTTGCATAGAGTCGGACATGACTGAAGCAATTGAGCACACAACAACAAGCATATTGTTAGGGCTTCCCTGGTGGCTCAGCAGTAAACAATATGCCTGCAATACAGAGACACAATTCAATCCTTGGGTCAGGAAGATCCCTTAGAGAAGGAAATGGCAACCCTCTCCAGTATTCTTGCTTGGGAAATTCCGTGGACAGAGGAGCCTGGCAGGCTACATTCCATGGGGTCACAAAAGATTCCTACACAGCTTAGTGATTAAACAATAACAACAACAACAAAGCATATTGTTCAGAGATAAATACCAGAATAGCTGAGGGAGTTAAAAATGGTTGTTTCCAAGGAATGAGACTGGGATTGAGTTGAGACAGAATAAGGGATCGTTGCTTGTCATCATAAAACCTCTAGACTATTTGATCTTTGTAAAATATTGCATAAAATATTGTACTTTGATAAAAATCTGGACCCTCTTTTTGGCAAATTAAGCTACTTAGTATAGTGAAATAATGCAGAAGTGATCTTAAAATTTTAAGCTGTTTTCATAAGAATGTGACTGGTATATTTTGTGTTTCTGCATAAGGAACATTAATAAAAATCTGTCAGACACTAAGTGGAATATTATTTTTTCTCAAGGTTTTCTTGAGTTTCTCAATACTTTAATCAACAGCAGAGCCTTCTGCTCTTTCCCAGTATATTTTGGCACAAGGTGACTGGAAGTATTAAGGAACTAACGCCAGCCTCATTAGGGACTGGCTGATTTGTTTTATTTCTCGAGGACCTCGTGTCTCTGCATGTGTGTTTCTGACCCTTTTGTTTCCCTTTCCCTCTTTCTGTCTCTGTCCATCCGTTTCTTCTCTCTCTTTCCTCATACATACACACACACACACACACACAGTCTCTCTCTCTCTCTCTGCACAAGAGAGAGAGGCTTCCCCCTTTCTCTCTTATTTCTCTTCCTTCTCTCTTCCCTCCTTCTTATTATCAGATGGCATATATTCTCCTTCAGATGGTATATATTTTGTCTAGGTTTTTGCTTCCTCACTTACCTCACACTTCCTGTGAAGAAGCAGTGGTTGAGGTGCTTTGTCTTCTTAACTTGCTTAACTCCCATTCATCTTGACTTCTTGCAGCATCAGCTTGCACTGTTAATTGTATGTTTCCCAGTCCTTATATCTGAGAAAAGAGAATGTGATTAACCCAGTTCATTTGTTCATCAGAGATCTCTGGCCCTTGACTAGCTGTGTCTTGGAGCATGGGGTCTTACAGTAAAGAACTTGGTGCTCAGGCTGCTCCCACAGCAGGGGCTGTGGGGTGGGCAGTGGGCAGGAGAAACATGGTGACTGGCAGGTTTAGTGCTTGGAGTCATTACCTTACCGAGTAAGCATCTCTTGCCATATTGAACCTCATGCCCTTAATTTTGCAATTAAGAGTGGAAAATTTTTGAGGTCCCATGGATTTTGCCAAACTAAACATAGAGACTGTTTCTATTGTCAATGTGAAGACCACACTGCATATAGATTAATGAATTAAAGGAAGATAGGACTCATTTGTGAAGAATTATTGCTACCATCAGCCAGGGCATCTTGCTGACACATGGTGCCCCATTTGCCTTCGCATTAATCAAAAGAACAGAAGAAATTTGCTTTCTAATTAGCATTACATAAATATTCATATGTGTGACAAGTTTGGGTGTTTTTTTTTTTAAAGCTTTCACACCTGGTTAGACTATGAATGCTGCAAATGAGCCAAGAACAGCATTATAATAAGTATAGAATAAAGTGGGAAAGTTCCAGGTGTGTGAGGAGAATAAAGTATCAGAAATCTTGGTAACCCTTAGGTTTCATGGGGGTTTGGGTTCTAAGAAATATGTGTTGTCTGGTAATAGCCACCGAGGGATAATCTTCCCAGAAAAGCTGCAGGACATGTGAGAGAACCAGTGTGACAAAGGAGACAAGAAAGGAAAGCAGAACCCTGCAGGAAGAAGTGAGTAAAGGTCATTAGCACCTATAGAAACTAGAATTTGTGGGTTGGCTCCGTTGGCTGGTCAGCTCAATGCAGTGCTTCTGTTGCCCTTCCTTCCTAGACCAACCTAACTACCTTTCACTGCAGACCTCAGGTCACACAGCCCTTCCTCAAGGAAGCCTTCTCTTGCTACCGTGTTCCAAATTAGTTAGGAACTCCTGAGCTCATAGCTGGCCATTATTTTTCTCTGGAACATTATTACAGTTTGTAATTCTGTTTCTTGTGATTGATTTCTGTCTGTTTTCCCCACTAGTCTTCAAAGTCTCTTAGGGCTGTCTGTGTCTATTTTGCTAATGGTGTGTAGTGACTGGGACATGGTAGACAGTCAATACATATTTGTGCTTAAGTGAGTGGATGGAGATGAGAAGCAGTGGCTGAAGCATTTAGCAGAAATAGTAATGTGTTTGTAGTGGTTGCAGCTGCTGGCAGAATTGGATGTAGAAGCCAGAAAAGTGAGCCATAGATTCCCTGGCTGTGGAGGATAATCAAGGCAGACACAAAAAACCAACTGTTATCTAATTCTGAGGCACATGAACTTCAACACCATGGTCCCTTAAAAGAATTACTTTGTCATGCTGTAAGCATCACCCAGAATGTTTCAGTAGTCTGGAGGGCATCCTCTCTGCAGGTTGTTCAAGGCCAGCTAAGGCATTTCTATGCCCATATGGTTAGCAACACTGTGAGATAATTTAAGGGGCCAAAAAGTACATAGTGTGATTTTGGATATATACATATCAAAAAATCAAAAGCTGCCACATTTATCAGCTATTTAAATATTCACATACCTAGATTTTCTTGTTTGCCAAAAATCCTAGGTAGCTGAGGTTTTTCCATGTGTGGTTTATATTTGCTTTCTTATACTGTTCTCAGCCTGTAAATCATGTTTCTCCAAGATTGCTGCTAGAAGCCATTGACTGTCTCAACTTTTGTTTTATACATGTTTATTGACTACCATTTATGACAGTGATGTAGTAATGCCAGTTTTTTTCTTTTTCATTTCAGCACGTTTTCAAATTAGAACAAGAAGAATATATGAAAGAACAAATTCCATGGACACTCATAGATTTTTATGATAATCAGCCTTGCATTAATCTTATAGAATCTAAACTGGGCATTCTAGATTTGCTGGATGAGGAATGCAAGGTAAGTATGATTTTCTGATGTGTTTAATACATCAGAATTGTGCGTTGAGGTAAAATGGGTAAGTAGGTTTAAGCAGGGACTCACTAGTATACGTGAGGTGCCACAGTGGCAACGAGTGGGGTTACCCTAACTGGCATTCTGAAGGATCACTAGCTCCAAAGCGTTCAAAATATGGTTGAGACTAGGAGAATCTCCCCTCCCTTTTCAGCTGATTCTAAGTTATGTGAAAAACTGGCATTAGATACAGCAACTACCAATTTTAGCCACCTTTGTCATTGATATGCTTATATTTGGTACTTTTGTTCAATGGTATGATATAGTTCAGGAAATGTAAGAAATTGTACAAAAGGTATTTTGAATAATAGTTCTAAATATCTATAATTTTAAACTTGACTAGTTGTTCTTTATTACTTATATATATGGTAGGTAAAGAGTTTTAGTTTTAATATTTGAAGATGCAGCATGTGGAAAAAATATTGGATCCCTGGCTTCACTGATGAGTGATTCTAGACAAACAACCTATCCTTTCCCTTCATTGTTCTTTAGTTTATATGTCATAAGTTACAAGTTCATGTGCACTGATCCTCCTAAGCATCTAGATTTCCTACAACATTAAGAATGCAAAGACAAATACTGTATGTTTTCACTTATATGTAAAATCTAAAAAAATAAAACGGACAAATGAATGTAACAAAACAAAAAGAGCCTCCTGGATACTAGAGAACAAACTAGTGGTTACCATTGTGGAGATGTTGGTGAGAAGGGCAAGATAGGTGAAGGCAGGATTAAGAGGAACAAACTACTAGCTATAAAATAAACAAGATACAAGGATGTAATGTACAGCACAGGGAATATAGTCAGAGTTTTATAGTAACTTCACATGGAGTACAGTCTATAGAAATACTGAATCACTATGTTGTACTGAAACTAATATAATACTGCACATCAACTATACCTTCAATAAACAAAAAGAGTACATGTAAAGGTGCTCAGTTTCACTTGAAATTAAATAAAACATAAATCAAAACAAAAATAGGACACAGCTTTTTACCTATCAAGTGAGTTTAAATTTGATAATACCAAATTAGTATTTATTGCATATATACTCTTGATGAAGGACAAAAGTTAGTAGAACATATTTTTGAGGAATATTTATCAAGATTTTAAATACACATACCTTTTGAACCAGAAGTAGAAATGCTGAGAGTTTACCCTATGAATATACTTACAAAAGAATCCAAAGTTTTTGTTTAAAAGGAGCCATTGTGGCAGTTTTCATAATAACAAAAAATCAGTAACAACCTAGTAGGCATAAATACAAGAATACTATTACTAAGAAGAAGAAGGAAAAATACAAGGATGGCTAAGTTGAGGATCCCTCTTGGCAAATGTCACATTGCACATGAAAATATGTGGGTTATTTTTAAATATCTTTTGATACTGATTTCTAACATAATTCCACAGTGATAAGAGAACAGACTCCGTTTAATTTCAATACCTTTAGACCTTGAAATTTTTGCAACTTCTTTTATACCCCTGGATATGTCCCAGTGTCTCCTTGCTTACAGTCTATGGGAACTTGGATAGAATTTGTATCCTACTGTTGTATAAAAATTGTATAAATCTTAATTATGTTGAATTGGTTCACAGAGCTTTTCAGATCTAGTAGATCTTCTACTTCTCTGTATATTCATTCTATTAATTTTTGAAGATTTTATATTGAAACTCCAACTAAAAATCTTAATTTATCTACTTAAAAAAATACTTGTAATATATAGTGGAACTATATGTAACCTTGTTCTATATTTTTCAAATCTCCTATAAATGTGTTATCATACTTCCTTAATTTAAAAAAATAAAAATCTTTAAAAATGCAAGGAGTTTATAGAATGATACTATTTGTATCCATGCCTTTAAAGACAGATAAAGCAGTTGGTGGAAATAGTGAGAGGAGACTATTCTCTGTTTTATACCTTTCTGAATTATATAAATAATCTACTATATGCAAATGTTATCTTTATTTAACAAATTGTTTGAAATATATGATAATCATGGTATGTCATCTTTCATTTGTGAGGCTTTCATTGCTATAAAAGTATATTGAGTATTTATTTGATGTCCAGGCAGATTGAGTTACTCAAAGCTTGGGCTGAGTCACCCATGGGCAGGTCTCAGTCATTGCTTTTCATTCCCAGGTGGCGCTAGTGGTAAAGAATCTGCCTGCCAATGCAAGAGACCCAAGAATCTTAAGTTTGATCCCTGGGTCAGAAAGACCCCCTGGAGTAGGAAATGGCAACCCACTTTAGTATTCTCACCTGAAAAATTACATGGACAGAGGAAAACACACACACACACACGCACACCCCAATCATTGATTTGGGACCTCTCAGAGAGAAACGTGAAAGGAATGAGTTCCTGAATTGGATGTTAAAGTTGTTAGGCAAAGTCAAAACACGACATTTTGGGTGATGCATCAGAAGAATCCCATAACAATATTCACCTTGTTTTCTTACTCTTTTTTTCTCCTGAATGTAGATGCCTAAAGGTACAGATGACACTTGGGCTCAAAAATTGTACAACACACATTTGAACAAATGTGCACTATTTGAGAAGCCCCGCCTATCAAACAAAGCTTTCATCATCCAGCATTTTGCTGACAAAGTAAGGAAGCTTTATTATCTCTTTTCTATTTGAATACTTAAGTTCAAAGAGCAAAAAAATCAATAGTCGATAGATAGCAGTTTTTTCTTTGCTGAGCTTTCATTCTTTAGCTCATTTTAGGAAAAGTAAGCTTAATTGTTGGCTTATTGGTTTAACCTAAATGGAATTATATTATGAAATAAGTGTATCTATAATTCTGAAATCCAGGAAACTCTGAAATACACAAGTATTTTCATAATTCATTTAGTGGCTAAACCTGATCTTTGACCTGAAGTAACATGAGGTTATTTATAGTCTTTATTTATCCCAGTTAGGTGGATATTTATATATTTCAGTGTAGAAATATTAATATGTTTGATTACAGATTGCTGCTTCAGATCTACTTAAAGATTCTGGATAGTGACCCCAGAGGTTTCAGAAAAGAAATTGTGGACGATTGTGGCCCTCTGAGATTGATTGAGTGGGTCCCTGCTAATAAGGCATGCAGACCTGCTGCTTCAGAGGTTCTAGAGTCTACTCAGAACATCTGGAGCTGTGACACTAGTTTATATTTCAAGGAGGTTGTGGGGTAGGCATCTGGTAAGCTTCCCATGGTCCCTGTCAGGAACTGAGGGTTTTCAGAATCTGTCCTATGTCTAGCTGGAGATCTTTGGATGGCTTCAGGGCCATCTAAGGGCTTTGTAGTACAGGCTGGGGACCCTTGAGTGGTAGATAGCTGAAGTCTTTTAGGAACAGGGAGAGTCCAGTCTCATGTAGTCCTCCTACCAGCTCATACGGTATTTACCCAGCCTCCACCTCTGTCCGTGATCATCACTTCAGCTTTCTGCCAGATAGCTGTTTGTTCCTTCTGATCCTCTCTCTCTCTTCAGTCTCTTCTTCCCCAAAGGAGACTTTCCCCTATGGAAAGGTGAACCAGGTTTGGAAGAGATACAGTGGTTGGCCTTGGGGGGCTTATGAAGCTGTTATGAAGAAGAACAGCTTCTTATGAAGCCACGCATGAATTGGGATCATCTTTTAGATCACATTTAATCACCACTGCCATTGTTCTCTAGGAAAAGCAGTATTTGAGAGTTTTACTCTAGAGTTAACATGCTTCTTACCAAGAATGATACTAGTTTCTTAGAATAAAACTAATAACACTTCACTGAGAGCCCATCATATGGCCTGGGCCTAATACTTATTTTTGTTGTTGATGATAAATTGTATCTATTCAAAGCTTTTATTAACTAAGGAGACTTTCCATTGTGTTTTCAGGTGGAATACCAGTGTGAAGGCTTTCTGGAAAAGAATAAAGACACCGTTTTTGAAGAACAAATTAAAGTTCTTAAATCAAGCAAGGTAACCTTGTATAGGCTTTCTCCAATTAGGATATATTCATTAAAATGTTCATGACTTAAGCATTAGCTTTTTAACGTATTATAATTTTTCTAACAGAATCAGCCCTACTGTCGATTTAATTTATCAAATAGATGTGTCATGTAGCATTTTAAATGCCTTACAAATGTTAATTCATCTAATCCTATGATGAGGTGATATTATCACTGCTCCCATTTTACAGAGGAGAGAACTGAGGCACAGAAACTTTGTAGCTAGTCATTTTCCAAGCCAAATTAAAACTCAGGCTGTTGAGCTGACAGTCTGCATTTTTAACCACGATGCAATGGTATTTTATGTGAAATTATTGCCTCACAGCAGTTCCAGGCTCTCTTGTGCCTTTGTGAGATACCGTGAGAGAAAATTGATGGTTTTTGGGGTTTGCTATGTCATTTTGAAGGGATGCACCAGAAACATGGCCTTAAGCACTCCATCCAGGTAAAAACTGACCTCTGGATCACTGAGTGCAATTTCAGATGTGGTCCGAAGCACTTTGAAATTATTCTTCTTAGGCTTAGATACCAGAAACACTGTATTCTAGTAGGAAAACAATATTCCAGATTGTAACAAACTGTGATGTGTATCTGAGGTTGATTATGAGGTCGATCCCAACCTCCACCCTCTGACTCTCATCAGGAAAGCGTTGGGAGGGGAGCACGGCTCACGTCCATCCTACAGGGAGCAAACCAGGAAGTTAGTTACTTGGTTACTTAGTTTAACAGAGTAGATATTCAAGTATTCAATGAAAGATTAAAAATATTCATGTGAATTCTTGCAGATTTCTGACCAGCAGGTTCTGTTTTTTTCTAAGAAAGTCCTTTAACTTCAATGGAATGTTATATGAACATTTTGATTCTTGTTTTTGGAATAAAAACTTTTACTTTCAATAGAAAGATCATATAAGGACCAAATTATAGTTTTAACCCTCAGAAAATGATGAGTCTATAGTCTTAAGTACCTGTAGGAAAAGTCAGTTTTTCACTTATCCTTGTAAGCCCTGAATATTAATGCTTTATAACTCATAGGAATGATGTGTAAGAGAAAATACTCTCACAGTGCCAATCATTGATGTTGTTTAGTTTTTGTTGTTGTTCAAAAACAGTCAGGTCCGACTCTTCACAACCCCATGGACTGCAGCACGCCAGGCCTCCCTGGCCTTCACTATGTCCTGGAGTTTGCTCAAACTCATGTCTGTTGAGTTGATGATGACATCCAACCATCTCATCCTCTGTCACCCCCTCTCCTCCTGCCCTCAATCTTTTCCAGCATCAGAGTCTTTTCCAACAAGTCTGCTCTTTGCATCAGGTAGTCAGAGTATCTGAGCTTTAGCTTCAGTGTCAGTTCTTCCAATGAATATTCAGGGTTGATTTTCTTTGGGATTGACTGGTTTGATCTCCTTGCAGTCCAAGAGACTCTCAGGAGTCTTCTCCAGCTCCATGGTTCAAAAGCATCAATTCTTTGGTGCTCAGCCTTCTGTATGGTCCAACTCTCATATCCGTACATGACTACAGGAAAAACCATAACTTTGACTATACAGATCTTTGTTGGCAAAGTGAAAAACCATGGAATTCTAATGGTACTACTCTAAATAACTTAGCTTACACAGAGCATTCATCAATTCTTATTCCCCAGGCATCCATAATCTTTTGTGACTTTATTCTGAACTTTTCTGATTGGCTAGTGAATCCTTAATTTCCAGAAAGTAGCTCTGCACTCTGAGGAATCATTTGGAGTGACTTCCAGTCTCCATGGGGTTTCCCAGGTGGCACTAGTGGTAAAGAACCCTCCAGCCAATGCAGGAGACATAAGAGACATGGGTTCGATCCCTGGGTTGGGAAGATCCCCTGGAGAAGGGCATCTTCTCAGTGTTCTTGCCTAGAGAACTGGATAGAGAAACCTGGTGGGCTGTAGTCCATAGGGTTGCAAAGAGTTGGACACAACTGAAGCGACTTAGCGCAGCACAGTCAGTCTCTACAGCACTGTTGCAGTTGGGATAGAGGTGGTGTGAGATGTACATCCACTGCTCCCAGTCAGCAGAAAAAACCCAACCCAAGGGCATGAACTTTATATTTTACTTTTTCTGTATCTGATAAGAAGTAAGTGTAACCTACTGTCGATTTGTACTCTTGGAAGTACTAACTTGAGACGATCAATATTTGTGTTATGTGCTTTATATTTGTGGTCATATGGTGTGGGGTTCTGTTTGTGGGTGTATGTGTTTTGTCTTCTTTTTTTTCCTGTAATTTTGCAGCTTCTGGCCAAAATTGTCAACTTAACAGAAGGTGTCTTTTTTTTTTTTTAAATATAAATTTATTTATTTTAATTGAGCTAGAACAAATAATTCCAAGAAGGTGTCTTAATTTATATTTTCCCACCATAAAAATATCTTCTGTTGCCACATCAGGTATCAAGAAACACATAAATTGGGACTTGACTAAATACTGTTAAATTGCAACTGTACCAAATACCATGAAAAAGAATTGTAACCTCTGCTCTCAGTGTTGCTAATTGATGAGGGGAAGCACAGTTCATCTACTGAGTTTATGCTGCAAATCTCTCATCTGTAAAATAGAATCATGATAGTATCTTCTTTCAAGTGTTGTTATGAAGATTAAATAGGTTGTATTAAGCTTTCAGAGCAGTGCTTCATGTATAAAAAGCTTAGTGAATAATGGTGCTGCTACTGAGATGATTCCCCACATCTTCATGAAGCAGTTACTTGGATGCTTCTGTCTTTTTTAATACTGCTTCATAGACATATAAGTTCAGCCTTAAATTATTCAGATTCCTGTCTTAAGTATAGACAGATCAAAGAAACAAGATGGAATGTCCAGGCATATCTACCTGCTTATATATCCGACTGTCTGTTTCTCTGCCTTTCTCTCTTCAAATAAAGTTGGAATCCTCAGTCAATAGGGTGAGGAGTGCTGAGACTGTATAAACTGGTTGGTTTGAGATCCATGAGGAAGGCCAGTGTGGCTGGAGTGAGTAGATGGTGGTAGGTGAGTAGAATGTGTAGGATGGGTAGAGAGAGGCCACTTTTTGGAGGCAAGTATGGTAAAGAGTTGGAGAAGGAAATGGCAACCCACTCCAATATGCTTGCCTGGAGAACCCCACGGAGCCTGTGGTGTGCTACAGTTCATGGGATCGCAAAGAGTTGGGCACAACTTAGCAACTGAACAACAACAACAATGGTAAAGAGTATGGATTTTATTCCTGTTGCTTTGGAAAGTTTGGACAGTTTTCATATGGGGGATGGTATGCTATTGTGTGGAGATATGGGGGAAGCTGGAAATGGGGAGTAATAATCCTTGGGAGAGAGAGTGGATTAAGATACTGAAGTTATAGCAGTGGAAATAGCTTATCATTTCTTTGTGGGGAGAGTTGACAGGTCTTGTTGATGGTTTGAGTATGGAGAGTGAGAAAAGGGGAGAAATTGAAGATTATTTCTGTGTTTTGGGCCTCAATGCTGGATGAATAATGAGGCCACTTACTGAGGTGAAGACATAAAAGATCAGGCTTTGAGAGAATGAGTCAAAAGAGTTACGTCTTGGACTCATGGAGATGGAAAACAGACTTTCGGTTGCCCAGGGGGAATGGGTTGGGGGAGGGGTGGGGTAGGAGGTTGGACTTAGCAGATAGAAGCTATTATATATAGAGTGGATTAGCAACAAGGTCCTACCCTTGCAGCACAGGGAACTGTATTCAATATCCTATGATAAACCATAATGGGAGAGAATATGAAAAAAGAACAACATGTATCTATGTATAACTGAGTCACTTTGCTTTTAGTGGAAATTAGCATGACATTGTGGATCAGCTATGCTTCAATTAAAATAAAAGTTCTGTCTTGGACATGTTTTGCCCGAGATGGCAATTAAGTAGTCAAGTGGACATATCATATAGGAAGTTGGAAATGTACGTCAGCAGGTCAGAAGGAAAGTCAGAGTAGGTCATATAAATTCATAGTGTTTAGAGCAAGATGGCACTAGAGCAAGATAGTACTGGATAAGATTGCTTAGGGAGAACAAGTAGGTAAAAATAGTAGAGAATAAGGCTTTCAACTCTGGAGACTGGCCTGAGGAAGAACCAGGAAAAAAGTCTGAGAAAAATGGCCATGAGGAGGCAGGAATGCTGCCTAAAGAAGAAATCATAGAGTAGTTTCTAATATGACAATATAAAATGTACTTATTAGAAATGGAAACTCAATGTAGAGAATTTTAAATTCATAATTTGTGTAAAGAGGACACAAAACTTATGCATATACATGTGTGTGTGTATATTCTGAACTCTAAACATTGAGCAGTTTTCTGGTAGATATTGTAGATATTTGTTAAATTGTAGCACCAGTGGTGAATATGATATTTCAAACCAGCTCTATTACATTGTACACAAAAGAGACAAAACAAATTTAGGTAGGGAGTGCTAATGTAGAGCTAGCAATTTACTTGTGAATGATAGAACAGTATGGGTAGATTCCAGAGTACTTGGCCTATTATCAAGTAACTTAACATCTTAACTCCATGCTGAGTTTTCAGATCAAATCTATTAGGAACTCTTATTTTTCCCCTTTGTAATACAATATAATGGTAAAACATTCCCCCCTCCCCTACTTTGTAGCCAACCAAGCTATATGAACTCTGTAAATCAAAGGATACATTCATTTGTGTAGCAAACAGCCATTATTGGTATGTCATGTATAACAATTTGTTATATACATCATGAATTATATCCTAAATTATCCTTATAGTTAATATACACATTGTAGCAAACAAAATTAACTGATTTTGTTGTGTAATGAAAGAATTCTCTTAAGAAAATTATTTCTTCTGGAGATACTCTGAGATTATTAGATAAATAATTGGTTATTGCAATTATACTTTGACTTATAAGAAGGATTTATTTTATGTCTATGGAATGTATCACTATTGTAAAGATATGTACATATATCAAAACATTCTTGTTGATTAGTTTGAAGTCTCTTTTGTTCCATAAATTTTTTTTCCAACCACTTTAACTTATACTCTCCATCCATTTATTAACTATCAGATCTTTTAATAGTCTTTCTTTTCGCTATCCTGATAGAACACAAAATTGATTACAGGAATCATGCAGTTAAGTTATAAATCCTTTGAAAACAAATGCAAAGCTTTACTGTTTTTCCTATAATCCAAACTACTTTCTAAAAATTATTAATTCATGATTTTTTAAAAATCTTATATTGTAGAACTAGTTCTTGACACCCTTCCCAATTGTAATGCTTTTAGCTGGTGCTCACCATTTGAATTGGTGTGTAGATAAACGAAGCACGAAGATGGAACATTTTGTGGAACTGAGGTGATAAGATAGGACTTTCAGTTAGTCTTTTGCTCATAAAATAGTTATCATTTAAAACCAGTAAAATGTTTAGAGGGCATTTCCCATGGATTAAGATTTCAGATCTCAGAGGAGCAGTTTTGATTTCGTTTTCCCCCAAAAAGGTTGTAGAATTATTGCATTTTCCACTTATATTTCTGTAGCACTTATGTCCCTTCTGCTCATATTTTTGACTCCTACCACAGATATTGATTATTTCTGAAATGTGACTCTGAAAGGAGTTACTTAAGGAAGGGAATCACTATGGATTGCAAATCATCCTAATGTTTCTGTAAAGATTTCCATTTGAGTTTGAGTTTAGAGTGTGATTTCCTTTTACTGTTTCTGACTCAGTTTAAGATGCTACCAGAATTATTTCAAGACGATGAGAAGGTCATCAGCCCAACCTCAGCCACCTCTTCAGGGCGCACGCCTCTCACCCGCACCCTTTCAAAGCCCACCAAAGGCAGACCAGGCCAGACGGCCAAAGAGCACAAGAAAACAGTGGGGCACCAGGTGAGTTCAGGGAGCCGCCGCTGCGGTGCTGCTTCCCTCTGGCTCAACTGGAGCCTCGGGTCTTCTTTTGTCAGCCTCCCAGGTGGGGTCCTCAGGTGACAAGAGGCTGGAGTGCTCACTCTGAGAATGTGGAACTCTGTCCATTCATTCCTCCATACTTCTCCTCTCATATCATAGACCCGTGGCTGCAGAAGCTTTGCCCAAAATCATTTTTTCTACATTTTAATTCTTCTAGTGCTTATCTTCCCTCACAAACCACTGCTGCCTTTATTTTGGTCTCTGGCTGTTTCCTCTCTAGAGTTGTACAACTCCTTCAGCCCAGGAACCCCGCCCCCTCATTTCTGATGTCTTGTGCACCCGGGGTGGGGGGAAACATGGCACACAAGCTTTGTGCCCGAATAAGGGCTCAGCCTTGGGCGGGAGACTGAGTGCCAGTCAGTTTGTTTGCCGGAGGAGACAAGAAGCAGGGCCCGACACGGGCCCACAGCCCTCAGTATCATCCCGTGTCCCGAAAGGTAACCCCAGCCTGGCTGTACTCTCAGATTCTCCCCCTCATTTCCTATCCTTTTTTGAAGTCATCTGCTACTTTTTTCAGTATTGTACAGCAAAATTCCCACTATACATGATTAAATGACCTTAATATCCTTAAAGCAAGGTTGTATTTTTAGTCAAAGTTTTGAGTGTACACCAGAAAGCCACAGAAATTTATATTAAAAGTGTGGGGGGGGTGGAATGTGTGTGGAAGAGTGAACTCTAATATAATAATAATGATGATGTGTCCAAATAGGTTCATCAGCTGTAACAAATATACCACTGTGGTGGGGAAAGTTGATGATGGGGAGGCCACCCCTGTGCCAGGGCAGAGGGTATGTGGGAAGTTATTGTGTCTTCTGTCTGACTTTGCTGTAAGCCTTAAACCACTCTAAGAAAATAAAGTCTATTTTAAAGGGTCTGGGAATTAAGAATGTCACAGAGTAAGCATGTGAATGCTAGGGTTTAAGGAAATTTGAACCGAAAGCCCTAGCAGCTCTACTACCTGGGGCTGGTCAGGCTCACAGGCGGCCAAGTCATCTCCACTAGCGCCATTAGAAGAAAAGTTTAGGTTGTTTTATGTCATCTTTGACTCTGACAAACCTTGATGCACCTTTCTGGTCTTTTTTATGCAGTTCCGAAACTCCCTCCACCTGCTTATGGAGACCCTGAATGCCACTACCCCTCACTATGTGCGCTGTATCAAGCCTAACGACTTCAAGTTCCCATTCACGTAAGTATTTCTCAACTGCTGAATTTAAAAGAATCCATATCTCGTAAGGATTGTCAAACCGGCAGCTGGGAAAAAAATACGTGAGTAAATCTTCATGTCTTGTAGAAGGAATAGTTAATAGAATTTTTTTCAGTTTTTGTTCCCTTTTAAGAGTTTGAAAACAGGGACTTCCCTGGTGGTCCAGTGGCCAAGACTCCATGCTCCCACTTGTTGGGGCCTGGATTCAGTTCTTGGTCAGGGAACTAAGATCCACAGGCCATGCAGTGTAGACCACCCCCACCCCCAACCCTGAAAAAAGTGAGAACAAATTAGCAGCTGGCCTTATGACAATTTTAAACATTTGAGGTCAACCACACATTTCTAGTTCTACTTTCTATTTTGAATTTACTTCAGTTTAAGACCTTTTTGGTTAATTTGGGCTTCAGTTAAAACCAGAGCTGGGTGAGATAAGGTTGCTTTAGCAAAGGCTCACAGTCATCCCTGCTGCTTTTCAACTGTTGAAAGCATCAGAGGAGTCTGCTTTTTACCATGCATCTTGTCCTCCATCAATATCATACATGAGAGGAAGTTTTTTCCAAAACAGAAATATTTCTCTAATTTTGAAGGTAATGCATGCACATTGTAAAAACAATTTTCAGGAAATATAAAACAGTATAAAAGTAAATGAAAAAGCATTTCATTATACCTAGAGAGGT
This sequence comes from Bison bison bison, assembly GCF_000754665.1. Taxonomy (NCBI): domain Eukaryota; kingdom Metazoa; phylum Chordata; class Mammalia; order Artiodactyla; family Bovidae; genus Bison; species Bison bison. Next base: position 437,133 of record NW_011494638.1, on the reverse strand, counting down.
AATAAGTATTAACTGACATAGATCTTGATCAGTCCTTCCCTGCTCTGTGTGTGTTTCTGTGAAAGAGAGAGAGACACATTAATAAGAGAGAAGGAATCATGCTGTAACTGCTGTTTTACTTCACTTTCAACTTAATAAATTGTGAGTGTTTTCCATGTTTATAAATACAAATCGTTATCACCATTTTAAGGCTACGTCATACCCCATTATAGAGACATACCATCATTTATTTAAGTTATTCCCTGTTGATGGCCATTTGGGTTATTCCTTGGCTATGATAAACATCTTTTCCCAAACATTTCTGTATATTTGCCTGCCTGAATATCTCCTTAGACTACTGTATTTCTAGAACAGGAATTTGTGGGTCAAAGATAAGGCACCCTTCCCAAACACTGTAATAACTCCCACTCTGCACCTTGTGCATGCTCCTGAACTATGCTCCTGCCACTCCTGCCCGCTGGAGATTCTGCCTTAGACTGCAGGGCATTTCTCAAAGACTCTTGTATTCTTCTCATTCCCAAGAAGCCTTTCTTGAGGAGGTGAGAAGCAGGAAGAAGCTTTCATGCCCTGGGCAACTCTTCTGGACAGCCCCAGGGCCCATTACCTTGAGTCAACCAACCCCATCTCCCATCACCAACAAAACACTGAGAAGACGGCACCACAGAAACCTCAGATAGGTCATTCAGGGCACAACTGGGGAGTAAGGGGAGTGATCATCCTGTAAGAAGCAGGCCTTGCTACTTCCTCTTTTAGTGTCAATTTAACATTAAGGTGCTGTTTATCTAGAGTGAACTGCAGCTAAGATATAAAATACTTTTTAACTGACATGGACACTTAATGATTAGTATGTATACACTGAGTTAAATAGCTTTTAGAACACTAGTAATTAACAACAACAACAACAAAAAACTGAATGGGGCATGTTTAATTTGTTCTTCTTGTTAAAGAAATCTTCAGAGCTGGCCAGTCTTTATTCTCGGGTAGCTCTGTATGGTGAACTAAAGAATTATGAGACCAACTAGTCGGGCCAAGGCGTGTAATGAGCACTGCACAGTACAGAGGAGCTTGGGCTTTTTAAATATGCTCAGTGGTATTCCTTATGAGTTTTTGGTGTATGTTCTTACTGCTAGTAATCTTCCCCACTCTCAAAATGGAGTTTTCAATTTTGAATCAGTACTCCAACATTTGAATTTTTTTTTTCTAATTTATTCATTTGGCTCTTTACAAAAGATTTCAGTCTCTGGATTGAGGACAGTAGTTTGTGGCTAGAGCCAGACTTTTTTGTGTACTAATGATTTCCACCTTTACTCATAGGTTTGATGAGAAGAGGGCAGTGCAGCAGCTGAGAGCATGCGGTGTCCTGGAAACCATTCGGATCAGCGCAGCAGGTTTCCCCTCTCGGTGGGCCTGGCAGCTTTCAAATACAAGGGATCCTCATGGGGGAGGTTCCTGCTCCCTTAGATAAGCTGACATGAGTCTCTTTTCATAGGTGGACTTACCAAGAATTTTTCAGCCGCTATCGGGTCCTAATGAAGCAAAAAGATGTGCTAAGTGACAGAAAGCAAACATGCAAGAATGTTTTAGAGAAACTGATAGTGGTAAGAAAGATTTTTACTTATCTGTATCTGAACAGATGTTTGCCAAAGGCCTTGTGATTATAACCTGTACAAGTCCTAGGGGTGTCCAAATAGCACTAATTCAATGAATTCAGGAGTGGGAGCGGGGAGAGGTACACTGTCTTGGAGTTCGAGGCTCCCTGTCTCTACGATGGAAGGACTAGTGAAGACAACAGCCCAGTATCAAGAAACAGGATGGTGAGGCCTGAGCCTAGACTTCAGATGCATTCTTTTTAGAACTGGATCATTTTCGATAAAAATTTACTGAGTACTTACTTACGAAAGACACCAGGCCAAATGCTGTGTGATTAAGAAAAAATAAGTCTTATCCTCAGGTAACATAGTATGTCTTCGAAATCAATGCATTTTAAAGACAAGTATAATATACCTTAGTGTCTATGAAATGCTGAATGAATGAGAGAAGAAATCAGAGGAAGACAAAGCCACTTCTGCTGTGGGGAGGAGACATGTATTTTGAGTCAGGCCCTGAAAGGTGGGTAAGACTGTGTAAACCTGGAAGGAGACTATCCTAGTAGGGAGCAAAGAACGTGGAAGCAGGAAAGCATAGTTTTCTCAAAAAAACAATACAGTAGGATTTTTGATTTTGCAGTAAAAAATTGGTGCCTGGGAAGTAAGGAATTCGTTAGGAAATTGGGGTTGATGTTTGAAGGATCTTGCCTACCAAGCTAAGGCATTTGCAGACCTTAGAATGCATCAGAGTCACCTACAAGACTTGTTACACTACAGATTGCCAGGCCCAGATTGCCAGGCCCCACCTCCAGAATTTCTGATTTGGTCATCTGGGATGAGCCCAATAATTTGCATTTCTATCAAGTTCCCAGTGATGCTGATGCTGGTTTGAGGACTACACTTGGATAGCCACTGATGTATGCTGTGGAGAATTTAAGATTCATGAAATGTTTTTTAAAGAATATTATATTTTCACTTATTTGACATTAGGTTGGATGGATTAACTCACTTTGAAGTAATTAGTAATAATTACTAGCTATTAATTAGATGTAATATCTTTTCTCTGGTAATAATTTTTTTTTTTCTTGAAATAGCTTAGGCCACTTTCCTGGTGATGTGTAAAAGAATTGGGTCCATTTTGAATTTGGCCCAAGTCCTTTCTAGGGAATGAAGAGCAGAAAGTAGGGACAGTCATCCCACACCAGCTTCCTCCCCTAGACCTCTCCCGGCTGAACTTTGGGACCACAAGGCAGAGGAGGGCAGGCTTGGGGAGCAGGGAGAGGGGAGCTGAGATGAGATGGGGCTGGGAAAGGGAACCACTTACTAGCTTTTCCAGCTAGCTTCCT
>NW_011494638.1:410115-434101 GCF_000754665.1 Bison bison bison | reverse complement strand
TAGCTTCCTTTGTAAGATTTATTGATTTAAACTGAAGTAGTTTTAGATGTATGTGATTTCCTATTTTCTCTTTTCATGTACAAGATAGGAAATATTTGCTTACAGTGAAAAGTTATTTTCTCTGTTTTCACTTTGAATTTTACATCACAATATTGATTGTTACAAATAAACTCTCCTCTTTCAATGTGAGATGTTTAATAAATCACATGATTTTGAATAGTTGGATCAGAATGTAATAGACCAAAAATAGTATGCCTATCTATCTGTGTTTACTGCTCAACTTTGCTTATAATCAGAAGTCAGTGAGCATTATAAATGATTATATTTTTGAAATTTGTAGACTTACTATTGATAAAACCAAGAGATAACTGTTGAGAAACTTAACTCTTAACATGAATATGCAGCATTTTTAATCTTTTTGTTTTTATTTTGTATGTATTACTTCCTGCCTTTTTCTTCACACTGGTGTTTTTGTCCCTTCAGCTTTCTCATGGAACTTACAGCCCGATGTAATCCTTACAGCCCGGGTCAGTCAGAGGGAGTGTCAGCATCTCCATTTCCTTGAGATATTTAAAATACAAACAAGCAAATAGTAGCTGCCTATAACCCACAACCAAGTTTTGGGCTTCAGATAATAATTCCAGGTAGACTAATTCTGGAAAATAACTCTTAAACTGCAGTTTTCCTTAAAGTCCCTTCTATTCGCTCAACTTGCCTAGGATCAAAAAGCTGGCTCCATTAGATACTTGTGATGTAGCCCAAGATTTAGCTAATAGTTTCATCCCTTTACTGATACTGCTTTTAGACTTTTTTTTTTTTTTTCTCTTTAAAATTCACTTATTTGGTCATCATTTCTACTTCTGAGTATACAGTTTCTTCCAAATACAGGACAAGGACAAATACCAGTTTGGGAAGACAAAGATCTTTTTCCGGGCTGGTCAAGTGGCCTACCTAGAAAAATTGAGGGCAGACAAGCTGAGGGCTGCCTGCATCCGGATCCAGAAGACGATCCGAGGGTGGCTGCTGCGGAAGAAGTACCTGCGCATGCGCAAGGCTGCCATCACTGTGCAGAGATATGTGCGAGGCCACCAGGCCCGATGGTATGTGTCCTGGTGGCGTGTACACGCTTGCTCAGGGGCAGCCAAGATTGGAGAGTGCATCTGACTTATTGTGTAAGCTAGGACAGTTTGGGGTGGGGTGGTCACCCTACCACTCAAGGCGGTTCAGTTCAGTCGCTGAGTCGTGTCCAACTCTTTGCGATCCCAGGAACTGCAGCACACCAGGCCTCCCTGTCCATCACCAACTCCCAGAGTTTACCCAAACTCATGTCCATTGAGTCGGTGATGCCATCCAACCATCTCATCCTCTATCATCCCTTCTCCTCCTGCCTTCAATCTTTCCCAGCATCAGGGTCTTTTCAAATGAGTCAGCTCTTCGCATCAGGTGGCCAAAGTATTGAAGTTTCAACTTCAACATCAGTCCTTCCAATGGACACTCAGGACTGATCTCCTTTAGGATAGACTGGTTTAATCTCCTTGCAGTCCAAGGGACTCTCAAGAGGCTTCTCCAACACCACAGTTCAAAAGCATCAATTCTTTGGTGCTCAGCTTTCTTTATAGTCCAACTCTCACATCCACTCAAGGCAACACCTTACCTTTTCTTAGTTCCAAGGAATTAACTCATAAGACAGTTAAATAGAATATAATTTCACTCACCTTTAGGAATCAGATTGAACCTCAAAAAAAATTACAAATTACTGTCTACTCATGTCCTCAGTATTTATTTTTTATACATTTATGTTGGGCTTCCCTGGTGGCTCAGCTGGTAAAGAATCTGCCTGCAGTGTGGGAGACCTGGGTTCAATCCCTGGGTTGGGAAATCCCCTGGAGAAGGGAAGGGCTACCCACTCCAATATTCTGGCCTGGAGAATTCCATGGACTGTATAGTCCATTGAGTTGCAAAGAGTCAGACACTAAGCGACTTTCACTTTCACTTTTAATGGACTTGAAGAAATCATCTGTAAATCAGGACAATCATGAATATAACCTGTTAAAAATGCTTCCGTTGAGGTGTTTTTAGGAGCAATAAGCTGAGAACTGTAGAAAAGAATTAACTTACATGTGATTACATATTAGGATAATTTTAATTTAGAGCTATCAGAAGACATGAATTAATGATAAAAAAAAACTTATGCCCAAGTAAATAGATTGAGAAAAAACATCATGTGTTCACAATGGATAGAGCTCAGGAAGCTGGTGATAAGTAGGTATGGTATTACTGTGTAAACTGGTCTGCTATGTAAAGGGTACATAGCCTGGGGTAATAAGCACAGTCCTAAAAGGAATAAACCTTTAACTTCTTTATTGTAAAATCGAGTGATATGGGACAGCCCACATTTTAGGGTTAGGTAAGGTTCATTTGAGATAACAGATGGACAGGTATTCGGGGATCATAAACTAACTACAAATATAAGAAATATAAATGTTGATTTAACATGTATGTTATTAGAATAATCAATGGAAGTACTACTTATTATGGCAAGACATTGGTGCTTTCATCCTCTACAAAATGTGTTCCTGGGTTTTTCTGACTACTGACAACTCGCCACTCTTTCTCTACCAGCTATGCTAAGTTCCTGCGCAGAACCAAGGCAGCCACTATCATTCAGAAGTACTGGCGCATGTATGTAGCTCGCCGGAGATACAAGATCACGCGAACTGCCACAATTGTCCTTCAGTCTTATTTGCGAGGCTACTTGGCCAGAAATAGGTATCACAAGGTGAGGCATTGTTTTCAACTTTTTTATTCATCCCATTAACGTTAATCAAGTTCCACATCTGTACAAAGTGCCACAGGCCCTCCTATGGATGTAGGACTTGTATGGAAACAAGGAAGATCCCCTGGAGAAGGGATAGGCTACCCACTCCAATATTCTTGGGCTTCCCTTGTGGCTCACCTGGTAAAGAATTCACCTGCAATGTGGGAGACCTGGGTTCGATCCCTGGTTTGGGAAGATCCCCTGGAGAAGGGAAAGGCTACCTACTCCAGTATCCTGGCCTGGATATTTCCATGTGGTTGCAAAGAGTCAGACATGACTGAACAACTTTCACTTTCCCTTTCAACCAACAATTGAAATATATTTTAAAATATTAAATAATAAGTACATATTTATTCATTTATTAACATGACTTGGAAAAAGAAAGCTTACCTTTTTATTCCCTTTGCATATGTAATTTGGGGGGGAAAAGTGACATTTTTGTTTCCTGTGGCTGCTGTAATACATTACCACCAATGGTAGCTAGAAACAAGAGAAATTTCTCATTGAACTTTCTCACAGTTCTAGAGGCAAGAACTGTGAAAACAAGATGTCAGCAGAGCTACACTCCCTCCAGAAGCTATGGGGGGAGGACCCTTTCCTTGCCTCTTCTAATGCTGGAGGCCACCACTATTCCTTATACTTTTGTGCCCATATCACTCCACGCCCTGCCTCCATCTTCATTCACATCATCTTCTCTCTGTGTCTAACTTTACTTGCTTTTGTCTGTCTCTTTTGAGAACACTTGTGATGGATTTGGGTCCCGCCTAGATAATCCAAGATAATCTCTCCATCTCAAGATCCTTAACTTAATTATACCTTCAAAGACCCTTTCCCCAAATAAGGTAACATTTACAGATTCGTGGAGGAATCTAGGGGTCTTTATTCAGCTAATTATGGTGAGCTTTGAATAGCTAAAGTATATAACAGATGAACAGAAGATTAAGAATGAAACAAATTTGGAAGAATTTACCATGGTAAAGTGAAATCAAATGTAATATCAATGTAGTTAAAGTTGTATTAACTGGAGTATGATCCTATAGAAATATTTGACAAGTAAGCTTTATGTCTAGCACTAATCATTATGACTAGAGATAGTGAATCACCAGATTAGTCTTACCTAATCATCACTTCTAACAATATATGGTCTGGTCGATGAACATTTTTTCTCTCTTTTATTTCAGCAAGGTTTTGAGTCTGTTCTTTAGGTTCGTCCACCTTATTAGAACTGACTGAAATGTGTTCCTTTTCATGGCTGAGTAGTATTCCATTGTATATATGTACCACAGCTTCTTTATCCATTCATCTGTTGATCGACATGTAGGTTGCTTCCATGTTCTAGCTATTGTAAATAGTGCTACAATGAACATTGGGGTACATGTGTCTTTTTCAACTTTGGTTTCCTTAGGGTATATGCCTAGTAGTGGGATTGAAGGATCATATGGTGGTTTTATTCCTAGTTTTTTAAGGAATTTCCATACCATCTTCCATAGTGGCTGTATCAGTTTACATTCCCACCAGAAGTGCAAGAGGGTTCCCTTTTCTCTACACCCTCTCCAGCACCCTCTCCAGCATTTATTGTTTGTAGACTTTTTGATGATGACCATTCTAACCTGTGTGAGATGATATCTCATTTTAGTTTTGATTTGTATTTCTTTAATAATGAGCAATAATGAATGTTTTTTCATGTGTTTTTTAGCCATCTGTGTCTTCTTTGGAGAAATGTCTGTTTAGATCTTTTCCCTACTTTTTGATGGGGTTGTTTGTTTTTCTGGTATTGACTTGTATGAGCTGCTTGTATATTTTTGAAATTAATCCTTTGTTAGTTGTCATTTCCTATTTTTGTTTTCCATTCTGAGGGTTGTCTTTTCTTCTTGCTTATAGTTTCCTTTGCTGTGCAAAAAGCCTTTACATTTAATTAGGTCCTGCTTGTATTTTGTTTTTATTTCTATTACTCTAGGAAGTGGGTCATAAAGGATATTGCTGTGATTTGTCCTGGAGTGTTCTGCCTATGTTTTCCTCTAAGAGTCTTATAGTTTCTGGTCTTAAATTTAAGTCTTTAATCCCTTTTGATTTTATTTTGGTGGGTGGTGTTAGGAAGTTTTCTAATTTCATTCTTTCACTCATAGCTGTCCAGTTTTCCCAGCACCACTTATTGAACATGCTATCTTTGCCCCATTGTATATACTTGCCTCCTTTGTTAAAAATAAGGTACCCATAGATGTGTGGGTTTATCTCTGGACTTTCTATCTTGTTCCATTGGTCTATATTTCTGTTTTTGTGCCAGTACCATACTGTCTTGATGACTGTAGCTTTGTAGTTTAGTCTGGAGACTGTTCTTTAGAACATATTCCGAATAAGCCAGAAATACCCTGATGCTGGAAAGATTGAAGGCCGGAGGAGAAGGGGGTGACAGAGGATGAGATGGTTGGATGGCATCATGGACTCAATGGACATGAGTTTGAGTAAACTCCAGGAGTTGGTGATGGACAGGGAGGCCTGGTGTGCTGCAGTCCACGGGGTCACAAAGAGTCGGACATGACTGAGTGACTGAACTGAACTGAACAGTCTAGATCTTGGAGCCCTTTGGGCATTGTTAGAAGGAGAGTCAGTTGAGTGATATAGGACATTTCTCTAATCATAGGCAGTATGTGGGCTTGCCCTGGACCCTATTCATGTATGTATTTTACTTTCTTAATTTAAATTAATTTTAGACAACAAAGAAACATGGAAAGCTAATGAGGCTTGAATGAACATATTTAAATAGCTGTGCTTTGAAGAAAATTTGAAGACAGTTTCTCCAGGTCTTTCTGCCCATGCCTGCTTTATGGTTAGGTGTTCTTTCTTTTCAAGCATGAGCTTTCAAGGGAAGGTAAAGCCTTATTAAACTTGACCTATTAGATACACCAAACTGGTTACTCCCCTGTTTTCCTCAGTACTGTCTTTGGGAACATCTGAACTGGGGTTTGAGGCTATTGGTTAGCAGTAGAAGTCTCTAGCCAGCTTAGCTCCCACTGTGACTGGACCTAGTGAGGGTACCAGCTTAGAGACTAGTTTATGTGTAGGCCAGTGGGACCCCCTTAGTGATCCTTCTAGCTGTGATTCAAATCTCAGCCTCCCCTTCTCCAGCTTTGAGAGGTCTTAAAGTGAAAGCAAGTGTTATTTAATGCCTCTGACTCACTCATGGAAATGAGATTGAGAATGGAAGCTCTAATTATATACCATTTCCATTTGACTGAAATTACAGAAATGGACCAATGTCTGAAGTTACATGGGAGAAGGAAATTGAATAGGAAAATTGGCATTAATAGCTTTGCCACTGTGTGCTGCTTGAGTTTTTTTTTAATTCTGAAAGCCTTCAGTTTGCCATCACTGAGTTTTACCCAGTTTGTCACTAGTCATCCAGATAGACAGGGGCTTCCCTCAGGATTCTGACGTTGAGTGAGAGCAAAAGCCCTGCCTCACTGCAGCGTGATGCATGGTGACTGCACTTCGTGGGAACTGAAGGCTACCTTGGCATTAGGAAAACAGCCCAAAGGTGCAGTCTTGAGTTAGCTGAAGACACTTATATAGGTCTCTGAAACACCTATGTTTATTTTGCTGTTGTTTAGTTGCTAAGTCATGTCTGACTCTTTTGGGGGACCCCATAGACTGTAGCCTGCAAGGCTCCTCTGTCCAGGGGAATTTTCAGGCAATAATATTGGAATGGGTTGCCATTTCCTTCTCCAGAGGATCTTCATGACATAGGGATCGAACCCACATCTCCTGCTTAGCAGGCTGATTCTTTACCATGGAGCCACCGGGGAAACCCATGTTTATTTTGTATGTGATGACTTTAAACACAACCACTTATTTCTTTTGTATCATCTGGGGTGGCACATGATTTCATTATTTTTCTCAGCTACATAACCTAAAAATAGGAACTGTTTTTTCAATGATCTTACCAAATTGCTACCATCTGAAGAGACTGTTTCAGAGATTTTTTACACATTTAAAAAAAGTTTCATGAAAGGTATATTGTATCCCTTTATCATAATCACTAGTGAGTACTTAAGTGAATACATTGTAACATTCATATCATACAAGTTCAGTTCAGTCACTCAGTCATGTCCGACTCTTTACGACTCCATGAACCACAGTACGCCAGGCCTCCCTGTCCATCACCAACTGCCAGAGTCTACCTAAATCCATGTCCATTGAGTCGGTGATACCATCCAACCATCTCATCCTCTGTTGTTCCCTTCTCCTCCTGCCCTCAGTCTTTCCGAGCATCAGGGTCTTTTCAAATGTGTCAGCTCTTCGCATCAGGTGGCCAAAGTATTGGAGTTTCAGCTTCAACATCAGTCCTTCCATCCTTCCAATGAACGCCCAGGACTGATTTCCTTTAAGATGGACTGGTTGGATCTCCTTGCAGTCCAAAGGATTCTCAAGAGTCTTCTCCAACACCACAGTTCAAAAGCATCAATTCTTCAGCACTCAGCTTTCTTTATAGTCCAATTCTCACATCCATACATGACCACTGGAAAAACCATAGCCTTTACTAGACAGACCTTGGTTGACAAAGTAATGTCTGCTTTTTAATATACTGTCTAGGTTGTTCATAACTTTCCTTCCAAGGAGTAAGCGTCTTTTAATTTCACGGCTGCAATCACCATCTGCAGTGATTTTGGAGCCCAAAAAAATAAAGTCAGCCACTGTTTCCACTGTTTCCCCATCTATTTGCCATTTTATAAGATCATAGTTTTGAAAGGACCTCGAAGTCTTGCTAGTTCAGCCCTTCCTAAAATCTAAGAATTTTCGCATCATTCCTGGAAATTATTTGCACAATCTCTGCTTGATGGTCATTAGTGACAAGAGATTTATCTCATAAGGATGAATGAGTGTTTATCAGTTTAGGGGAATATCTTTTTTTAAGAAAACACAATATAAAATTAATATCTGTTTACTTTATCTTCCTTTTAGCTTTCCTTTTAAAGTTCTATCCCTACTACCTTTGAACCCCATGTGTGGGTTTGTGCTACATTTGTAAAGCAATGGGAAATCCTCACTAGAGTGGTATTCCTCAAAAATGGCAAATGAGAGAGTCATTTTTTTTGTTGTTTCTTGGGGGAAAATCAATAAATTAATAATAAACTTTGCAGTACCCTAAGTGTTGGCTTCTATAGCCTGCTTACCAACCATACCCTATGTCCTCAAGCCAGAGACCTAATGCACAGTGATGTGGACCCAGCAGTAAGGGTAGTGGGTAAATCTATTTTACTAGCACATAATTCACAGGGTACCAAGCTCTGTTTATTTTCTGAAGGATAACTGATTGCTTTTAGAAATCATGTAGTTATAAGAAACCTAATGCATTTTTCTTTCTTTTTAGATTAGTTTTCTATTTAGTAATCTGGTGTCTTTAATTTTGATGGCTCTTATGTGTATACTCTGTTTATCATCATACATAGACATGTAATCCCACATATGACATGTGGATGTAATACATGTTTTATATATGTTTCTCAAATTGCCTTTTAAAGATTACATTTCAGTCATCTTTTAAAATAATTGGTGCCTCCATATATTTGTGGTAAGTACACTCCACAGAATACATGGTTGCCTCAGCTTTTCCAGTGGCTTTCCCTTTAGTTAATGTGTGGTTCTCAGACTGCATCCAGAGGTTGATAGAGTTGAAATTGAGTGTAGTCCAGGGTCTGACATTACTTGCACCTACCCTTCTCTCCAGATACTCCGTGAACACAAAGCAGTCATCATTCAGAAATGGGTCCGTGGCTGGCTGGCTCGCACCTACTATAAGAGGAGCATCCACGCCATCATCTACCTTCAGTGCTGCTTCCGACGGATGATGGCCAAGCGTGAGCTGAAGAAACTTAAGATCGAGGCCCGCTCCGTGGAGCGCTATAAGAAGCTTCACATTGGCATGGAGAACAAGATCATGCAGCTGCAGCGCAAAGTTGATGAGCAGGTGTGTTTTGAACAGCAGTCCTAAAAATGCAGCATGCCTAATGAAATACACTGGGGTTATCTCCAGCATTGTCTCCTTTTGACTTTACCTTTCAGTCTCAGCAAAAAAGTAAAACAGTAGTGACATTAATGAGCAGGCAATAGTGACAAGCTCATAGGTAAGATTATAATTTCAAGGACCAAGGCGGGAAATTGTTTTTGAGAACACAGACAGGTTTACTAGCAGTCCAAAAGGTTAGGACTGAGAATCATATTGTGCTTTATATTTTACACAGCTCTTTCATCATTATCATTCAGTTATGTGTAATGTATTGTTTCTTTTGTAGATGAGTTGTTTAGCACTGAGATGGCAAAAGAAGCAGGAAGATGTCCATGCTTCTGAGGAATCTGCAGTCTATTTGCAGAGATAACAGTTTGATTTCTTACAGATAGTTATTACCAAGTAATATTTTAGCACCTGAAAATTATATAGGTAGTTAGTGACATATAAATACTAATGATGACAAAGAAAAACAGAAAAGAGAATGAAATAAAATTCATCAGACAGGTTTTCTGAATGGGAAGAGTTTCCAGATGTTAAACAAAGAGATTTGTAAGACGTGATTTTGAGGCCGTTTTACCATTCCTATACATCACTAGCCAGCACATGGTTTTCAGTAGCACACTGATTTGTTTCTAAAAACAAATCTAGATTTTCCTATTCCTGGATTGAGAATCAGGAAAGAGAATTTAGTATGGTAACTCTCCTTGTGACTATGAGAGAATCACATCTATGTTGCTCATCTCATGTAAAACGTAAATAATTGTGTCTGTTCTCTTTTTGTATCACTAAGAGGGGACTGATTGTGTTACTTTAAATGTCACTAGTATTTTGGTTAGAGGCTATATCAGTGCTGCAGTGACACAGCATGAATATGATGAATAGGCATGGTTTTCTCACTAAGTACAATTCATGGTGTATATATTTACTTGCTTATGTATATATTATGTATATATTATGTATATATTTACTTACTCATGTGTGTGTTTAAAGAACAAAGACTACAAATGCCTCATGGAGAAACTGACCAATCTAGAAGGAATATACAACTCGGAGACCGAGAAACTACGAAGTGATTTAGAACGTCTTCAGCTAAGTGAAGAAGAAGCTAAGATTGCTACTGGACGGGTCCTCAGTCTGCAGGAAGAAATTGCCAAGCTACGGAAAGACCTGGAACAAACTCAGTCTGAGAAAAAATCCATTGAGGAACATGCTGATAGATACAAACAAGAAACTGAGCAGGTAGGAGCTGATGTTCATATCCTCATCTACTTCTTTCACAAAGGAGATGTGCTGCCATATTGACTTGGTTGGCCATTGTAGCTCAATGTAGTTCTCAGTTGAAGGTAAAACACACATTTCAGTCAGTTGACTGTTCATTATTAGTGTTTTTCCCCAAGGAGTTCTTCTATATATTGGATGAGTAGCTATAGGTCTTTTAGCAGAACGTTTTACTCTACTAAGAATAGAAGGAAAGCAGTATTATAAGAAGAAAATTGATGGCCAAGTACCTACTATACACTCTTTTTGTTGAATGTATAGATCTGTGTGGAGTCAGCCAGCTTAAGGTGATTAAGAAGTAAATTAAACAATAAACTGTCAATAGCTAGTAGGAATTTTTATGGAAACCTACATTAAGGCTGTTTTGAGAAGTCCACCAGAAATCCAAATGTCTACACTGGCCATAGTCAAGAACTACTATGCAAAAAATAACAACAAAACTGCTTACAGATTGACAGATGTTTCCACACTGCAAATTTGTATTAACTTATATCAAAACTTTATTAAATATAGAAAATACGAAGGCTCTCAAGAAGTAATGAGGAGTATTGTTTAAACGTAAGAAAAAATACCTCAACATAAGGCTTACTGGGAAAAAGTAATAGATTTTTAGAGATGCTACTAGTATTACCATCTTTAAATGAAAACAGAGTTGACTCTGTTGGCTGTAACTACTTCTGAACCTCAACAGCAGCTTATGCAGTAAGAACCTCTGAAGGAGCTTAGACAGTTCAGGTAAGATAGTGTCACTAATAAGATGGCAATCCTTCCATGATATTCAGGATCCTGATTAAAATAAACCCGTCTATATCTTCAACAGATCTTGACTCTGTGTCTGGAAACAGTTTCCCTGGTAGCCTAGTCCATAAAGAATCTGCCTGCAGTGCAGGAGACCTGGGTTCAATGCCTGGGTCGGGAACATCCCCTGGAGAAGGATTCAGTATTCTTCAGTGTTCTTGCCTAGAAAATCATATGGAGAGAGGAACTTAGCGGGCTACAGCCCCTGAGGTCACAAGAGCTAGACACAACTTAGCAACTAAACCACCATTAATATACGTTACTTTGACATGGCAAGCTTGTTCTATTGAATATATATCCAATGAGATACTTTTGAGGTTTAGGATCTGTCTTCCTCATTTTCTCTCTTTCTCAATCTCTTTTTTCCCCATTTCCTGGGTCCCTGAAAGCTTCCAAAATTCCTTAGAAACTATAGAGTATTAACTTGATAGGGGTATTCTCTTTTCCTTTTCACAGTCAAATTCATACCTTTCTAGTTAGATAGAATAGTATACCCAAACATATTCAGATTTCTCCTTCTTGTTTTATTATCTGCAGCTTTCACAGGGATATCTATAGGCACTACCATTAAGTCTTTTAGATGGAGTGTGGTAAGAATGAAAACATTTCCCTGGGAGAGCCAGCCTTGTGGTCAGGAAAGCTGCATTGCCAGTCAGCCTGATCAAGGAGCCTAGAAGGTCCAGAGAACTGTGCTTCTTAACCAGGAATGTGTATCAGAATTGGCTGGAGAGTTTTTAAAAAGATACCTGCCCAAGCTCTGGGAGTGTGGGTCGGACACATTTATTTTGAAAAAGCACCACAGGTGATTGGTTGCATAGCCCTGACAAAGAGTGGCTTCTCTCAAGAGCACCCAAAGAACCCAGCCTTTGTACTGAGCAGACCTTCTCAGGACAGAAGGAAGAGACTGGACAATCAGAAAGAGCACCTCCTGGCCTGGTGTCTGCCGTGGCTCAGTGCTGTAACTTCAGTTCTCTGTTCTTCAGGGATCCTTCGTCACAGCCCATTGTCTCCATCGCTGAACTCTTCATACATTCTCTTTATTATTAAAGCTGTTCCTTTAAGAATTCTATGAACTTACATTTAGAGAAAGGAATTCACATGTCACTTATTCAGGTTTCACTTCAGCACACATTCTATTACAAAGCTAAACTATATAAATTATCAACTTTGCAAAGTTACCTTTGGTTTTGATTTTTGCTTCCTGAGAATCCTTATCTAACCAGGAACCAGAAAGTTAAAAGGTCAACATTTTTTTGTGTGTGTGGTAAAATATGCTTATATGTGACTTTAAATTTACCATTTTAATTGTTTTGAGTATAAAGTTCTATGACATTATAGTCACATAGTTGTAAGGCCAATGCTTAAATGTGGAATAAAAGTTTACAACCTTGCAAAACTCTTAAAAGGAGATGAAAGTAAAATTCTCAAGACAGAGAACAGAGAGCTTTGGAAGGTCTTCAGCAAATTTCATACTTTTCGTGTCCTCTGTAATCTTTCTGTTGTATCTTGGGTCCACATAAGCATTGTGTTAGGCTTTTGGGGTGAAAAGGTGTTATATTACTTTAAGAGCAAATGCTTTCTAGGTGTCAGGCAATTGGTAAATGCTCAAGGTACAAAGTAAAACAACAACAGCAAATCATCTTTGTCCTCCAGTAATTTCTAGTCAATCAGGGAAGTAAAAGTAAATCATTTATAAGGGGTATAAGGAGGCATTTACAGGGTTCTGTAGCAGTCCAATGGAGAGACATATAATTGGACGAGTTTCTGGGAAAGCTTTCTGGGGGGTAATGCTTGAACCAGGTTTAAAGGATGACTGAATATAACTCAGCAAAGAAGTGAGACAGTGAGACATGGCAGTAAGGAGTGACTACTGTGTGTTTCGTATTCAGTATCGGGTTTCCTCTGTCTGTTGCAGCCATATCAGTTTATTGTTTCATTTTATAGCTGGTGTCAAATCTAAAGGAAGAAAATACTTTGCTGAAGCAGGAAAAAGAGGCCCTCAATCACCGTATCGTGGAGCAAGCTAAGGAGATGACAGGTAAGGCTCATGTGGGCCCAGCCTACTGCACTCCAAACAACCTGAGACCAAGGGTTTAAAAGTTATAACTTTGCGTATTTAGGCTGGCATCAATAAGTTTCAGAGTTCCAGAGGCAGGCACTCTAAATATTTGGTTGAATTAGTTGGTGAATTTGTAAATCGTATCTCCCTAAGTACAAATATGAATTCATGCTTAGTCAATATCATATATAACTTAAAAAAATAATTGTATGTATGATTTATAGCTTATAGGAGTCCTCTTGATTTAAGACAAATTCTTGAGCTAATATGTATATTATAGGAGTATATGTATCTATGTATATTATTGATTTTGCTAAATGAATGAATACTAATTTCCTAAGATCACTCACTTTTTACCATCTTAAAAAAAAAAAGACACTAACTAGAGGTAGACATTTATTTGCTGTTGGTAAGATAAATTAAAATGATTATAATTTACAAGAAATCCACATAAACTTAAACATGAGATAAGAAGATGTATATCAAACTACAGCAATTGGTGGTAGAAATAAAAAGGAAGAGGTAGGTTAGAGTGAAAATATATGAAAAGAATTAACAGATTATTATCATTTTTGATATGGTATTCAAAAGAGGAGAAAAAACTTTCTAAAGTGTTGCAATGAGTTATCAAAACAATAATATGTTATTAGTAATGAGGAAATTGAGGAAAACAAGTCTCTGTTTATGAGGCAAATCAATTAAAATTTGGATGTTAGCTAGGGTCTCCAGATAGAGGTGATCTGAAAGCGAATTGAGATTAAAGAGAGAACCCTCAGGGGTTTTCCCCACACCATACTCTTCTTCCCAATTAAAAGGAATACTGTATAGAAAAGATAAGAAAGTCTGGAATTTATAGGATAATCATACAAAAGAGATAAGGTGAAGAAAAAGAGTCATAAAAGAAAGTTAAGACGGAAAGAGAAAACAGTCATTGAAGATGTGGAAAGAAGGTTGCTAGGATGCAGAATATAGTGGAAAAATCCAGAATGATGAGAACTCTTCTAGGAAAATAGGAAATGTTATTTGATACTAAAGAGAACAAAACAAATAGCAGTGGATTTGCCTAGGGAAAATTTGTTGGTAGCCTTGGGCAGCTTCCACAAACTTGTGAGAATAAAAGGCAATTTATAGAATGTTATATAGAGAAAAAAATCCTTTCATTCACTTATTTGCAAATTATTAAATCTCCAGGACAGGGGAACACTGTGGAGGCAGTCATGACAGGACACTTGGAAGTCCTTGGCCTCGTGGGGCTGACAGATAAAGAGATGGTGAGCAACGAAGCAGGCAGGACAGATTAAGATATGGGCACAAAATATGAGGTAGGAAGCCCAGTATTTATAAATGTGGTTTGCTCAGCTCGTTGAGAGAAAGCACATGGCTGAGATTTAAGGCTTTTTTATTGATACTTTGATCTGCAATCAAGGGCTAGTCTCCACTCTCCAAATGATGTCCTATCTACATGCCAGCCACTAGCGGATAGAGAGGGTAGAGTGAGGTGAGTAAATGGAAAAGTCAAGTCCCCAGCAGCACATAGGAATGGTGACAACAGAGGACCAGGTGTGGCAATTTACCTGAGTAGAATGGAAGGAGTAACAGGACAAGGGCATTCGCAGTATTGGGAAATTGTAAGACAGAAGCCAGGGACTGAGAGATGAGTAGAGAGACTCTGGAGAGCAGGACAGCTAGGTCTTCTGAGAAGTCACTGTTCCCCTAGGGGCCTGAGGAATGTCTCTAACTTTTTCAACAAAAGAATTTTATGAGTAGCCTGAAACAGAATACTAATGGAATAAAAAGTATGTACTTCTAGTTACTAAAGGCTGACTAGTGGAAGTTATCAAGGATGTGCTGTAACCAATGAATAAACCAGTTCTGTTCATGGAAGAATACAATAGATGATTGTTGTTTTTAGTAAATTATTTTATTCTTCAGCCATGATATTTTCTCTTTCCCTGCCTCCACTAAGATACTCTTCATAGATCATAGTGCTGCTAAAAGTAGAATCCCTCCCAAAGACTGTAAGCCAGTGCCCATGTATTTATTCTTGCATTTTGTGAAGCCGTCTTTGGTATGTTTTTATCTCTCTCTTCTTTCAGAGACTATGGAGAAGAAGTTAGTAGAAGAAACAAAACAACTGGAACTCGATCTTAACGATGAAAGGCTGAGATATCAGAACCTTCTGAATGAGTTTAGTCGCTTGGAAGAACGCTATGATGACCTCAAGGAAGAGATGACTTTGATGGTGGTGAGTCAAATACTTTTGCCCATTTTTATAAAAAAATTTAAACGTGTGCAAAACTAAATAGAATAGTAGCATAAACCCCCATGTACTCCATGTACTCATCACTCAATTCCAAAACAGTCATCACATTTCTATCTCCCATTCTAACCTATATCACGCTCCATCCAATGGATTCGATTGTCTTAAAGCAAATCCCAGAAATCACATCACTGTATTCATACATAGTTTTATAAATTCAAACACTTTGAAGACTAGACTATAAGTCAGCATTGCTGGACTTTGTTTATGTACTGAATGACTTAATGTAAAATTTGCTTATAAAGCAAATATTTGTAAGGTCAAGTATTTTCTCAGTAGTTTTTGTAATTTCAAAGGCATATTCCTAAACAAAGAAGATTCATCTGCTATTTGTAATAAATTGTCTTACCTATTTCATGGACTCTTCTGCATCTGGCCAAGTACTTTTTGTACTTTTGATAGTGCTGCACACCATCCCTGGTCTACTTATTCTGATATCGGGAAACAGAGTTCCCTGACAGTCTTGTTCCTGCAACCGTCAGCCTTAAATGTAACCTAATGGCACAAATGACCAGAAATGCCCTGAAATATTTGCTGTAAAACACAAGATAATTTGGATGGGTGTGGTCAAGATGGCAGAAGAGGAGGACCCTGTGCTCAACTCTTCCCA
The DNA here is from genome assembly GCF_000754665.1 of Bison bison bison. Lineage (NCBI taxonomy): Eukaryota > Metazoa > Chordata > Mammalia > Artiodactyla > Bovidae > Bison > Bison bison. The sequence goes on along the minus strand of NW_011494638.1, from coordinate 418,211 downwards.
CAGGCATACCAAAATTATAACTTTACGGAGCAATTGTGTATAAGAATGACCTGAAGACTAGCAGTGTTAAAGTGCTGTTAAACTGCTGCACTCAATATGCCAGCAAATTTGGAAAACTCAGCAGTGGCCACAGGACTGGAAAAGGTCAGTTTTCTGTCCAATCCCAAAGAAAGGCAGATGCCAAAGAATGTTCAAACTACCAGACAATTACACTCATCTCACATGCTAGCAAAGTAATGCTCAAAATTCTCCCAAGCTAGACTTCAACAGCACCTGAACCAAGAACTTCCAGATGTTCAAGCTGGATTTAGAAAAGACAGGGGAACCAGAGATCAAGTTGCCAACATCTGCTGGATCATAGAAAAAGCAAGAGAATTCCAGAAAAGCATCTACTTCTGCTTCATTGACTACACTAAAAACTTTGTGTGGATCACAACCAACTGTGGAAATTGTTCAAGAGAGAGGAATACCAGACCACCTGACCTGCCTCCTGAGAAATCTGTATGCCAGTCAAGAAGCAACAGTTAGAACTGGACATGGAACAACAGACTGGTATTGGGAAAGGAGTATGTCAAGGCTGTATTGTCACCCGGCTTATTTAACTTCTATGTAGAGTAAATCATGTGAAATGCTGCGCTGGGTGAAGCACAAGCTAGAATCAAGATTGCCAGGAGAAATATCGATAACCTCAGACATGCAGATGACACCACCTTTATGTCAGAAAGCGAAGAACTAAAGAGCCTCTTGATGAAAGTGAAAGAGAATAGTGAAAAAGTGGCTTAAAACTCAGATTCAAAAAACTGAGATCATGACATCTGGTCCCATCACTTCATGGCAAATAGATGGGGAAACGATGGAACCAGTGACAGACTTTACTTTCTTGGGCCCCAAATCACTGCAGATGCTGACTGCAGCCATGAAATTAAAAAATGCTTGCTCCTTGGAAGAAAAGTTGTGACAAACCTAGACAGCATATTAAAAAGTAGAAACAGTACTTTGTCCACAAAGGTCTGTCTAGTCAAAGCTATGGTTTTTCCAGTAGTCCTGTATGGATGTGCGAGTTGGACCATAAAGAAAGCTGAGCACCAAAGAATTGATGCTTTTGAGCTGTGGTGTTGGAGAAGACTCTTGAGAGTCCCTTGGACTGCAAGGAGATCAAACCAGTCAATCCTAAAGGAAATCAGTCCTGAATATTTATTGGAAGGACTAATGCTGAAGCTCTAATACTTTGGCTACCTGATGTGAAGAACTGACTCATTAGAAAAGACCCTGATGCTGGGAAAGATTGAGGTAGGAGGAGAAGGAGATGACAAAGGATGAGATGGTTGGATGGTATCACCAATTCAATGGACATGAGTTTGAGCAAGCTCTGGGAGTTGGTGATGGACAGGAAAGCCTGGTGTGCTGCAGTTCATGGGGTTGCAAAGAGTTGGACACGACTGAGTGACTGAACTGAACTGAAGACTAGCAGAAATTATTTCATGCAACTAAAGATATAAAAAACAAACCTCAACAAAATGGGTAGAAGATTAAAGGATACACAGAACAAAAAGATGTAAAATATGATGACAAAAACACTAATAGTGGAAGAGGAACTAAGAATGCATGGTTCTTATAATGTTTTGAACTTAAGATCATATTTAAATAATTATATATGTGTGTGTATGTATGTATATGTATATGACTGAACCTCCTTTATTGTTGCTTATATGATCCTTGTCATAACCACAAACATAGATATACACATATATAAAAGGAGAGTAATCCAAATATAATAGTAAAGATAGTCATCAAATCACAAGGGAAGAAAGAAAGGAACAAAAAGGAGCTACAGCAACCAGAAAACAACTAACAAAAGGGCAATACGTACATACCTATCAATAATTACTTTCAATGTATTAGACTAAGTGCTCTAATCAAAAGACATAGAGTGGCAGAATGGATAATGAAAACAAGACATAAAGACACACACACACACCTGTGAGAGAGTCACTTCAGTTATAAAGACACACGTAGACTAAAAGGGAGAGAATGGAAAAAAGATATTCCATGGAAATGAAAAGAAAGCTGGGATGTCAAGAGTCAGACAAAATAGACTTTAAGACAAAGACAGTAACAAGAGACAAAAAAGGACATTACATAATAACAAAAGGATCAGTCCAACAAGAGGATATAATAGTGGTAAGTATATGTTCACCCATCATAGGTGCATCTGAATGCATACAGAAAATATTAACAAATGTAAAGAGAGAGATTGACAGTAACGCAATAATAGTAAGGGACTTTAATAATAGTAAGGGACTTTAATACCCCACTTACATCAAAGGACAGATCATCCAGAAGATTGAAATCATATCAGTCGTCTTTTTCCACCACGATGCTATGAGAATAGAAATCAACTACAAGAAAAAACCTGAAAAAACAAATACATGGAGCTAAGCATACACTATTAAACAACCAATGGGTCACTGAAGAAACCAGAGAGGAAATTTTGAAAATACCTGGAGATAAATGAAAGTGGAAACACAATGATTATCATCTGTGGAATGCAGCAAAAACAGTTCAAGAAGGGAATTTTAATGGCAAATAAATAAGCAGTCTAGCCTTATACCTAAAGGAAGTATTGTCAAAAAAGAAGAACAAACAAAATTCAACATTAGTAGGAGAAAAAAAAGATTGGAATGGAAATGAAATAGACACTAAGAATCAGTTGAAAAGATGCGCAAAGCTAAAGAGCTGGTCCTGTGAGAAGATAAACAAAATTGGTAAACTATTAGCCATAATCATCAAGACAAAAAGAGAGAGCCCAGATTAATAAATCGGAAGTGAAAGAGTAGTTATACCACAGAAATACACAGGATCATAAGAGGCTACTAGACAATTACATGCCAATAAAATGAGCAATCTAGAAGAAATAAACAAATTCCTAGAAACATACAATCTCCCAATACTGAATCAGGAAGAAACAGAAAATATGAACAGGTCAAATATCAATAATGGAATTGAATCAGCAGTCCACACACTTCCAACAAAAGTCCAGGGCCAGATGGCTTTGCAGGTGAATTCTGTCAAACATTTTAATAAAAGTTAACACCTATGCTCAGTCTATTCCAGAAAGCTTCCAAACTCATTCTGTGAGGCATCACATTGATACCAAAATCAGACAAAGAAATCACACACACACACACACACACACAGAAAATTGCAGGCCAAAATTACTAATAAACATAGAACAATCCAAGTGGTCTGGCTTGAGACACCAACTACTCCTGAGGGCTTGTTTCCCTGTGGTCTCACAGATGGGTCTGCTTTGTCTAAGCCTGGATGTTGGAAGGAACGAGGCAAAAAGCTCTTTGTGGCTTCTGGCTCTTTTCCTGCACCTTGGAAGGAGTAAAGGAAATTGGACAGATCACAAAGCTTTCAGAGGCCTTTTTGGAGCTCTCAGGATTTGTAACCCTAGAAGATCCAGGCCGCTGAACCTCTCCACCTCTTCTGCTGGGGGCACCCTCGGAGCGAGGGGCCCAAACCCCACCTTTTTATTTCCTCTTCCTTCAAGTCATTCTTTAACCACTTCTCCAGAAAGGAAGGGACTGCAAATACCTAACTTTTCTATTCCCCACAGGCTTGCTGAATACTAGTTCATTAGTTACCACATGTCATGACACTATCACCTGGGCTCCCTGAATTAATAACCCAAGGATCTTCCCAGAGCAGCTTCCTGTTCTGCACACTCATCCTTGCCACTGCTGACTCCAGAGCTTCAGTTCCATGCATAAAACTGACAGAAGCTGTAATTGCCTGTGTGAAAACCCCCACCCATGACCTATTAATATGGTGCAGTAAAATGATTATGCTGTCATTGAGTATATCCTGTGGACTTTTGGAGTGATTTTGTTTGATTATAATATGGAAGTCATCATACTTATGCTTCACCTCGTGTGACTAGCCACTCACAACTTTAAGAGGGGATCTGCCGTTAATCAGAGATGATTTTTATCTGAGTGTTTAGTTTTGCAACTGTACTTGTCACACCCTCCTGGTGCCTCTTTCTGCTCAGGAGGTGACCCTTGTAAGAGTTTGTTAAGACAACATGGAATAGATTGTTTGGGCATGAGAGCATTAGGTCGTGAATATTAGAACCAAGTTAAGGTGGATGCTGTCTTAACTATGCCAAATTCAATTGTTTAATTATGTTGTGTTAACTGTAGCTGCTTATTTGTGTTGCAGAATGTGCCTAAACCTGGACACAAGAGAACAGACTCTACCCACAGCAGCAATGAGTCTGAATACACCTTTAGCTCTGAAATTGCAGAAACTGAAGATATTCCATCAAGGACAGAGGTATATTTTAGACACCTATCAATAAAAGTAAGATGTGCCTATCCTGTTATTAACAGAGAACATTTCCATTGCAGGGAGGACCCCATTTGTTCATAAATGTAACATTTGTTCTATATTCTTTATAAATGACTTGAAGGTGCTTAATTAGCTGTGTATATACATACCTATTACATATTTTTGTCAATCAATATTTCAATTTTTAATGTGATTTTGAGGACCAGATTTTCCCTTTTGTAATTCCCTTTTATACCTTAACGTGTTCTGTATGTAAAAAATATATGAATTTGTTTTAGACTGAGGTCATTTTTTGAAAAGTAAGCTTTTATCCTAGAATATTATAATATAAACACCAATGCCCTAGAGTTTAGCAGAATTGCTGCCTGTTTGGTGATAGTTTGTATGCATGGAAAACAGCTTATGAATCTGTCTTAGCATTTTGTGTTACATGGTTTGAAATCAAAATGACATATTACTGTAACTCCAAGAGTACAGTGACTTTAAGTTAGATTGTTCCCAAACCAATTCTCATATCTTCTTCAAATATGATATTAGTTTCTGTAATGGGTAATTCAGGCACATTATTTTCTATTTTTATCTCATATTCTGAGAAAATGGCCAAGTCAGAAATAGACTGCTTCTGGCAGAAGAGCTGAAAAAAATTGAATGATTCTTTCCTTTCTTAGTTCTACTTGGGAATGAAAAGTTTCTCCATCTCATTCTGCTCATTTTAAAGAAAGTGTCACATTGTTGGAATGTCATATAGTTGGACTCATACATTCAAGGGGGCCAAGTAACTGGTCCAAGGTCACAGCTTGTAAGTGGCAGAGCCAGTATTCTAATTGAGGCTTGTCTGTTCAGAGCTCCACACTTCACCTCCTCCCACTCAGGGGTTCTACACTGCAGTTCTCCAGTCCTTTCTACCTACAGATAAACAGATAACATTAGTCTGGGAACACTGATACAGCAATATGGCCAGTATGTAATAGCAGAGGTTGTTCAAGTTATCTGTTGTGCAACAAACCATCCCTGACTTTAGTGGTTTCAAACTACAGCAATTTATTATTGCTCACAGTTCTTTGGGTTTTGACTGGGTGGTACTTCTGTCCCTTATGGTGTGGGCTGGAGTATCTCCCTGCATTCAGCTGGGGTGAGAAGGTCTCCTCCTTGGGTTTCTCCATGTTGCTTCTCTCTTCAATAATACAGTGAGTGGGTTCTAGGAGTGCAAGGGCAAAAGATGTCAGGCTGTTAGAGCCAGGCCCAGAACTGGCATGGTAGCAGTTCTGCCACATTTTATGGTCAAAGCAAAGTATGAGGCCAGCCCAGATTCAAGGAGGGGAATGGACTCCATCTCTTAATGGGAAGAAAGTTATTTTTGTTGGGTGATCGTTGGTAGCTGTCTTTGGAGATTACCCCAGAGTTAGACTTTGAAGATTTCAAAATTACAGCTTCTGAGCCTTTAGTGGATATAAAGGTGTTTTCTCCAAATTCTTACAGATTTGAGGGGAGAGGTAACCTTTTTCATTTCTCATTCTCACTTGTTTTATGTCAAATGACTGAACTGAACTGAACTGAACAGTGGGATTTGGTACAGTTTTCATCTTTTTTGAAAAATGAAGAATGAATTGTGCTTCAGGAATCACCAACAGATCTTGGGGTATTGATACTGTCTGTCACATGGTAGTCATGTATGACCACCAGCAGTAGGTCATACACAGGAAGTCTCCTCTCAGAAACGAGGAAGGGTATTGACTGAACTAGTCATGCTTGTTGCTTGTGACTGAGTGCGTGCATCTGAGACGTGGCTGGCTTTGGTTAGTGCTGTCTTCATCATGGGGCAGACTACAGTCACTCTCCTCCTTAGGACTGAGTTCATAACCTTAGCCTCAGTCTCTCTGCATTTCAGTTTCCTCCTCTATGAAGTGGCACTGCTATTATTATCTTACTTTATAGTGATGTTTTGAAGATTAAGTGAGTTAATTTTTACACACTTGCAACAGTATTAGATACATAATAAGTGTTCAATAAATAAAGGTTTTTGCTCCAATAAACAGGCTTTAAACCCAGTCTAATAAACAGACTGGGTGTGGCCAGGATCAGAAAGATGGGAATCTGTACAACTGATAATAGGAAAAGAGAGATTGATCATCAAAGGGAAGTTGGGCAGGAGACATGGCAATCTAAGGCTATGGCTGTCACTTTGCTCTTCAAGTTACTTACCACCTTCAGGTTTGCATTTCTTCCTGCTACTTCCTCTATAATGGCCAGGTTTACAAATCACCTCTTACAAACTAAAGGAAAACTTTCAACTCCTGTATGTAGTATTCCCAAGTAACTCCTTTAGAATCCAGGGGCCAGGGCAATAATGGGATCACTCTTGCTTATGAATTGATTTTTAAATTAAAATAGATTGTTTTGAAACACAGAATTCTGACCTCAGTCATGTATTAATAGCAAAATTTGATGTAAAAGTAAAGGATTAATGTCTCTTTAGTCACAAATCACAGACGTGTGATTTGCTGTTCACAAGTCACAGTGGCACCTCCACTGCTGTTTGTGGAGAACTCACCTGCCAGCTCTGCTTGCCTTACAGCCCTCCCACACTTCCAGCGTCTTTGTGGTCTGGGGTTACAAAGACCACGTAACACTTTTGGGAACCATTGCTTTCCCTGCTGTGTCATGCACCTTCCTTAGTAACCATTGACTAATTATCTCAGTTCTGCTTCTGCTCTCAAGCTTCCTCACACTTGTCAAATCCAGGGAAAGCATCACTGTAACTTTCTCAGCTACTGTTAGCAATAATTCCCGGATGACTGCCAGGCCTGTCATGGTAATTTTGTGAAGAAATTCTGTTATTTTCCTGATTTTCCTCTAACGAGAGACTGTTGTTATTTTTTAGATTAGTTTTTAAAGCTTCACTTTCTTGGAAAAGCCCTAGATGACAAAGTCCTTACAAAGGAAAGAAAGCAAAAACAAAACCCTAGACACTTTCCTGAGCTAGATGGTCCAGTCATCCTCCTTGCTCATGTGGTATGGGGAGGACAATATCTCTTTGATTATACATGTCATTAGAGATAAGAATGGGCACCATTTGGAGCACTCTTAGTTACTAATCATTATGTCTCAAAGCTAGTGGAGGTGATGAAATTTCAGTTGAGCTATTCCAAATCCTGAAAGATGATTCTGTGAAAGTGCTGTACTCAATATGCCAGCAAATTTGGAAAACCCAGCAGTGGCCACAGGACTGGAAAAGGTCAGTTTTCATCCCAATCCCAAAGAAAGGCAATGCCAAAGAATGCTCAAACTACCACGCAATTGCACTCATCTCACACGCTAGTAAAGTAATGCTCAAAATTCTCCAAGCCAGGCTTCAGCAATATGTGAACCGTGAACTTCCTGATGTTCAAGCTGGTTTTAGAAAACGCAGAGGAACCACAGATCGAATTACCAACATCCGCTGGATCATCGAAAAAGCAACAGAGTTCCAGAAAAACATCTATTTCTGCTTTATTGACTATGCCAAAGCCTTTGACTGTGTGGATCACAATAAACTGTGGAAAATTCTGAAAGAGATGGGAATACCAGACCACCTGATCTGCCTCTTGAGTAATTTGTATGCAGGTCAGGAAGCAACAGTTAGAACTGGACATGGAACAACAGACTGGTTCCAAATAGGAAAAGGAGTTTGTCAAGGCTGTATATTGTCACCCTGTTTATTTAACTTATATGCCGAGTACATCATGAGAAACGCTGGACTG
>NW_011494638.1:383827-410015 GCF_000754665.1 Bison bison bison | reverse complement strand
CAGGTTTATTTAACTTATATGCAGAGTACATCATGAGAAACGCTGGACTGGAAGAAACACAAACTGGAATCAAGATTGCCAGGAGAAATATCAATAACCTCAGATATGCAGATGACACCACCCTTATGGCAGAAAGTGAAGAGGAACTCAAAAGCCTCTTGATGAAAGTGAAAGTGGAGAGTGAAAAAGTTGGCTTAAAGCTCAACATTCAGAAAACGAAGATCATGGCATCTGGTTCCATCACTTCATGGGAAATAGATAGGGAAAAAGTGTCAGACTTTATTTTTCTGGGCTCCAAAATCACTACAGATAGTGACTGCAGTCATGAAATTAAAAGACGCTTACTCCTTGGAAGGAAAGTTATGACCAACCTAGATAGCATATTCAAAAGCAGAGACATTACTTTGCCAACAAAGGTTCGTCTAGTCAAGGCTATGGTTTTTCCTGTGGTCATGTATGGATGTGAGAGTTGGACTGTGAAGAAGGCTGAGCGCCAAAGAATTGATGCTTTTGAACTGTGGTGTTGGAGAAGACTGTTGAGAGTCCCTTGGACTGCAAGGAGATCCAACCAGTCCATTCTGAAGGAGATCAGCCCTGGGATTTCTTTGGAAGGAATGATGCTAAAGCTGAAACTCCGGTACTTTGGCCGTGTCATGCGAAGAGTTGACTCACTGGAAAAGACTCTGATGCTTGGAGGGATTGAGGGCAGGAGGAGAAGGGGACGACAGAGGATGAGATGGCTGGATGGCATCACTGACTCGATGGACGTGAGTCTCAGTGAACTCCGGGAGTTGGTGATGGACAGGGAAGCCTGGCGTGCTGCGATTCATGGGGTCGCAAAGAGTCGGACATGACTGAGCGACTGATCTGATCTGATCTGATGTCTCAAACAGTTTTGCACTTGTCAAGTGTTCCTATCCATAAAATTTTGTTCTTATCTATAGCAATTAGTTAATTTTTTGTGTAATATTAGCTGGTATCTAAAGAGTTATCCCACCCTATTTTAATAAAAGGATTCCTTTTCAACAAAAATGACCATTCAAAGCTGAGAGGAATTATTCCCAAATGATGACATTTTAATTACAGTGAATGAAATATTATATTCACTCATAGGATGAAGGCTTCAGTTATAGTATGAAAAAAGGATTAAATAATTAAAATTTTCAGGGATATATACATCATTAATGGGCTTCCCCAGTGGTTCAGTAAAGAATCCTCCTGCAATGCAGGAGCCACAGGAGACACAGGTTCAATCCCTGGGTTGGAAAGATCCCCTGGAAGGGAGGGAATGGCAAGCCACTCCATCATTCTTGCCTGGAGAATCCCCATGGACAGAAGAGTCTGGTGTGCTACAGACCACAGTGTGGCAAAGAGTGGGACATGACTGAAGCAACTTTGCATGTATACGTACATCATTAATAAGATGAACAAATGTTAAAATACACAAGATGGAATGTTTATATTATAAATAAGCTAAAATATCAGTATTTGTGGGGTGTATAGAAATAAGTATTTATGTGAATGAAATTCTGTAGTGATTTTATGTTAAGGAAATACGTTATCTCTATTCTACTAAGTCAGGACAGACAATATACCCAACCTTTTTCTTACTCTGAGCATGATAAAATGGACAGTAAGAAAAGTCCAGGTCTAACTAGCTTGTAGATAAATGACCCTGATAGCCTATAAGTGCCCCACTTCTTGGTTTAGTTGATTCTTCTTAGGTGTTTGTTTTTTTCTAGAACTAAAATGATGCTGAACTTGGCACTACTAGGAATTCACAAAAGATCAAAGATAGCTAATGAATATAAAAATTATTCAACCTCATTAAATGGCAAAGAAATATAAGTTAAAACAATAATGAAATACCACTATTGGTATTTCAAATGAGCCAATTTTTTTTTAATGATATAACAGTCGTTGCTGCTCCAGGCAAGGTGGTGGTTACTGATGGAAGTATAAACAGGCCTAATAGACATTAAAGCATTAATGTTTAGATATTTATATACTAGGATGTTTACTTTAGTATATTTCAGTACAAAAATTAGAAATAACTTAAGTGCTCATCTGTAACATGATGATGAAGCAAATGATGGTATACATTTTAATACAGCCATCAAAAATTATGCTTTCAAGTATCATATTATAAATTTGGGAAACAGTTATAATGAATGCCAAGTTTTTAAGATGGTACAAAATTATGATGAAATATTTTTCCTGTTCTTTAAATTTATAGAAAAAAGACTGGACAAAAATTATGAGTTTTCTCTGGATATGAGGTTATACTTACAGTTCTCATTCTTGTACTTTTCTTATTTCCTAAATTTTCTATGAAAACTTATTTTGCTTTTATATCAAGAAAAAACATTTTTTTTTAAAATTGACATTTGGAAATGTAAGATTTGCTGATCAATTAAGAGGGCTTCCCTTGTGGCTCAGTTGGTAAAGAATCCACCTGCAATGTGGGAGATCTGGGTTCGGTCCCTGGGTTGGGAAAATCCCCTGGAGAAGGGAAAGGTTGATAATTATACTTATTAATTATTAATATAACACTTAATTATATTTGTTATAATTAATAATTATACTTTGATTATTTAATTAAATAAATAAATTGTTCTTACCATTCTTTTTCTCTCTGACGAAAAGAGACTCTTTATCTTCTGCATTGAGTCTAATGATACAATTCTTTCTCTTAACTCATTAAAAATTCAAACACAAAGTAAATGAGGTAAAACAATTATGACATTCTCAGAATTTCCATGATGGTTAATTACTTCTTTTTGCTTATCTTGAATTAGTGTATCTTTATTTAACCTGGTAGTTCTTACTGTGATTCTGTTTTGGAACCAGTTGACATACTTTTAAATGCTACTAGGTTATCTTTTAGTTTATTAAGGGTTATATATGTTTTGGTTTTTTTGTTTTCTCTCTGTATGATCTCAATATATTTATACTAGCATTTCACCTTTTCAAAAATCATTTTTCCTAATTATAAAAGTAGTACATGCTTATTGTACACAATTCAAATATAGAAATGTATGAAACTGAAAATAAAACTTTCCCACAGTACCTCACATTTTCTAAGATAACCATGATGGCCTTTTAGATTGTTGTATGCCATGGGCTTGGTATATTTAAAAGTCACGTGTATTTTTTTTTTTTTAAGAAAAATTAGATCACAATATAGATACTATCCTGCAAGTTGTATATTTCACTTAATACTTTTATCTAGAACATATTTATCTACTTGTGTAGATCTACTTCATTCTTTTTAACAGCTGTAAATATCTCATAGTTTGATTATACCAGAATTTATTTAAGTAGGTCTCCTATTGACCAGTATTTGGAGTCTTTTCAGGTTTTGTGATTACAAAAATACTACAGTGAACATCTTTTATATTGATATTTTTGTGTACTTGTGTAAATATTTTTGTAGAATTAATTCTTAAACATAGATTGCTAGTTTAATGGATATACAGATTTAAATTTTAGTGAATACAGCTCACTTTCTCTTCTAAAGGGCCTACTTATACTTCCACCAACATCATGTAAGACACTGTTAGTCTTTATCAATATGATGGAGGAAAGTGGTACCTCACTGTTGTTTAATTTGCATTTCTTCATTTATTAGCTCGTTGGATGTGCTATTCATGTACTCTTTGGCCATTTATATTTCTCCTATAAGTTTGACTATTTTTCTATTGAGCTGCTCATCATTTTCTCATCAGATTTTACATCTTATGAATCATCTTGACCATCTTATAATTTCTGGAGTTTAGGAGCCAAGTGAGAAGAAGGTGCCTCTGGACATGTCATTGTTCCTCAAGCTCCAGAAGCGGGTCACAGAGCTGGAGCAGGAGAAGCAGGTGATGCAGGATGAGCTGGACCGCAAGGAGGAGCAGGTGCTCCGCAGCAAGGCAAAGGTGAGCAGAGCTCTCCCACCCTGGGGCCATGGCAAACTGGGTTCTGTGGTCTCTTTAATGGGAACTCAGGCCAGAAGTACTTTAATCAAGTAGGATTTCCTTCAAGTGAGGGCTAAATTCTCTTTACTGTTTTCTGCAGAGCTAGGTAATATTCTGAGTAAAAATTAACAATTAAAATATAACTACTTATTTATAAAGTTCTTAACTTTATGTTTTTCCCTAGGAAGAAGAAAGACCACAGATTAGAGGTGCAGAACTGGAATATGAGTCACTCAAGGTAATGGGAAGTGTCTGGTCAAGACTTTGAATATCTTGTTTTGGCAAGAAACCCATTCAGAGCCTCTTTCTCTCAGAGAACATCCTTGGTGGTACCTGAGGCCCTAGCTTAAGCTCTTTGCAGGCATTATTTCTGGCCTTGCATTGTTACCTTTTTAAAGTTCTCTTTCACAGAAGCTAGATTTCAGCCTAAGCAGTAGTTGCCTTTGGAGGCTGTGGAAAGTAGTAAAGGACATGGACCCTGGTGTCAGACTGCTTGGGTTCAAATGCTGGATCCCCCACTCTATGGCTGTATGCAAATAATCCTCAGTTATCTCATGTATACAGTGGGAACAATGATAATATTTATCTTCTAGGACTTTCATGAGGATTATATGAAGAAATTCATGTAAACTGTGTAGAACAGTGCTGAGCACATAGTAAAGACACAACATACGTTGGCTGCTGTCATTATCTTCATCATTTTAAAATACAGGCACTTTATACATCAGCCTTAGTTTTTAACAACAATCCTGCAAGTAAGCATTTTAATCCCCATTTTATAGATGAAGAAATCGACACTAAGAAGTATACGTAACTTCCTAAGATAACCCCACTAGAAACTGACAGGAGCGGACTTTGAATGTTGGTGTCTCTGACTCCAAACCCCATGCTCTAACCGTCACATCCCACTGAAACTATGTGTTTGCAGTGAAAGACAGATATTTGTTTACAGAGAAGAAACATATCTAACATTTTAAAGAACAGTTGGAGGGAAGGGGATGGAGGTGGAGAACTGTATCTTCTTAGTGGTTCAAGGCAGAGTCTTACTAGATGGAGATAAGCTGCCACTGTGTGTTCTAGAGCGCACGAACACAGGAAAAGGCCCTGGTTAGGAACATTAGTTCCTAAAATACAGAGCATCTTGGGTAACACAGAGATGAAGCCCAGAGGGGAAACTGTCCCATTGCTTGATTCCGAGCTGGCTGTGCACCACCTGGCTCCTTCCTTTGCTTTCCAGAATCAAAATCTTGAGCCCCTAGAAGTCTGAGCTATCAGATTGTCAGCTGTCAAGTCACCACCAGCTCCACAAGTTCCCTAGGTTATTAATTAATTTATCAGCCTTAGATTTATTATTCTCGATGTTTTCCGATTATGCCAGTTTTTAAACTTTTTTTCTGCTTTTGAAAATTATGGTTTAAAATAGCTGGAAAATTGCAATAAGGTTCATAATTATAACCAAGCAAAACTAAAAATTAGAAAAGCCACAAAATATTTAACAGTAGACATTTACATATACTTGAGAACTCCTGAGGTCTCTCTAAACAATCATGAATTTTTTTTTTGTTGTTTTTAGTAATATTATGCAAATCTAGTCCTGATAAATTATTTCCTATTACTGTGATTTAGAACATAATCTATGCACATTAAGAGGCCCCTGTTCTGTGTGGATTGCTGCTTCCCACAGTCCAGAGCCCTGACAAGTGCCTCCTCTCCAGGCTGTATGGCATCATGGTGTGGAGAGTGCCTGTCCTCTACCCGCCCAAACCCACAATGCCTTGTTCAACTCCTTCCCCTGAAGACAGTAAGAGTGATTCTAAACACTTAACTGATAATACCTTATATTTGCCTTACAATTTGAAATGTTTTTCCTTTACCTTATCTTGTTTAGTCATTGTCACACTTCTGAGATAATTTTTATTTCCTTTATAAGATCAATTAACTGAGGCCTTAGAACAGTGAAGAGATTTACTATCAGTTGGTAAAGTCTGATCTTGAATCCAGATTGCCAAACAATAGGAAACATGCTAGGTTCCCATCACAACTTGTTTGAAAACTAATTTTCACCCCCAAAATATGATATTTACTGTTTAAATACCCCATAGGACCTTTTTTAGCCTTTCTAAATTATAACATAATTAAATATTTTGCTCCCCCAGTGAAAGTACTACTAGGGTAGTACATTTTTATGTTTGTGGCAAAAGAAAAGGGTGGCAGCAAAGGGTCATCTCCATTATTCTCCTTTGTCTTTTATACTCTTTGCCTAGAAAACCAAATCATGATATGGGTTATGCAAGACAGGAATCAGATGGGATGGGATGGGACAGGCCAAAGGAACAGGGATAGGAATCTGATCTCCAAATCTTCTGCTTCTGCCTGCCTTTCACAAAAAAATTGACAAGGAGAGACATTCTCTGTAGTATGTTAAAAATGAAGCCCAGATCACAAAGTTCCAAAGTGTTAGCGCAGTGTTTCCAAAATGTGGTCCCTGGGCCATCTGTGTCAACAACACCTGGAAACTTGATGGAAAAGCGAATCTGTGGGCGTCACACCAAATCTAAAGCCCTCCACCCTCTAGGTGATTCTGATGCATGTTAAGGTTTGGGAAACATGGCATCGGAGCTTAGGTGTTGAAGTAGAGACATTCATATTTTTTCTGTTGCAGAAACAGATATATGAATCTGATTACTTCGGTGGGATACTGGGGATAGGAAGGAGCATTCATTTACACATAAGAATGAACTAATCCATGAAAGAAAAGGTTATAAATTCTTAAAGCAGAAAAAAAAAGGTCTTCAGATAGTCTTAGTGTGACATATTGAAAGGTCTAATTTGGTGCTACAAACCTAAAATTGCTTCTCTGGAAGAAACAATAAAATGTTTTATGTTTGTATGGAAGGGTCTCGCTTTCATTATTGTAATGCTAAATAAATCAGCATGATACTTTTGATGCCTGCTTGCTTCACTATTTCCCACCCAGTATCCTATCCCCTTTGTATTTTAGTGTCAGTAAACAGTTTAGCATCAGAACTCTATTCTGGGCTCCTGTTGCCATTGTTGGAGCAGAGCGTGCCAAGGGCAGCGCTAACTGGTGACATGAGGATGGCTGGTGGTCTGTGACAGTGTGGAGATGGTGAAGGATGTGTGTGTCCATCTGGATGGCTGAGGGAGGAGGTGGCCCATCCTCTCCTTCCACATCTCAAGGTTTCTGCCAGCACCTTCACAAGCTTGTCACACAGGAAAGAAGTTTCAAAAATATATTGTTTGTTGTTATTGAAACACTATAGAGAATTTTATTAGCTTACATGTCATATAATTTCTTAATTAGAAATTAGAAGCCTAAAATTCCAATGGTTTTTCTCATCCGCTTTACAATAGAGATAAGAGGATGCTACTCAACATTTCAGGGATCTGCTCATTTGAACCATTCATTACAAGTAACCTGACAGTTGGACCCTTATACTTGCACTTGTATTTACACATAAAGAAAACCTGAGCTTCTTAGTGCTTACCCAAACTCATACCTAAGGACTCAGCATTCTCTTCAGGCCTGTGAACATACCCTGGACAGACCTGGAACAAATTTGATTCTGAAACCTGGGTTGATGAAGCAAAGTATCATTCACCTTGCTCAGTTCCACTTGATGTTGACTTTCTGAATTTGCAGAGCTGAGTTCCCAGGGGAACCATTCCCTAGGGTGGCTCTGGTGGTCTTTTCCAGCAGAATTCTTCTGCTCTCCTGGGGAAAGGTAAGTAATCCTATGTAAAGCTGAGGAAGATGGTGATGAACCATTCTTTGTCTCATCCTACAGCGTCAAGAACTAGAGTCAGAAAACAAAAAACTGAAAAATGAGCTAAATGAGTTACGAAAGGCCCTCAGTGAGAAAAGTGCCCCTGAGGTGACTGCCCCAGGCGCGCCAGCCTACCGTGTCCTCATGGAGCAGCTGACGTCTGTGAGTGAGGAGCTTGATGTCCGCAAGGAGGAAGTCCTCATCCTGAGGTCTCAGCTGGTGAGCCAGAAGGAAGCCATACAACCCAAGGTGAGCATGAGCAAGTGGCGAAGGTGGGTGTTGGGGACTGGCCTCTTCCTGTTCTTTCCCTCCAATTTATGTGAAGGAAACCTAAGTGTATTTAGTCTAATTGAGGATATCATCGTTTGAAAAAAAGAAACTCAACATTGTTTAAAAACTGTTGCAAATACCAATTAGACTGAGCAAGAAGCAAGTGAAATCCCAACTGCTTCTCAAAGTTTCACCTCTCACTCATTAACAAAGGGCTTTTAAAATGAATATTTTTATAGTAATCTGACCACAATAAATTTTAATCAGAAATACAATTCTGTTAAGTACAAAAATCCATAAATTACCTTGCTGTGGGAAGCCATTAAATACAATTTTAAATTATTTGTTGAAAATAGCCTGTTTATACCTTCTTGTATAAGCACTGTGCTAAAATTACAGAAACCAAGATAGCCTTGGTTTTTGTAATAATGCTAGCAGAGTATTACACAAGAAGAAGAGGAACTGCACTAGATTGTAAAGACTGGGGTGGACCTCTTTCTTAATGTCCAGTGTCCTTTGTCTTAAGATTTGGTGCAATATGTCATTAGACCAATCTAATAAATGAGGTTTTAAAGAATGTAAGTTGAAAAAAAAAAAAAAAGAAAGAAAATAGCCTGTTTAACTGGGAAGATAACACATGTAAAGATTATACATGAGATCAATGAAGAGAAGTGACATGGAGATGATTTCTGCTCACCTCAAGGAATTCTGTTTAATGTGGGAGTGGGCCCAGATGGAAGGGACTGTATTTAGTGATTCCACAGAAGGGACCTAGGATGGAGATATAGATGGTTCTTTGAAGTCCTTCCCTGCCCTCAGGTAACTTCAGATCCAACACTGCTGTGTGTTGGTGAGAAGTGGGCTTTTTGTCATTTGATACCAGAGAGAATTCGAGTAATCATCATAAAACCTGATCTGCGTTCCTCCTTGCCCATGTTCATGCAGCAAAGTGTTACCAAGAATTAGGCAATCAAGTATCCCAGCTGCATGACATGTCATGTGAAAAATGACTGTAAGTCAGACAGAGACCAGTATATGCCATACAATATGACTTACACATGAAATCTAAAAACAGAAGCAGATTCATAGACCAAACTAGTGATTGCAGGGTAGGAGGCATGTAGGGTGTTGGGTAAAATCGGTGAAGGCAATTAAGAGGTACAAACTTCCAGTTATAAATAAGTCATAGGGATGTAATTTATAGCATAGGGAGTATAGTCAATAGTACTGTAATAACTCTGGTGACAGATGGTAATTAGACATTTTAATGATCATGATCATTTTATAATATATAAAAATATCTACTCACTTCGTTGCATAAATGAAATTAATATAAAATTGTATCTCAATATAATTCAATTTTTAGAAGCCTATAGTATATAATGAATGGGATGCCTAGAAGGTTCAAGAGCACTTCTCTTAGAAATGGTAGTTCTGCATGTGGTTAAGATACCAGACCTGGCACATGATGTACTTGATAACGACAACTCACAGAGGGGACTGAGCCTCTGAGAAACCAGCCTTCCTCTGCATGCTAGCTGGAGTAGAGTCCAAAATGAGGATCCCTGTGTCTGGTTTCCTGTGACAATCTGATATTCTGTAATAACCAGAAACTTTAGTAAAAGTTAATGGAAAGAAAAATGAACCAAGGAACCTAAAAACAGCTCAGCTCACAAGAGCATGTGGCTCTGGGATCACACACTCTCACTTACCTGCCTCACATATTCCATGTGACGACCTCTCCCCAGCCCCTGTTGGGCTGGCCCTGTCTAACCAAGGTCCCTGCTCTCCAGGTTCTCAGCCCACACATAGCATCAGCCTCTTCTCTCTTAAGAGAAACGCACAGGACACTGACTGAGACCTTTCAATCCCAGGGCTGTTTGTCCCACTCCGTTTCTAGTCAAGAGACATTTCACAACTCCTTTGCAGGCAGTGACACCCCATGAGCCAGGTGATGATAGAGTCCAGCCACATCTAGTTTACCTGCTCTACCTCTGCAAGTGTTCTGGGAGGCTTCACCTGGACTAATGAATGACCTCCTGTCAAGGCATTACTGAAACTCTCACAAACCTAAGATAAGAATTTCACCCCAGTACATGAGCAGCAGGCTTGTTTTCTCACATCCTCACAAATACTGTACAATTAGAAAAATCAAAACAACTCAAAAAGAATTTCAACTGAGAATTAAGAGTTGCCATTCCATAAATATATGTTAATGTCCACCACATGCCAGTTCCATGGATACTAATTTACATACAGAGTTAGTTTTAGGAGAAACCAGTCATGGTTGTTTTCACAGTTAGCTTTTTTATGTTTTGATGGGGACTCATTGATGGAATTTATTTATGGAACTAAGAGTTTGTTGTTTTTTCCATTTGTTTTTCGTGCTTGCTGACTTGTGATTTTTCAGGATGACAAGGTAATTCTAATTTTTTAATTGTTTAGCAAATACTTCTATTTAATCCTAGATTTTAGTTTGTAAGTATCCCCCAATATACACAGTTGATCCTTTCTGGCCACCAAATCTACTTTGGTATTTATAAATTAATTTCCTGTTTGACCTCTTCCTATTTGAGAAGTCAGTGGTAAAATTATGGATGTCATAGGTTCCTGTCTGGATCACAGAGAGGCCTCCATGACTTTTGAACTCATAGTCAGCTCTGTGACCCTCAGTGGTGGTAATGGTGGGCCCCCACAAGCAGGGAGGAAAGCCCTTAACTCAGAAGCACAAGCTCTCACTTCTACCAGCTGTGGGTTTGTTAGCCAAGGGTGAGGAGGAGGCTGAGGAGCTGAGCATCCCCTTCTTGGGAAGGGTGGGATTTTCCTACATGGCCCAGCCCTTTCAGAACTTCTGGTTCCTGTCTTGGCAGAAACACTTTGAGCAGTGAGTAAGGAAATTCCTAGCGCTGGTAATCTGAGTCTGATCCCATACTTAACTGTTTCTTAGCTAAGGTAGACCAGAGGAGGGAAGGACTGGCTACTTTATACCATCTTTCCTTTAGACTGGCTCACTAGATCAACTTACCTAATTTACTACAAGTTCAAAACCACATCATATAGGTTCTCAGATGTCAGAGAATACATGTAGCATTATTTAATATAGAAACTGGTTCTTTAAGTTATTACTTAAAACTAAAATTCTGAGTGTGGGGAATTCCCTGACAGTCTAGTGGTTAGGACTCTGTGCTTCCACTACAGGGGGCACAGGTTCAATCCATGGTTGGGCAACTAAGATCCCACAAGCCATGCAGCACAGCCAAATAAAAAAAAAAAATCTGAGTATGGCTTTTTAAGAACAGAAAGATTTTATGCCTTCATAAAAAAGAAAAAAAAATTTTCTATCAAATGTATAGTAAAATATTTATAAAACATAGCTAAAATACTTTTTAAATACTATATGTAGTGTTTATGTGAAAGATTTTTAAAATTCAGTAGAATATAAATTCTTTATAGCTTTTATCATATTTTAAGTATGAATTTGTAAACTCACAAAAGGACAGCATTAGCATATAAGTACGATTTTTTTTTTTTAATAAATACTGGAATTCAAAAGCAAGTATTTATGGGCCTCTTGTTGGCATTAAAGTTATCTTGGTCTCTAAGATCACAATATTTGAAGTGTATTCTATTATCTCCACTTTACTGTAAGACCTGGGTTTAGAGCAAACATTGACTAAAGGATTAGGCATATAGTATTTAGACAAACAGAGTGGGCCCATGGATTCTAAAGGGTGTTATGCTTTAGAGACTATTAGGACAGTTGTTCTTATTGTCTATTCTTGCCCTGGTTTAGGAGAGATAGAGAGCGGCTGGAGTAGAAGCAAAATTTTGAAGTTATATTGGTTGTCAAACAGATTAGACCAAAAAAGAAAAAAAAAAAGGAAGTGAAAATGTTAGCAGAAAAGTCCTTTCTATATAAAATCATTAGTTATTCTGACCTGCCAGATGTTTATCTCAAAAGCTCATATACTATTCCTATACCGTAACAGAGTGAAAAACAGTGAATAACAGCAGATGGTAGATACTTCCAAGGAGCTATATCCTTCCCATTTATATATATCTAAAGATGTGAGAGAAAACTTTAGTTTTGCTGAAACATATAATCTAAACACCAATTTTTTTGTACTGAGTTTTTAACAGAAAAATGAGTTTTGTGTCAAACTTTTCATATTTCTTAGGGCATTTGTTTTGTTATAATCAGTCCAGAAGTAAAAGAAAGAACAGCTTTGTACATTCCATTGAATACTTTCTTGGTGTTCTTGCCTGGTTATTGTTTTAAAGCTATATATACTGGATGGATAGATAAATAGATAGAAATAAATATATTTAAAAGTGTATATACAGCATTAGAATAGTAACCAGGCAAGAATACTGATATTTATCTATTTATTTCACACAGCATAAAACACACATGGCCCATCAATGATTTTGTTTTCTCTGGAATCACATCATCTTTGTAGTAGAGTGTTAGGGATTCTCAAGAGAGGGACGGAGGTGCCTTGTTCTCTTAACTGCCTGTGCCCCACTCTCTGTAGTCACCCTGGGGCTAGCGTAGATGCTCTGGTGGGGCAGGTGTGTTGTGGAACACATAAACCCTCTATTCTGTTAGAAAGAAAAATGTTAAATGTGGTCCAAAGCTTTTGAGTTAACACTTAATGTGGAAATGTCTTTTCCCCTTTAGAACACAATGACAGATTCCACAATACTTTTAGAAGATGTACAGAAAATGAAAGATAAAGGCGAAATAGCACAAGCATATATTGGTTTGAAAGAAACCAACAGGTAAGTTGATCTTTCTTTATTCATTTTGGTTTAATCCTGTTGATCTTTAGTCTTCAAGCCAGCCTCTTGTACAGTGAGTACAAATGTTTATGCATTGTTTTGTTAGACACCAGCTGACCTTCAAAAGGGATCCAAAGTTTCCAATATATTCCCAGTTAAAATCTCATTTTAAGACGGTAGCATTACTGATAAGAAATTGAAAGGAAAATGTTCTTTACATCAGGGGAGTATATTTCTGTGTTTTTAGGGCCTTAGCCTTGAGAAAGAAAATCAACTGCTTACTCTGTAGCTTGGACTATCTTGGGTAGTCACTTCCATTTGTTATTCAGGATGGTTATTTGTGAAGGTTTGTAGGGGCAGCTGCAGCTTTCAGTAATTGAAATTTAATGTAAAGAGAAGTGATGAAATAGCTGAATCACATCCATGTTGGCCATATAATTCTCGAAGGGTACCATGACTTCCCAAGATGGGACCTTGATATTTGAGACCAAGTTTTTGTCACGTTTCCTAAAGTGTTCTGAGAAAATCCTAACGGCACTTAGCTCAGTCTTAAGAGTCTTGGGTGGGCTGAGAGTGCAGATTTGCACAGTCACTAAATGACTGAACTTTCCCCAAAGCTTTCCCTGTAGCTAAGATTATCACTGCTCATTTCTGAAAGTCCTCGGCCTTTCTGCCATTCCTGCTTCCCAAAGAACCTTCATGCTATTAAACTCTGAACTTAAAAGACTACATACTTAAAAGAACTTGGCCAGTGATGATAACAGAGATTATCAGTGTACATCTAGGTCTCCTGATGCATAATATCAGAATTGGTGTGCAGAAATACTTCACAGACTAAAGAATACTGCCATGCAAGATATAAGGTATTTACTTCTTTTATGGACAAGAGTAGATAATGCTTATGAAAGTATTTGGTTAACCTTAAATTTTAATTTTTGAATGTAAGTTGTAAGCATACCTTATAGCTGAGAATGTGTTAGTGTAAAAAGAGCTATATTAAATTGTTCATCCATCCGCTAAGCTATTCAGTCACCAGATATATATTGTATACCTGTTTCATCCCAGACCATGCAGCAAATACTGGCAATAGAGCATTAAGCAAGGTAAATGCAGTCCTTCCCTTCGCAGAGTTTGTAGAGCGTTGGGGAGATAGCCAAGAGAACTTGGACTTCCCTCCAATGACTGGAAGCTGTTGAAAGATTTTTAGTAGGAGAATGGTATGATGAGATTGGAAAGCTAGCCTTGGCTTTTATGTTAGAGCATAGACTGTAATGGAACAAGATTAAAACCATAAAGACCAGTTAAGAGGTTATTCCCATAATTGAATGACTGGTTATAGTGACTTTGACTTAGTTGGTAGCCATTGGGATTGAAAGAAGTGGGACACACTTAGAAAGATACTTAAGAAGATGAGGTGAGCAGCCTTGCAGTTTACTGGATGTGTGATCAGGGGAGGGGGATCATGAAGAGCAACTCCGCAGCATCTGTGGTGGATACTTGGTTATATAGAGGTGCCACTTCATGACGCTGGGTCTGGGATGTGGGGAAGTACAGGAAATTATCAGTAGATCTACAAATATTTAAGGAAGTAGGAAGACATCCAAGAAGAGAACTTCATTCAGAGATTGAAAATATAGATCTGGAACAGGAGAGATGTGTGGGCTGAGATGTAAATATTGAAGTCATCGGCATGTAATAATACAATCGAGACCTTGCAAATAGACCAACTCTCCAGGGAAAGATGGTAAATGGAAAGTAAAAGAGCAATCTATGAAATTCGTTTTATGTAAACATGGTATCAACAACAAAAGTCTAGTAAGAGGAGTAAGATCCTGGGCTCTGTAGTCAGATAGCACTTGCCAGGTATCTAACTTCTAAACTTTGGGGTCTTCTTCTGCAATATGGCAAATGAGACATATTGTCACTAGGAGAACTAAATGAAATAATACCTGTGGAAGGATGTAAAACAGTGTCTGATACTTGGCAAACACTCAAAATATTATTTTTATATACTCAGTAGAAAAAAACCTCTAATCAGTTTCATCAGTTTTACTTGTTAATTATACATACTTTTAATAAAATGTGTGAGTTTTCTAATAAAAAAGCAATTTCCCCAGGTCTTAAAATTAATTTTTAATGCAAAAAAATTTTTATAAGTTGCGTCATAAAAGCTGGGAACTTTGGACATATTTATCAGTTACTCCTATAAGAACTTTTAAAAGCAATTTTAAAAATACAAAACTAGATTTTATCAAGCTAAAAAAAATTCCTACCCAGAAGACTTAAAACTTCATTTTGAAGTGAATTATAAAGATTGTCACATGAAGACAATAGCTTAAATTTTCATTCTATATGTGTATGACTGTTGTGGTTAGTCTCTAACATAATGTGTGACATAAGATCACTCTGCTAGCTGAACAAAATGTTAAAAACAGATGTCTTTCTCACCTCCTAAGTCATTTATTATTTTGCAGGAAAAGTAGCCCTGGATCCTTGATTATTTTGTTTTAAATTCTCCACCTTTACATGTGATATTACATATTACTCATTAAAAAAATATATTAACCAAAAATAATTTCTGTGGTAATGTCTTAAAGTCATCTGTAATTAATAAAGACAGTCCTAGTGACTTAATAACATGTTGAAATACCATGTGCTACTGTTGACCATCGTCATCTCATTGCCACCCTGTATCCCTTTGTGTTTTGCATTGTTGTTCCTTTTGCATGGAAGACCATCTGCTATGGATTGCCATGAGTTGAATGAGGATGGAGAGCTGTTGCTGGTTTATGAAGGGTTAAAACAAGCCAACAGGTTATACTTGTCTCCTCAAAATGGAATGTTACTAATTTGTTGTTTTTCTTACTAACAGTGGCCTCCTGACTTTAACTTCTGTATTTCTTATACATTGTCTTCCTGGGTAAATTTCCGACACTAAAATTTGTGAATGTCTCACTAAGAGTGGAAGAAAACCCAAACCTCTCAACTAGAGCCCAAACAACTGTAGGAAAGATTAATACATATTACTTAGCTGTTTCTTGTTTGAAATCGTGATCAGTTCAAAGGATATCTGTGCCTGGGCAATATAGCTACATTCTCATATATTATCATCATGCTGCCTAACAGTACATGACTTGGCATTCAGTGTGGTTATTGTGGAATTCAGATTTGTGAAACAGCAAACCAGGAAGGTTTCCTGCACAGCTATAGTTCAAAATAATTACCCAAACTCATCATGTTAAATATGTTTAGGAGAAAGCAAATAAAATTGAAACAGCAACACTTTTCTAACATAGATGCTCATCTCCTCTAGTGATACTTGTGTCTTAAAATCTTAAAAATACTGGGGTTTTTGTGGTCCTAAAAATACTGTTTTTATGTCTTAAAAATACCATTTCAGTATTTTTAAACTACTTAATATTTAAGTACTTAATTTTTAAACTACTTAGTAGACTGTAAATATTTAATTTTTAAACTACTTAATAGACTGTTTTGTTTAAGGAATTTCTACTTATTCTGCTTTTTTCTTATCACATACTGTTGTCATTAACTTTGTGGTGTTATTGGTTCAGATCCTTTGGAAATTTCGTAATCCCCAAAATATTTTTAGTCTGTTGTTTACTCTTTGCTTATAATAGTATCAGTAAGTTTTGCCCAGCATTTGCTAACCAAGGGGATTGGAATAAAAACATCTTTTCTTTCTTCCTGTTAGTTAATTCCTATCTATAACTTTGTCTTGGCTTTGGGAAAGGGAGTGAATGTAGAATGGGGGTGCCTGGTAGAGGGAGGTTGCCAGTTGGCTCTGGTATTCTCTGGCCAGTGCCCTAGTCCATGGCACAGCTGACCTGTATGTTTGCTCAAAGAAGTTCAAGAACCACTCTGTTGGTCCCACTAATAGTGATCTTCCAAAACCATATCTTGTTAGGATTCTCTTACTGATAAGGAAGTTATAGGGGAAAAGAAGATGACAAATTTAAAATATAAACAAAATTTCAGAACTCTGTCTGCATTTGAGTAAATCTGTATGTATTTCAGAATAGCACTCTAGCCTTTCTCTCCTTCAGAGATAAAAGTGGGACCCTGGTCACAACCCCCCGCCTGGAATGCTGAAGATCTTCAAGGCAGATTTAAAGTGGGCATTTGTAATCTTGCCCTCCATAGTGATTGTTTTGTGGCAAAGGCATTATAGTAATACTAATTTTGCCAACTTAAATACTACTTTAAATTAATGCTACTGCAAATGTAGTAAGCCAGGTTAAAGTTATGTCTTTTAATTGTTTTAGTCATCATTTCCTATGAAGCTTTCAAAGGAGTAAAATTCTCCTGTTTTTCAGGGCCTCTGAGAACTTTGTATTTGTAGCAGGATCCTCAATTCAGAAAGACACATATGTGAGTGCAGTCATTTTGTTTCTGGCTCCATTTGAGTTTCTAGACTCTAATCAAGTTAGAAGCTACATAGACACTACAGAGTCCCCATTTTTCTGCCCTTGCAAGTGAGCACAAAGCCTCACACCCACCAGGTAGGGACTCAGATGTCACCTCCCTTTCCTCCATGTGTGGCTTCTCCACAGGCTCCTGGAGTCCCAGCTGCAGTCTCAGAAGAGGAGCCATGAGAATGAGGCTGAAGCTCTCCGTGGGGAAATCCAGAGCCTGAAGGAGGAGAACAACCGGCAGCAGCAGCTGCTGGCCCAGAACCTACAGCTGCCCCCGGAGGCCCGCATTGAGGCCAGCCTGCAGCACGAGATCACTCGGCTCACCAATGAGAACCTGGTAAGGACAGCAGAGCAGCCCTCCATGCTTTTGGAGCTAAACCTCCTTCCTGGATGGGAAAGATGCCGTTCACTGCCCCACACTTGTGACCCTCTTTCTCTAGCCCAGACACAGTAAGGAAAATACAACTATGTTGGTAGAAGTGAAAAAGGCGTGTACTCCGGTGGTTTGTCACAGAAGGCTCAGACGCCTCTCAGCACCTCAGCCCTCGCTTGGAGGGTGTGGAAGATGCTGGCCGGCTGTGTGCTGGGGTCTTGATAGCTTGAGAGCTCAGCTTCCTCTACTGCAGCTACACAGTCTGTGCCATCCAGGAGGTTGTGTGGTTGTGCCAACCTTTGGTCCCCAGGCGCCACTGAGTCCCTCCCAGCCCCTCTCAGGCAGACAGCAGGGTTAGAGTTAGTCAGGGAGCAGATGGCAGGACCAAAGAGGGCTGTAGGTTGACCTTGGTTGGGACTCCAGGGTCAAGGAGAAACATCAGGATTCAAGTTTCTACATTCTTGATTCTTTTTAATAGAATTCAGACAGTGAATGGAGAGATTTTTTTTTCCCTTGCCAGATAGATTCCGAGTGACCAAGTTTGTTTGTTTGTTTTTCTCTTTCTGTCCTTTCTTTTATAGAAAATATTTTCCAAAATATTTCTTTCTCAGCCACAAAATAACTTTTATTACAGATTTCTACTTAGGTTTGATAAACATATTTATTAAATTAAGTCACTGAAAAGTTATATTTCCTTTTTTTTTTTTTTTTTTGGCAGGTGGTGGTGGGGCTTTGCCACATGGCTTACAGGGTCTCAGTTCTCTGACCAGGGAACTCCCAATTCCACATTTCTATATAAAATCTATACTGAAGTGTCAGACTGGTTTTGAGAAAAGCTTTTTAGGGCTAGTGGAAATTGTTTCTTTAATTCAGGATTTTAATAACTTGTAATAAAGTAATTTGGATTTTCTCTGAAGATGTAACAACCTGAATTATCCATTAGTGATCATTTGCATTACAGGTAGTTTTCTAGTGTCACCTGTTCAACCATCTTTTATATTAGTTGGTATTCTTTTCCCAGTCTGTCCTTCCTTCTGAGGACAGCATGCTGGTGAGACTGTGGCAATGGGAGAGATGGGTGAGGGACTTGAAGTCTAGACCCTTTCCAAAGTGCCTGAAATATCACTGATTTGTGGAGGAAGATCTGAATCATGTCATTTTATTACTCACAAGTATATTGTTGCTTAAACTAACAGTGCTTCAGTGCCTAAGACTTGATAAATATACTCAATAACATAATAATGATTGATTAGCATATAAATTCTGTGCTTTTAAATCATTATCTTAAAATACAAGGTGAAACCATGAAATAAAGATGCTTCTGGGTGGTAGATTCTCAGAGTTGTTTTGCTAAGTTAGTTAAGCATTTCCCTTGCAATCTTGTGTGCATTATTACTTTTCTTTTCGATTTTGTATAGCTGATACAAAAATAAATCAATCCCTTCCATATTCTAAGCTGGTGAAACCTAATTTGAATTTTAGGAAAACTCTTTGTAGGTTCATAGGCTTCTCCTGCCTCACTGATTGCTAATTCAGGAGAATGGATTCAAACTTACCTACAGGGGATGATGCAGTTTTTCACTGTCATTAGAGTGTCTTATTTTTGCATTTCTGTAGGAAGCACTTGGGCAGAATATTAAAGCACCGGTGGGCCTAGGCTTTGTGTTCTTCGAAACTCTACCCTGAAAACCCTTCCCACCCACCTACCCCACAAACGCAAATACAGAGATGACTGTTCTGCCTCCTCTAGTGAGCAAACTTCACAGGTTGCCCCAAGCTGCCCTTCAGAGAATGAAGGCACACAGCTTCTGCCCAGTCTTTCCAACATCAAACAAGAGCTCCAACTTGGCCAGTATCCTCACTTTTGTTTGAATTGCCTTCCCCACTCTTGCTGCTGCTGCTGGCAGCAGAGAAAGTGCAGCAGCCTAGGAGTAGGTCTGAGGAGTGAAATAACAGCCTTGCTGGGGAATATGGACCACAGCTCTGTTTACCTGCTAACATCGCCTGTTTCCTCCAAGCATGTGAAAATGTATTTGTGGATATAGAATCAGAATCATCTGTACTAGAAAAATTAGAGGGCAATGACAGATGTCAAATCAGAGCCATTTGAGTCTATATATAGAGATTCCTTATCTGTGTTTTAAAATATTTTAAAATTGATTTTGCTGAGAGGTAGCATTCCCCTCAAAGATACAGGAAAACAAATGTCCATTGTGCCTGTTTTTTCAGTATTTTGAGGAATTATATGCAGATGACCCTAAGAAGTATCAATCATATCGGATTTCACTTTACAAACGGATGATTGTATGTAAAACAGTGCTTCTCTGTCGTCTTCCTCACTGTTTCTAGCCCTCTATAAGCGAAGAGCACTCTGCCTGCCCTTCCTGGGAGGTCTCTTCAGAAACTTCCACAAAACCTGTTTCTCCCCACAGCTGTCTTTTAGCCAGTGATGTCGCCTCTGTCAGTGTCCTGCGTCCATTGTCACCTTTGGTTTGTTATTAACACTAGGCTTACAGTGTGATGGAAGCAAAATATGATTTGAAAGGTAAAGTAAAAATCCAAGAAGCACAACTGAACACTGTGAAATGTTAGCAACTGTTCCTTTTGAATCCTTGGTCTAATACCTAAGTCAGCCCTGTCTAAATTGGAAAAAGAATGAATCCTTGTATTTATAAATGCCTTTTAAAATCCGTATCCTGAATAACAACCACAAACCTCTTAAATCATTGCTTTATTTCCACTTGAAGCTCCTGGTTTGCTGTTGCCCACTTTTCTTCTTAATTATTGATTCTTTGTCTCTGCCTGTCATTTGAAAGAATTCTTGATTAGGGAGCCAAGTACCACACCTTTTTTTTTTTAACCCCTGCCCATGAATGTACTGCTTTTGTTTTCTCTTTTTGCACAAATCATATGGAATTATCCCTTTTTTCCCTATAAGCAAAATTGTATTACCCAGGAGATTTCTATGGGTGTTTTATCTAACTGCCACTTAGTCTGTTAACCACTCTGTACTGTTCTCTGTGGTTATTTTTTAACTTACCTTTTAATTCCCGAAACCTTTTAACTTTTCTTAAGTTACAGGACTAGTTTTAGCCTCTCCAAAGGGTGGAACTAACTCTTAGAGACAGTGCTTCACACGCGTAGGTGTCAGTTAAAAAGCCCCTAAGTTCAACCATCCTTAAAGCTTCACACAAAACTGTGTGCATTCATCAAAATTTACCTTGCTTATTCCCCCTTTAAATGAAAAACTTTCTACTGAAATAGCAGTACATTTTATGAGCATTTAATTGTTTTGCCCCCACGGAGTCTACTGGAGTCTACTCACTCCATAGTGAGCCTGCTGTCCATCACGCTGTAAAGGAGTTACTGCACTGTATATTTTAACATTTGCTTTTATTATAGCTGCCTTTCCTATTGCCTGCCAGTTTTAGCCAGGTGGGGCTCCACCAATGAGCTTTTATGGAGCTTTTATGTAAAACTAACTTTTTATGTAAAACTAAGTACTGTTTCTGTAACTTTGTGTCTGCTTTCCTTCTCTGCATTTTAGATGGTTTATTTTGATCTTTCTGTTATATTTCTCATTTTGATCTTTAGGATTTGATGGAACAACTCGAAAAACAAGATAAGACTGTCCGGAAACTGAAAAAACAACTGAAAGTATTTGCCAAAAAAATTGGTGAACTAGAAGGTATTTAAACATGTTTTTATGACAGTTGCTGAACCTTGGTTTTATATACTATCCTAGTGGCTTAAGAGTGTGGCTCAATTTGTGTGTGAATATTAGGAACAATAACAAAAATGAGTTTCAACAAACCTGGCCTCCGTGGAGTAGAAATCTCCATTGCTGAGTGGGGAAAAATGTTCTTTTCATGGTAGTACTAACTTACAAAGAGAGAATTCATTAAATAAACATCTAATGGCTGTCTTCTATATGCCAGGTACTGTGCTAGTTAATATTGCATATCAGTTAAGAGTGTGGATTCTGTACCCAAGTTTCTTGGGTTTAAATACTGGGTCTTCCACTATTAGTCATCTGATATTAGGCAAGTTACTGAACCTGTCTATTCCTCACTATTCCCACCTGTTAAATGGGAATGATAATGATATCTACCTGACATGGTTGTAATGATTAAATTAATTAATATGTAGAATGAATTTAGTACGGTTCCTGACACATAGTAAATGCTATCTACAACTTATTTTTATTACTGTTATTCTTAGTATTAGGGATACTAAGATGAGTAAAACAGAGTCTGTCCTCAAAGAACTTACCATCAAATGCAGAACAAAAAGAGAAGTAAATAGGAAAAAATGAATTGTAGTTATAAAGGAGATTCTATAAAACAAGATTTATGTATGATGATGATGGGAAAACACCTTGAGAAAGAATCGGATATCAGTTTTTATTATATACAAACGATTCTTGTGAGTAAGTGTTCCTTCAGTAAGTAGGTGCCAGGGATGTAGCAGTGAACAGGGCTAAAGCCACATTGTAAGCTTATTCCAGCAACGATCTCATTATTCTAGAGATTTTGAGCCCCTCTTTGGAATTGCCTTCAGACCTATGCAAGCTATTACCATTTTGACCAGAAATGATGCTGTGCAGTCTGACCGCCCATCTATTCTGTCATTGTCACTGAATGATTTTTGCTGTGCTCAAAGGGTGAACATTCCCCATCACTGGGAATGTTCAAAAGAATCTGCCATGATTGACTGTCTGGCTTTCATTCCTCCAACATGCCAGGCCTGCCATAACTCTTCCACCTGTTTGATCTTCCCGCTTCTCTTAGTCAAGGCCTGCTTATCCTTTGAGACCAGAGTTATATGTCACATGCTCAAGAGCAGCCTTTCCTGATCGTCCAGACAGACCCTACGGCTGTACCCCTTGTGGTACCACAGTTCACCTCCCACCTTTGTGGTTTTCACTGTCATGTCTTTAGCAAATTTTCTGTCTGATAACTGGCTTCCTCAATGGATTGTGATCTTTTTGAGCATGGTGACCATCTCTTATTTCCCCTTGTTTTCACAGCACCTACCATATTGTCTGACCTGTCACAATCATTCCATTAATGTTTGTTGAATGTGTACATAAGTGTCAGAAATATTTAGAACAGCAACATGGATATTTACTTTGAAGAGGATAATATTCCCTCCCATGTACAAATACTGAAATATTTGTTTAGATAGCAGATAGATTACTTTATAGTTGTGTTTTATTATATAATCCTTTAGCATTATGTGATTCATCAATTAAAATTTTGAACCTCCAAATCACATACATGGGCTGTAATGTCTATTGGCAGAACTTTAAAAAAATCTTTATTCAGAGAACCCTTCTGCACTAAACTCTATTAATTATATCATAAGATGATAATTAGCAGAATATCTGCTTAAAAGAAACTGATTTTAAGGGTATTAACTTGTAAAATTATTTTTTAAGCTCCTAATGATTCATTTACCATATGCTAGTAACTTTTGATAAATAGAAAAATCACTTATTTTACATTTTTACTTAGCTTTCTTTGATATGTATATTTTTACTTAAAGGGATACATGAGACTATTTCATGATGTTAGTGATTTTAAGCCATTATCAATCAGAATTCAACCTCATCAGTTAAACTATCCTGCCAATTGTATTCTTAAATCTATAAGGACATTTGAGAAGGCAATTTATAGATTAAACAAAAAAGGCATGATAGTCTTAAAAACTGAATTAAATGATACACATCTACAGAATAAGAAGAAATTGGCTTATGCGTCTTGAGCACTTACTGAGTGCAGTGTCCTTCCCCTCCCCAAGGCAGAGCATAAAGGCTACAAGCTCTTCCCACACCTTTGTCTCCTGTTGTCTTATCCCCACAGTGTGTAGAAAACACTGATAACTTTGTATAGCAAAGCACCTTCTAATAGCTAAAAGTTTTCTTATTTTTTTCTAAATATATAATAATGTACTTAAATTCTTCTGGTTGAAAATAGCAAGACTTACCTCCTCCTATGGGCTACACTTAATTAAAGAGACATTTTTAGACACCATCTAAGACTTTTTTAAGGCCAACATACCTAATTTTAGCAGAAATTATATATCTAAATCAAGAGTATTTCAAAGTTTGATGTGCTTTGTGCTATATTTTAATGCAGGAGTGGGTGTTCCATCTCAATTTTCATAAAGTCAGTGAATTTAGACCTAAAAGAATTCTAGAAATCAGTTAATTACTTCATAGGAGAACAGAGCTGAGACCCAGAAACCGTGACTTCCAAAGTCTCAGCCACTTAGTGGCCAAAGTGGAACTAGAATCCATGCCTTCTGAGGACCACTGACTTCTCTCCTTTGTGTTGTATTTCTCAACAGATTCTTTCTTCTTATAGTAATTTGTTTGACTGTCTCAGTTAAACCTGAGATCAAGGTCTTCCCTGTACCAAAAGTGAGGGGGGAAAAAAATCTTCCAATTTCCTTTCTTTTTCTAGGATAAAAAGGTTCAGGAATGTTTTTCTCTCAAGTATAAATAATCTAGCTGATAAAAATAGGTATTGCTTCAGATCTTTCTATAAAGATGTCTGTATTAGATGGAGCATTGGGCTAAATGACCCCCGGCATCCCCCGAGTCTTTAAAAACTGTGTAGTATTCTGGCTTCTCTCTTTCAGGCTTTATATTTTCCTGATACTACATAAGGGTTGACATTTTAATTAATATATGATTTGTTAAATAAATCAAGGTTATGTTGAGCTGATACCTATATTTTATCTCTGGGTTTTTGTAAAGACTCTAATCTCTGACAAGAATTCAAAGACACAGAAAATTTTAATGAAAATATGGTAAATTTTATCTCTGGCATTTTTGTACAGAACCAAAAATATCTTCTTTAGAGATATATGAAAGGAAAGTGAAGATTTCTTTGAAAACATGTAATCTCTTAGTTAAAATATTCACTATATTTCATAAATTCTGAGGCGCACAATTTTTCACATTTTAACATCTCTGAAATTATGATGTATCTTATAGCAGTTGTTAGGTTGTAGTTTAATTGGCAGTATTTTTCCTTCCTTGGTGTTATATAAAATAATACTATACGTTGTAATCAAATATGATAAAAATTGGTAGGTTTAAAATGTATTGAGTTATTCAGAGTCCACATATGTGCATTTGTTGATAAACTTAATATCAATACGTTGAATGTGTTTCCTTCCAGTTTCCCCTCATAGAATTGTTCCTGTGGCTCAAAGCAACTAGTTCATAGATGGCAGGGATTCTATCATTTTGTTTTACGTACAGAACATATACAGGAGCTGTGAGGGCCATTGTATGCTGATTCTGAGATCCCCCTGGTGTTGTGTTTAAACTGTCTCCAGAAATAATTTATGTAAAACTAAATAGCTTGAATCTCATATCTCTTGTGAAGATGCATGCATTTTTCCATTAGTCCTGTGGTTCCAGACTGTATCATACGTCTGAAACACTAGGTTATGGAAAGTGGCCACAGCCCTGATTTGTCCAATTACAGTATGATGGCTCTCTAGATATCATAATGTTGATAGATGGTGGTGATTTTCAGCGCTGATAGCCCCGATGTGTGATGCTGCAGCATGAGGTGGACGAGGTGTCACCAGGCTCTCTGCCACACAAGCAAGAGCGCTGGCAGGTACTGGTGTTCTCTGTGATAACCTTGTGCTGTGGAACTGGCTTCCCAGAACTAACACGGGAAATTGCCCAGAGTGACAGGAGAAGCACTACTGATACCTTGTGGACTCAGCAAGATAGAACTTTCTAATGCATCTGATCTGCATTTTGTTTGCCAACAGTCTCTGAACTCAAACTTAATCTGCACTTAAATAGATGTCTTAACTGCTCCTCTTCCTATAGATAAGAGAATTAAAACTATGCTTGCTAGCATTTAGCTCCACAAACACTGTTGTAACTCGTGTTCCCTTGCATTTCCCAGATGAGATGGAATTGGAGACTTTTCTTTTAACCCCAAGTTCTTTTCTCACAGCTGCCATCAACAATGGTGATTACTTTTAACATCTGAAAGGGTTGTTCACCAGTGGTTGTACTTTTTTGGTTGCAACTTTGTGGTACAATTTTTAACCTTTACTAAAAACATACAAACAAAAAAATGAATACATTTAGGCAATTATTTTAATATTAAATACAGAGGCTTCCCCAGGTGGCTCAGTGGTAAAGAATCCTCCTGATAGTGCGGGAGATATGGGTTCAATCCCTGGGTCTGGAAGATCCCTTGGAAAAGGAAATGGCAACCCACTCCAGTATTCTTGCTTGGAAAATCCCTTGAGCAGAGGAGCCTGGCAGACTGTAGTCCATGGGGTCACAAAGAGTCAAACACAACTGAGCGTGCACACACACACACACACACACACACACACATTAAATACAGGTTGTATTATCTGCTCATGGTTTCTTCAGGAATGAGGGGTGCCTCTATAGAATATTGAATTTCCTTCTATGAATTAAAGTCTAAATATATTTAGACATTTATGATTGATACTGATTAGTTAACTAAGAAGTTAAGCCACTTACTTGGGGACATTTAATCTTATTACAAAATAAAATGTATTACAAAA
>NW_011494638.1:379960-383727 GCF_000754665.1 Bison bison bison | reverse complement strand
GAATCAGTTAAGATTCTTGATGTTGATAGTAGTACTAGTTGTTGTCAGAGTGACATTAACATATAATTTTACCATCTGTCTGTCCAGTTTTACCAAAAAAAAAAAAAAAAAATTATTTAAAGAAGGGGCAAATTGGAGAAGGAAATGGAAACCCACTCCAGTATTCTTGTCTGGAAAAGTCCATGGACAGAGGAGCCTGGTGGGCTGCAGTCCACGGGGTTACATGACTGAGCATGTGTGCATGAGGGTGGAGGGTGTCGGGTTGGTAGCAATAAACTGGTAGAACTAAAAAAAATAATAATAATAAAGAAGGGGCAATTAAGTGGCAAATATGGCAAGTTTCTATTGTTACAGAATTCACTTAAAATTAATAGGAACATGAAACCACTCATCTTTTCTACCTGGAAAACATTTTTTTTCTTTTTGTTTCTAATGAAGTGGGCCAGATGGAGAACATATCGCCAGGACAAATCATTGATGAACCCATTCGTCCAGTCAACATTCCCAGGAAGGAAAAGGATTTCCAAGGAATGCTGGAATACAAGAAGGAGGATGAGCAAAAACTTGTGAAGAACCTGATTCTGGGCAAGTATTTTGAAAGGTCTTTCTGGTGCGTGTCAGTGGTGGGAGAGATTAGTCACTCATTTATTAGTCACACTGGTTTCTTCAGTCAGCCTTGCGTGCTGTGTGCAGTACTGCCACAGCATTCTGACCCCATCATGGCTGTCAGTCACCCTACAAGGACACCAGCGAGGACTGCCTGTTAGGGTCACATGAGGTCTTCTCAGCTCCTGTTGCCCATTATAATAACCCAGGAAGCTTTTGAAAAGTACTGATGTATGTTCCCCCCTGCAGACTAATTACATCAGAATGTCTAGAGGAAAGAACCTGGCCATGTCCCTAGTTCTTTTTTTTATCTCTCAAGGAAGGGATTCTGACGTGTAGCTAGCTGCAGTTGAACACCACTGCCTTAGGCCATTTAAGTCCCTAAATTTCTCTTGTTCCTATTTCCCTAGGAAGGTATATGACTAAATATGTCAGGAAAAACAGTTTAATAGTAGGAAGGAACAGAATTAAGGAAAAGATTCCAGCAGTGGAAAGGGAGGACTGACTGGACAATGGAGATGGGAGTAGAAGAAGCCCTTCAGAGCAGCAGAAGGCCTTTGAGTCTGGGTATGAGCCCACTTGGAGAAGGTGATGGCACCCCACTCCAGTACTTTTGCCTAGAAAATCCCATAGACGGAGGAGCCTGGTAGGCTGCAGTCCATGGGGTCATTAGAGTCAGACACGACTGAGCGACTTCACTTTCACTTTTCAGTTTCATGCATTGGAGAAGGAAATGGCAACCCACTCTAGTGTTCTTGCCTGGAGAATCCCAGGGACGGGAAGCCTGGTGGGCTGCCGTCTATGGGGTCACACAGAGTTGGACACGACTGAAGCAACTTTAGCAGCAGCAGCAGCAGCATGAGCCCACTGGCTCTGCAAGAAGACTTTTTAGGGGAGCATGGGAAATAGTTCAGGAGTGTATGCAGCCCATAAGTTGTAAGCTCAAAACACTTACAAGCCTCTCCTTTCAGCCTTTGCAGAGCATTCCTCCCCCCAGGTGCCAGGGTGGCAGCAGTGTGATCAGCAGTGATTTAATGTTCCTAGAGTTCATGGTGTTAAACTTAGAACTATATATAGATGCAGAGGCACTTAAGTTTCAGTGTGATCTTCATTTTGAAAAAATGGTAAGAAGCCACTGGTTTTTAAGCATAGAATTAAAAAAGATTCATCAATTCAGTAAACCTTTGGGGCATTCCTACTGTGTGCTAAGCATTTTCCAGGTATTGGGTAATGAACAAAGTCTATTCTCAAAAGAGTTTATATTCCATGGGTGGGGGGAGGTAGATAAAAACAAATAAGGGGGTGAGAAAGATAAACAGTGAAGGCAGGTGTATGAATTTATATAAAGTTGTTAGAAAGGGCCTCTTTGACAAGGTGATCTCCTTTGGATAGAGACCAAAGGAAGTAAGGAAGCAAGTCCTGCTGATAGCTGAGAAAAGAACATTCCAGACAGAAAGCCTTAGGGTGGGGACATGCCTGGCGTCGTCACCCAGCAACAAGAAGACCCATTTAATGGGGGAGCACAGTGAGCTGGAAACAGGAGCAGGCCAGATCACACAGCCATGGTGAGGATTTCGGGTTTTACAAATGAGTGAGATGAGAAGCTACTTGGAAGATTTTCAGAACAAGAGTGACATGATCTGACTACATTTTCTTATAGAATTACTCTGGTTGTTATGTGGAAGGTGTACTACTGTGGAGCGAGGCATGAGTCAGGGAGACCAGTTGGGAAGCTCTCACTGGGTTCCAGGAGAAGATGGTGGCGGCCTAGCCTAGAGGAGCTGGTAGAAAAGTAGCAGGGTTATTCTAGACATGTCTTATGTGTAGAGCCAACAGGATTTGTTGATGGATTAGATGTGTGATGTGAGAAAAGGAAAGAAGACAAAGATGATGACAAGGTTTATATCCTGAGAAACTAGAAGGCAGAGACTGCCACTTACTGAGATGGGACAATTCCTGGAAGAGCAGGCTCCGTGGGAGATGGGCTTTGGGGGACAGGCCTGAGCAGAGATGTCAAAAACCACTTGTTACATGAGCCTAGATTCAAAGGAAAAGTCAGGGCAGAAGATAGACATTTGAGAGTTGTCATTGTGTAAGCATCTAAGATTCTCATGTCCCTACAGTCAAGAAACCGTCTACTCTAAAATATGCTTTTTTAAAAACATGACCTATTTACCCTGAATGATTGAACTGTTACATGAGAACTGTGCTTTTATATGTCAAAAAGCATTCCTTATGAAGACTTTCAAAGTTATATAAGACTGTTTTTCCTCTTTTCTTTTTTAGAACTGAAGCCACGTGGTGTAGCAGTCAATTTGATTCCAGGGTTACCAGCGTATATCCTGTTTATGTGTGTTCGACACGCTGACTACCTGAATGATGATCAGAAAGTAAGGTCGTTGCTAACATCAACAATTAATAGCATCAAAAAAGTATTAAAGGTTAGTTCATGTTCAACAAATTTCTCATAATGAATATTAATGATGACATGTCTATACAGAGGTATTTTTCCATCCTTCAGTTCAGTTCAGTTGCTCAGTCGTGTCCGAATCTCTGCAACCCCATGAATTGCAGCACGCCAGGCCTCCCTGTCCATCACCAACTCCCGGAGTTCACTCAAACTCAAGTCCATCGAGTCGGTGATGCCATCCAGCCATTTCATCCTCTGTCGTGCCCTTCTCCTCCTGCCCCCAATCTTTTCCAGCATCAGAGTCTTTTCCAATGAGTCAACTCTTCACATGAGGTGGCCGAAGCATTGGAGTTTTAGCTTTAGCATCATTCCTTCCAAAGAAAATCCAGGACTGATCTCCTTTAGGATGGACTGGTTGGATCTCCTTGCAGTCCAAGGGACTCTCAAGAGTCTTCTCCAACACCACAGTTCAAAAGCATCAATTCTTCGGCACTCAGCTTTCTTCACAGTCCAATTCTCATATCCATACATGACCACAGGAAAATCCATAGCCTTGACTAGATGGACCTTTGTTGGCAAAGTAATGTCTCTGCTTTTGAATATGCTATCCAGATTGGTCATAACTTTCCTTCCAAGGAATAAGTGTCTTTTAATTTCATGGCTGCAGTCACCATCTGCAGTGATTTTGGAGCCCAAAAAAATAAAGTCTGACACTGTTTCCACTGTTTCCCCATCTGTTTGCCATGAAGTG
>NW_011494638.1:362523-379860 GCF_000754665.1 Bison bison bison | reverse complement strand
CTGCAGTGATTTTGGAGCCCAAAAAAATAAAGTCTGACACTGTTTCCACTGTTTCCCCATCTGTTTGCCATGAAGTGATGGGACCAGATGCCATGATCTTAGTTTTCTGAATGTTGAGCTTTAAGCCAACTGTTTCACTCTCCACTTTCACTTTCATCAAGAGGCTTTTGAGTTCCTCTTCACTTTCTGCCATAAGGGTGGTGTCATCTGCATATCTGAGGTTATTGATATTTCTCCCGGCAATCTTGATTCCAGCTTGTGCTTCTTCCAGCCCAGCATTTCTCATGATGTACTCTGCATATAAGTTAAATAAGCAGGGTGACAATATACAGCCTTGGTGGACTCCTTTTCCTATTTGGAACCAGTGCGTTGTTCCATGTCCAGTTCTAACTGTTGTTTCCTGACCTGCATTCAGGTTTCTCAAGAGGCAGGTCAGGTGGTCTGGTATTCCCATCTCTTTCAGAATTTTCCACAGTTTATTGTGATCCACACAGTCAAAGGATTAGACATGATCTAAGTTGCCAGTTATGGCCACATTTTAGTCTTAACTGATACCTTCCATTATAGGAAATATTCATTATGTAATGTGTCTGTGTGCTTTCTTTGAAAACAGGGCTCAGATTGAACAATAATCAAAATTAACTCAGTATACTTACATTTAGTTGTGAAGTAAACTAAGTTTCTTCATAGAAATAGTCTGCTTTAAGGTCTGTCTTAGAACTAAATTAAAAATACTTAGTGAAGTTCATATATATAGGGAATATGATGCTATAGTTAAAATAGGTGTTAAAAACATTTAGTAATACCTAGCCCATTCATATAAAAAGCTGTCTGATAAAATATTTAAAATTCTCTTCTGACTTTTCTTCCCATTATTCTCCAGCTCACCCCATAATTTTCCTTGTTACCTGAAATGCCTGGTTTCATGTGAGCAGCAACACATAGATACTAATCAGAGAGGAAACACTTGGAAAAGACAGCGAAGTTACATAATAGAACAGAAAGCCCTACATAACTCAGTAATCACTGAGTCACGTTGCATAATCATCCTTTTGACAACCTAGAAAAACAGTGAACGTTATTCTTAGTTTTAACCATTTTTCAGTGCACAGTTCTGTGGCATTAAGTGCGTTCATATTGTTGTATAACTGTCACCATCATCATCTCCAGAACTTTTTCATCTTCCCCAACTGAAACTCTGCACCCATTAAACACTCTCCCCAGCCCCTGGTCATAACTTTTGATGCCAGTTCTCAGTCCCCACTGCACAGATACTCTATGCAGTTACATTCTGCAGTGCTTACTAAAGTGTGGAGTTTCTAAATATTTTAACATTCAAAAATTGATGAATGTCTTCTGAATGGAGCTCATGTAATTTTTGGTATATTGATGGTATATTGCATTTATTAAACTATGAATTTTACTACTTCTGAAGTTAATGCCTATGAAGACAGCAAAACCAAATCATGAAGTTTTCTCCCTCTCATCTTAATTATAAGAAGAAATTTATCTAATTTGACTAATTATTGTACCAGATTGTTTAAAGATTTAAAATGAGTAGCTACTTGGGACTTCCCTGGTGGTTAAGACTTCCACTTTCCAATGGTTAAGAGTTCGTCTTCCAATGCAGAGGGTGTGGGTTTGATCCCTGGTCAGGGACCAAAGATCCCACATGCCTTGTAGTAGAAAAACCAAAACATAAAATAGAAACAATATTGTAATGAATTCAATAAAGACTTCAGAAAAAAGTAAAATAATTTAAAAAATGTAAAAAGCGTAGATTCTTGATCATAGCACTCTTTTGGAACATCCTTTCTTTAAACTGAAGTACATTTGTCTCGTGTCCTGTTTTGATTTAGAGATGTTGTTTGACATGTGGCCCAGTACTGATGAAAAGCCAGTCTGTCCAGTGCTCTGCACAGGACTCCCTCCATCCCATGTCTGATTCGCTCCTCAGAAATTGTATCTTATTCACTGACAAGATTTTTAACCTAATCTGGGTTTTAGTGCTTCACAATGTTTGTGATTCTCTTTTGTACCTTTAGTCCTTTCTTATTCCCTTCAGTAACCCCCAGGGAAGTAAGTTTGGGTAAGCTAGACTTGGTGAATTGTTTTCTACCTAAAGGGACTACTAAGCTAATATCAATGTAATGAATGGGCATCCCTTTCTAATGGCAAGAAAACAGATCCAAGCAAGGTAACAGCTAATGAAGTCAGTGGTTGAATTCTATAGCAGCTGCAACATGAGGCTTTACAACTGTAAAGTGATTGATTTTTTAATTGTTGTTAATGGTAAGTGAAGGAAACGGGTCTTCTGGTATCTAATCAGTTTTTTCAGGCTTTTATTCCCATAAGGAAAAAACTAATTTAGGCTTATTCTCTCTCTTAGAAAAGAGGTGATGATTTTGAAACCGTCTCCTTTTGGCTTTCTAACACATGCCGATTTTTGCACTGTTTAAAGCAGTACAGTGGAGAAGAGGTGAGAAAACCTTGATTACAAAACAGCATGCTATACTTTATCCGAACTTTTTAAGGAAAAAATTTAAAGCACAAAATGTTTAGTCATTTGTTAATTTAGAAACCTGAATTCAGAAGTGGCTTAACAGTTTATAGCTCTATTTGACATTCATTATTTATGAAACTGACTTGGGAAGTGGCATAGTTTCTTCGCTCTGCGAGTTTG
Organism: Bison bison bison; assembly: GCF_000754665.1. Classification (NCBI taxonomy): domain Eukaryota; kingdom Metazoa; phylum Chordata; class Mammalia; order Artiodactyla; family Bovidae; genus Bison; species Bison bison. The sequence goes on along the minus strand of NW_011494638.1, from coordinate 377,177 downwards.
TATTATGAGAAAGCACAGCAAAAATAAAATGAGCATTGGTCATTGAATAGTTATCGCACTGAAACTTTTTGTTAAGACGTGAAAATGGGATTTTCAAGGATTGATATATGGAGCTGTTTAAAGAAATGAATCCATTATAGCTTTCTATAATACATTAAAAATGATCATGTTAAAAGATATCTCAATATTTTTCCAAAAATATGTTTTGCTTTTGCTTATAGTGATGTGTTCATCAGTTAGTTGATAGACTTCCTATTTCAAAACTACATATATATAATTATTATTTGTTAATGGCTACATAGTATATATGAGACAGCACTCACTTATATTATGTTGTTTAATTCTTACTTCTCTTTGAGGTTGTAATTCTAACCCAGTTTTACAGATGAGGAAACTAAGGCTCAAAGCAGTTCATCACTTTGCCCACATCCTCTCAGCCATAAGGAGCTGAGCTAGGATTTTGGGTCTGCCCACCTTCAAGAGCTTGTGCCCATAAATGCTGCCCTTCATGCCTCCCCATCCTTTGCTGTCAGGACAGGCAGAGAAGCTGAGCAGTGGCCACTTTCTGAGCACTCACAGGCTTGGAGCAGAAGAATGTCCTGGCAAATGATGGCAAATACAGTATGAATAAGATATGGCCCCTGAGCAGGCGGGACAGACAGACCAGAATCCCCCCGAGGGCCTGTTAAGTCCCCAGTTCTAGACCAGGTTGTCAAGTAAGTTGTAGAGAGGCAGATGCTTGAGTGTGGCCAGAATCCGTCAAGTAGGCAAAAGTACCTGCCTATACAGTTGGCTTTCCGTGTTACCACATACCATCAAAAGATTCCGTTCTAAGCTTGGACTGAGAAGCCTGTATGAATACCATAAAATATAATAAAGGAAGATTTTTTATTTATTCACCAGTCTCTGTAGAAATGACCAATTATAAGAAAATTATGTATGTCCTTCAGGTACAGAATTTATAAGTAAGACTCTATTTAATGAACTGAAGTTAAGAGATTGGTATTTTACATAATTCAGTGTTTGGCAGTAAACCAGCTGTTTCATAAGTGAAAACACTCATTAATTTTTTTTTCAAATTGAGTTCCCCTATCTTGTTTCATTGACATTGCTGGTGGAAAGGCTTAAATGCTAGACTGCCAAGTTTAGATATTATTCAAATGCTAGTAAGAAGTGGAAGCAGGGATGTGATAGAAACAAACACACAGAATTTGGGAAGGATTATCCTGGCACTTATGTGGAGGTTGGATGGGAACTCTTAGGAGAAAAGTAAAAAAGAGCATGAGGATGTTGATCAAATGAGAGAGTTAAACAGGAGACATTTTATTTCATGAATGTCATTAACTCTGCATTATGGCTCTAGGGCTTTATGAAACACAACACCTCTCGCCAGAATGAACACTGCCTCACCAATTTTGACTTGGCTGAGTACCGGCAGGTGCTCAGTGACTTGGCAATTCAGATCTACCAGCAGCTCGTGAGGGTGTTAGAGAACATCCTTCAGCCAATGATCGGTAAGTCCAGGGCATTGCTGACGTCCAAGTCTGTCTTGTGGCACATGTGTCAGAGCATGTATTCATGTGGAGAAGGTAAAATAGTAAGACTCAGTCTCAAAATTAGCTGAGGAATCTCAGAACTGTAGCCATGACTAACTGGGGTACAGCAAAATCCCTGCTTCTGCATGATGGAAATGGCAGGATCTATTAATAGTTTCCCTCTCTAATGTGTAATGCCTCTCTCTTAAGATTGGGTTATGCTTTATATCCAGCAACATATCTCAGACCTTGTCCAGTTTTCTAAAACAAAAATACTTGAAACTTTCATCGAGGGCATTACTGCAGAGAACTTCCTAGGGACCCAACTAAAACTAAAGAGACTGAGAAGGGTTTGCAGATTACCTGATAGGCTATAGTAACAGGGCTGGAAAGCTACTATGGCAACAAGAACAGGGCTCAGACACTCCATGCTGAGTTGTTCATCTCATGGCCCCTGTAGAATCATTAAAAGCAATTTGGTTTAAAGTTGCAGTTTCTCATTGGATGAGCAACTGATCAGCGTGTGTGTCTATGTATATGAGATTCCATGTACCTTTCTTTATATGTGTGCACTCACTCTGGGTATGCATGTACGTATCATGCCTCCTATATTCCTTTGGAAAGTGTAGCAGGTGTGAAATTGGAATTAGAGGGCATGTAAAACTTGCAGGCTGCTGATTTTGTGCGAAGCTGTTGAGGGAAGCTCAGGGCAAGGAAGGGCCCAGCTCTTCAGCCCCATGTGACTGCCCACTCCCAAGACCACTGCCTGGTCTCCTGCTTTTCTTACTGCTTGATTTGTTTGCTTCTGAGGCTCTATACTACTGGAGAATACTTATCTTCTCCCTAATTGCCTCTCTCTTAAAAACCTCTCTCTCAAAAATCCTCCCAAGAAACTTTACACATGTGCTATTAAGACTACTGTTTCATATTTTAGAAAATATGCCATTAAAATTTCATGGTAAATTTTTGCATTTAAGGATAATTCTTTCATTGTTTAAAATCCAGATGCCCTTTTATTTGTAGTTCCTTTTCCTTCTATTTTGATGCTCAAATCATTTTCCTAAATTGTGTGTGTGTGTGTGTGTGCGCATGTGCGTGTGTTTCCATCAGAATCTTCTCTGACGTATGAACTTCTCCTTTAGTCTCCGGAATGCTGGAGCATGAAACCATTCAGGGTGTCTCTGGGGTGAAGCCCACAGGGCTAAGAAAGCGAACCTCCAGCATCGCTGACGAGGGTACCTACACACTGGACTCCATCCTGCGACAGCTCAACTCCTTCCACTCGGTCATGTGTCAGCACGGCATGGACCCCGAATTGATCAAGCAGGTGGTCAAGCAGATGTTCTACATTGTGGGGGCCGTCACCCTGAACAACCTCCTTTTGCGGAAGGACATGTGCTCCTGGAGTAAAGGCATGCAGATCAGGTGAGCGAACTCCAACGCCTGTCAGGGCCTTCTCAGGCTGCCTAACTGTGTGCTGGGGCACACGTGAGGCCCGGGCACCTGGCGTCTGAAGCCCCCAGGTGGGCAGTAAGGGCAGACCGGGCATGGAGCTGTTCCTCCTGCCTGACTGACCTTCCTCCACTGTCATTCGTGGTCGCTCCCAGCAGGCCTTCAGCCACTGCTTGCTGGAACCCGGCTGCATGTAAAGTTAACTCATATGAGGGAATAAATCTTTTACTGATGTTTGAAGTATGCCCCTCTCAGTTTTAAGAAACGCTGCACTCAGTTTTGTCCAATTGCTCCTCAGCATTACCTTATTAACATAACAGAATTATTTTTTTGGCAAATAATTTATTTTAAAACAGCTGGAAAATTCACCAAGAGAGGGGGAAAGTATTTCTCCTATAAAAGTCTATAGTTACTCAATCTTAGAAAATTTGACCTTCTTTCCAAATTTTCCATTCTGACTCATATCCACTGTAGACAGCAGTTAGAAGGTAATGCCTTCCACTCAAGTCATTGAATTTATTTCTCTGCATGCTCTGTTTATACCCACAAAGCCCCTCTTGGCCTGATTACTAAGTCCTGACTGTGGCTGCATTTATCTGACTCCTATTTTGCAAACCACTGTCACCTGATTGGCCACCTCTTAAAACCTCAGCATCTGTGTAGTTTCTGTGTCTCTCCTCATATTTTCTGTCTGCCTCTTCCTATGCCCCCACTGGCCCTTCTTCCCTACATCCCTAAACTTCCTCAGGCCACTACCTCATCATCCAGGCTCTTCCCTGAAAAGGGTCAGAGCACAGGCTCTAGGTGGGGATCTCACTGTATCCACTAGCTTGGAGTTTGACGTAAGGAACAGAGAGCAATTAGAGGATTATTAGTTCTCTCCTCTCAAGTTGTAAAAAGCTGGAAGGTGTTTTCTGCTCTGCTGTTTAATAAGGACACAGCCATACTATGTGTTCTATTTTTTTTTTAAGCACATCTTATTTTATAACTTGCATTATGGCTACATTTCTGTTTTCCATTAAAGAGAATTATAGTCTCTAGAATAATACTCACTCATATAATTATGATTATAAACCTGATTATTTATAGTGATAAATTTTTAAGCACAGCTAATGGTTTAAAAAACAGAATTCAACTGAAATTCCTAACAAAGCCATACACAGAAAAATTAACACATTTATGATAACATTCGGTAAATTTGCATCCCCCTCAACCCTTTTTTGACATAGGTACAATGTCAGTCAACTAGAAGAATGGCTGCGTGACAAGAATTTGATGAACAGTGGGGCTAAGGAAACCCTGGAGCCTCTCATTCAGGCTGCTCAGCTTTTGCAAGTGAAAAAGAAAACAGATGATGACGCGGAAGCCATTTGTTCCATGTGCAATGCTTTAACTACTGCCCAGGTAAGGCAGCTTTCCCTATTATAAACTTCATCAAGGGTAACATTCAGGGAAGTCACCAAGGCTTCTAGCTATTGTTCTTGTCTCTGAGCTAACTTCACCTGTGTCAGCGATGATATGTATCAATACTGTAGATCTTGAAGACAGGAGATTTTACCACAAAGTATATTTCAGTACTAGTCACACTCATGCACATTCAACATTCAGTAAATATTTATCCATTCTCTACACTCTTCTGTGTAACGTTCCAGCCACTCAGATAAAACCAGGAACAAGACAAAGTTTCTGTTTTTATGGGGTATACATTCTATACATCCTATGGAGCTTGAACTCCAAAGAGTCTTGTATATTAGTTGATAATTGAATGATTCTTTAGACTTATCTATTTAAGACAGATAATTCTTTTTTTAATTGAAATGTAGTTGATGTATAATATGATGTTAGTCTCAGGTATACTACTCAGTGGTTTGACATTTGCATACATTATGAAATGATAACCATGATAAGTCTAGCAACCATATGTCCCCATATAAGATTATTACAATATTATAAACCATATTCCTTATATTGTAGATTATATCCTCATGCTTTATTTACTTTATAACTAGAGGTTTGTACCTCTTAATCCCTTCACCTATTTTGAATGCCTCCTGTCCCTCCCCTCTGGCAACCAACTGTTTTTTCTCAGTATCACTTAAGTTGTCCCAGAGGTCTCTTAAAACCATCCTTATTTCTTTTCATTCGTTTTTCTATAAAGTTTCAGTGATTTGATTTACACTACTGTCTTCCATCTCACATCCACTCACTTGTATCATTTAGTCTACTGTTGATGCCTTCCAGTGTCTTTTTTTATTTCAGTTATTGTATTATTCAGCTTTTTCTGGTTCTGTGTATTTTATAACTCTTTGTGAGTTCATCCCTACTTCCCCTGAGTACAGTGAGCATCTTTATGATCATAACCTTATACTCTTTATCAGGTAGATTGCTCATCTCCACTTCATTTAGTACTTCTGAGGTTATGTCTCATTCCTTTGGTTAAAACATATTCCTGTCTTCTCATTTTTCCCCATTTTTTTTTTCTATGCATTAAGTCAGCTGGTTACATTTCCCAGTCTTAAAGAAGTGGCCTTATATAGGAAACATCCTGTGGGGCTCAGAAGCACGCTGCCCTCTGGTCGCCAGAGCTCTGTGCCCAGGAGTACCCCCTATGTGGGTTGTATAGGCCCTTCTGTTGTGACAGGGCCACAGTAGTTCTACTGTGGGCTCCCTAGTGGGCAGGGTTGGCCCCTGGCCTGGTTGGCTGCCCCACCCTGCTTCCTTTGGTTTCTGCTGCCCCATGTTTTGGTGGGACCAGCTCCTAGCACAGCTGGCCATAGGGCTAGGGAAACCCAGGGCTGGTGCTAGGCCCTTGGTAGGTAGTTAAGCCCTGAGCACTAATAAGCTAGTGGGAAGACTCCAAATGTTGCTGAGGATCAGTAATTAATCATTCAGGGAAAGTCTTGAGTTTAAGGCAGTAAAAAGATGGGAAGGGCCTTGGAGGACAGTGGCCACAGCATGAGGCAAGGCACAGGCATAAACATGCCCACTTTTCTTTTGCCGAGTTATTTTTGTGCTGACTTTTGGATTTTTTTAAATGTTCATCACTTATCTCAAAACATAGAAATCTTACATAGGTTACACATAGAATATATATAGAAAGTAATTAGCTGAATACTCAGGATACTGATAACTATTGTTACTTTGAGAGAATGAGAGCATGAAAGTGGGAGTACTTTTACTTTGCATGATTTTTCAAATTTATATTCCTTCTTAAAATGTACAGATATATATTCAGAGTTCAGTTCAGTCGCTTAGTCATGTCCGACTTTTTGCAACCCCATGAATCGCAGCACACCAGGCCTCCCTGTCCATCACCAACTCTCGGAGTTCACTCAGACTCACGTCCATCGAGTGAGTGATGCCACCCAGCCATCTCATCCTCTGTCGTCCCCTTCTCCTCCTGCCCCCAATCCCTCCCAGCATCAGAGTCTTTTCCAATGAGTCAACTCTTCGCATGAGGTGGCCAAAGTATTGGAGTTTCAGCCTTAGCATCATTCCTTCCAAAGAAATCCCAGGACTGATCTCCTTCAGAATGGACTGGTTGGATCTCCTTGCAGTCCAAGGGACTCTCAAGAGTCTTCTCCAACACCACAGTTCAAAAGCATCAATTCTTCGGCGCTCAGCCTTCTTCACAGTCCAACTCTCACATCCATACATGACCACAGGAAAAACCATAGCCTTGACTAGACAGATCTTTGTTGGCAAAGTAATGTCTCTGCTTTTGAATATGCTATCTAAGTTGGTCTTAACTTTCCTTCCAAGGAGTAAGCGTCTTTTAATTTCATGGCTGCAATCACCATTTGCAGTGATTTTGGAGCCCCCAAAAATAAAGTCTGACACTGTTTCCACTGTTTCCCCATCCATTTCCCATGAAGTGATGGGACCGGATGCCATGATCTTCGTTTTCTGAATGTTGAGCTTTAAGCCAACTTTTTCACTCCACTTTCACTTTCATCAAGAGGCTTTTGAGTTCCTCTTCACTTTCTGCCATAAGGGTGGTGTCATCTGCATATCTGAGGTTATTAATACACTCTTATTGTAAAAATTTAAATAATAAAGGTAAATGTGCCTTCAGAACAGCTCCCTCTCCCATCTTGTCCTAACCAAGCCCTGAGTAGAATTGAAAGCAATAGGCAAAGATCCTTTTCGTTTTCCTGATTAGAGGTACCTGGAATGTATGTATTTGATAATATGCTAAAAATGTTGATCATTTTATTTCCCCCAGATTGTCAAAGTGTTGAATTTGTATACACCAGTTAATGAGTTTGAAGAAAGAGTTTCTGTGTCATTTATTCGTACTATACAGGTAAGATCTCCCAAGCTTCCTTTTGCTTCAGTTTACCAACACAGTCATTTGGATGGAAATTTTATAATTTATTGAAGGATAATGCAGTTTTTATTATATTATTGTATCATTTTCATAGTGCATTAATTTTTTGATAATATCTTATTGCAGAAATGAAGTGATTTTAAAACAAATATAAACATTTGTCATTCCTTGAGGGGTTTTGGTAGAATTTTGTCTAAAAAAAAATAAGTTTATAGATTCAAAGAACTGATGTTCTGGTTTTTTTTTTTATTTTCTCAGATGCGTTTACGAGACAGGAAAGACTCTCCTCAACTTCTCATGGATGCAAAACACATCTTTCCTGTCACCTTTCCTTTTAACCCCTCTTCCCTTGCGCTAGAAACCATCCAGATTCCAGCTAGCCTGGGCCTGGGATTCATATCACGGGTCTGAAAGTGATGTCAAGGCAAATATTGACAATACATTTCTTGCCTGAAATAAGAACCCATTATTTCAAGTGAGCTACTGAAAACACATTTTAAAAGATAGTACTTATTATCTCCCAAATAAGGGATTATTGACTAGAACTGCCCCTACAATACTTTTCATCATCTTGGAAAGCAAGATAGGTTCCTTTGTGCCGTGTTACCTTCATGACAACACTTGTCCTTGGTCAGTTAGGTGTCTGCCATTGACATGCAGGTGAATGATGGAAGAAAAGAAAAACATGTATCTTCAGGTGCCAGCATTTATTTTAAATCCTTATCACTGCATCTAAATTATATAAAAAACCTGAATTCCAGATATGAATATGAGCTGTTGTTAAGAAGGCGCCATCAAGGAACCTCCTGTGTGCTAACTGGAAGAACTGAAAGAAAAATCACCGAGTACATATCATACCAGCTTAGGAATTATGTTGATAATGTCAAACTGGAACAAATAAACTGACATTATGTAAAGTAACTGGATAAGTAGCTCCCTTCTATGTGTCCCTATGATGTAGAAATATTAAGAGAATGTTGGTTTGCTTAGAGCATGGAAGTCCATTTGTACTGCAGTTTACTGAGCATTTTAAATTGCTGCTACATACTATGTTCTTTAAAATGTAAGTGATATTCATATTAGGCACTACAACAAGAAGCTTCTCTTTTATCGACTCTGTTTACAGTCCAATCAGATTAGTTTTAACTGGATTACACGCACATATCTACAGATTCACCCGCACAAGTAGCAGACACTGGGAAGTCATGTAGTAATATGACACAACGTTTGACATTTAGGGATAGGACTAGGCAAAGTGGTTATTGTTGATGTCATTTATTCAGGATGTGTTATATTGATGTGCTCATTAACTTTCCCTGGGTGATATCACATCAGGATACAGTGTTCTGTGAAGTGACTTATTTTTAGTTACCAGATCTGATTCCTGCAGTGCATATTTTCAACCCTGACAGGTTTTCTTTCTTCTTAATTTATTAAGAATTAATCTCAGTATCTAGAGAGGATTGTCAGAATATTCATGATTCAGGTCTTGAAATCTTGATTCTTTTATAAATTATGCAAAAGAAAGTATATAATAAATAATTGATTCCACTTTTTAGGCTTTGCAACTTCTATAAATGTTCTCAGTACCACTAGATATTTTAAAGAGCATCATATTAGAAATACTTTGACCTATATAAAAATATAAGGAGATTGCTGAATTTTACAGAGGACTTGGTTTAATAAGACCCAGATTCTATAAGTTTTCATTCTGACATTCTAAGTAAACATATTCTCCATTTGTCCCACAAATCTTAAACAATAAATGTTTCAGATTGTGCAAAAGCAAATTCTTAGCTTTCACTAGAAACTCTGGTTCGGAATTACAATCATAGATTTGTATAAATTAACTGTTAGATGATCTATTAAATATGTGCAATATTATTAATGGAAGTAAAACATTTTCAAATCAGTGATAAAGATTGTTATTAAAAGATAAATACTGTCTGTTAACTTGTTTGAGCCTCAAATTCCTCATTTATACAGTAAGAGTGTTAGACAGCCAGTTTCTAAGCTCCCTTCCACTTCTGAAGTTCTCTCCCCGGCGTGCTTGGACCACAGAGAAGTGAGCTGCAGGTATTCGGTAAGGTTAGCCTAGTGTTTGGAGCACGTTAATTTTGAGGGATTAATAAAATGTAAAATCATAGGTTTATGAAGCTATAATTTTCCTTAAATGAATATGATTTATATTCATGCTTTTAGAAATTTAGTTCAGGTAATTTTTATTAAATTGTGTACTGCTGTATTCAGATTGGATACATTTATTCATTTGCAAAATCAAGCAAAAATGTTACTTTGGACTCTCAATTTTCCCTGGTTGTCAATGTGGTTTTCAATAACTTGTGAAACCACCTACTTAGTACTGAATGTGTCAGAGTCTAAGAACATAGATGGGACTTGGGTGGGAGAGATGTCCCCTCAAATGCCACTGTGATTGTAGGCTCCCCTACTGAAACCCGGAAATCCTCCGAGGCCCTTTCCCAGGTTAGTCCTGCGTAGCATGTTCCACGCACACCCTGAGTCATGTCGGGTCTTCAGGCTCACACTCTAGCTTCCACTGCCACTGCAGCCCTTGTCTTTCCCACAGACAGCTTGTATCCTGAGGCATGTCTACTCTGGGCCTTTCTCTCTCGTATCTCCCATCTTTCTGCTACAAAGAGCCTCTATTCCACACCCAAGCCACAGGCTCTCCTGTTCAGGGATGGCCACACAAATATTATGCTATTTTAGGGCTCCAGCTTCCTCCAGGGTCTATCCAGAACCCCAGATGGGGATCTGAATTAATTTCTCTTAGTGGCCTGAAGATCTTTAGTCACAACAGAAATACCTTACAACCACAGAACTCCAAATCTTGGTAAGTCATTCTGTGTCCTAGTTTCTTGGAGATGCAACAATATTCTGCTGACTGTGGGTATCATTGGCCTCTCTGAGGGCTTCTCACCTTTCCCTCTGTCCATTCACACTTTATTACCCAGCCTCAAACAAACCTCTGCCAGCCTCCACACCATCCATCCACTCACTTATCCATTCATTCTTTCCCTTCCTTCAGCCATGTCAGGTATCCCCTCAACTGTCTACTCACCTACTCTGACTATGCTGAAGGCTGTGGTGGAGTCAGTCTTCAGCTGTTCCACCGACCTGCCTTCAGGCCAGTTTTTACATGAGTTCTCACTGTTTTCACTTCTCTGCAGTACTTAGCATTACCACTAATACGCTTGTTCATAATTCCAACATGACATACTATAGGAACTCAAAGAAAGAGTTCTCTGAGAAAACAATTCACTGTCTCAATAGCCACTTCTCAATAGTCTCTTCCCCACTCACCTTACATGGAGACTGAGCTCACACCTTGGAAAGCAAACCTGAAAACTTAGAAGCAGTTTCCCTTCTTGTACCTTCTCTCAGGTTAAGGTTTTGCTCTGCCTGAGAGAAACTATAATGAAGGGGAAAGATGAGCATGGAGTAAAATCCATGACGTGTAGCTTCATGGTTCCTTCCGAAGTTGTGAGAATTCCCCGTGCACCTGACATTTCTTTCCTCAATTGCAAAAGTACCAAAATATGTATTCCAAAGCCAACTGAGAGGAGATTTGGGGATTTGGGTCAGTTTGTCTCATTTGCTTTATTTCATTCATTTCAATGGATAATTGAAAGTTGCCTCTTTCTGCATAAGTGATGATTCTGTATAATATAGATCAAAGCTTTTAGTAACACAGTTTAATTTGATTAGAATTTCAGTAGAGTAATGGTTGTGAGAAATGTCTTCCCTGGTAACCCTAGGTGAAGGCGCACCTGGCACCATCCTGACATGCCCTCATATTCTCTCTTTCTCTCTCTCTTTCTCTTCCACACATACACAGTCTTCAGTAACTTCAACTGTTTCACATAAAACACAGGAAAAATGTCACACTTGAAGGTGGCCCTTCAGTTCTCCTAGTGAAAGGGCGTGTAGCAACAGTACCTTGTGCCTGGCCATCTTTACTCCAGCTCACGTGCTCTGGTACCTCATTGTGTCCTCACAGCAGCCCTGGAAGGCGGGAGGGTCGCTACTGCCATCCTTGTGTGTGTGAAAACTTGAGACCGAGATAAGGCCAGTGACTTGCCTGACTAAGGTTGCCTAGGTTGCCCAAGCTGTGCCATCATTCCACACTCAGCAGTGGCGGTGAGAGCACCTGTGGGGCAGAGACTTGAAAAAGTCCCCAGGTTCCGTTTTGTTCCTCCTGGTGCCCGTGGGCTGCCCTGGCCCAGCACAAGGTACTCTTTTTCTCTATCAGCGTTGAATAAACGCTGAGCACCAAGTTCTTGGTGCTGATCACATGGGGTGCCTTGTGCTATCCTTCTTGTCATAGTCACCAACTATAACTGGGCTTCCCTTGTGGCCCAGCTTGTAAAGAATCTGCCTGCAATGCGGGAGACCTGGTTTGGGAAGATCCCCTGCATAAGGGAAAGACTACCCACTCCAGTATTCTGGCCTGGAAGATTCCATGGACTGTATAGTCCATGGGGTCGCAAAGAGTCGGACACGATTGAGTGACTTTCACTTTCACCAACTATAACTAGGTTTGGCTTTTGTAATAGATCAGTACCCCACCCCCACCCTGGGAGGGTGCAGGACTCTGTTTTAGTCATTATTTAGTAGCAGGCTGTCCCAGCCTGACAGGAAATGGAGAGAGCCTCCCAACAGTTAAGAAGAAGGTCACTGTCAACACACAGCCCTCAAAGTCACTACGAGAGCCACCAGGTAAGCTAGCTGAGCAGCCTGGAGAGAACCTGTGGGCGCAGGCCAAGTTCCTGGGTCCCTTCTGAGGGCTGTGTACCAGGCAGGCCATACACAAGTCTTTGTGTGTTTGAACATGGCAGTGTGTGCATGCTGCCAGTGTTGGCTTTGGCGCCAAGAGGTTAGGGAGGCACTGTGTATGCATAAGGGCATTGATTTCTTCTCAGGCTGTGCTGTGAGGGCCACCTTAACCCCTGCTCCCTTCCTTCCTAGAGCTGCCTTAAGTTCTCTGGAACTCCTCTGTAAGGGGAAGTCTTGCCTGGAAAGGTATCTTGCCCTGTTTCTCAAGGTGTGAGGGTGTGGGTGGGCGTGGCCTCCTTTCTTCCTTCCCAGTCTGCATGACCCTCCCCTCCTGTTCCTTCTTCCTTTGCTGTCATTTCCAAATGGGTATTGGAACTCTGAGGCAGCAACAACCTCAGAGCCAATGAAATGTAATCTTAGAGAGTGTTTCCTGACTTTGGGGGGCTCTGTGTTACAAGTAAGCAAATGAACATATGAAAGAAATATAGAGATAATTTAGATTCTTGGTAATTCTTAAATGGCTTGTTTCCCACTGAACTGACATTTTCTTAGGCTAAAGGGTATAAATGTAAAACCTTTCATGGACATTCATTAAAATTTTTTTTAAGAACACTTTACCCATATCAAAACTGGAGTGAAAATAGGAAACAGTGCTATAATTCTAATTCATTGTATTATCCTAAATTAAGTCAAACTGAGATTACAATGGATGTCTCAATAGATCAGAAACTGGAAAGCACTATGTAAAATATTTGCCAAAATACATTTTATACATTTTTTATTTTATAATTTGGTCTAGTTAAAATGCTCATTAGCTCAATTTAATGGGTGTTACTAGATTCATTAAGATGTCTAAATATGAATATCATTTCCTTAGTATTGTAATGTTGCTTGAAATATTTGACAGAAAACATTTCTTTTTAGAAAAATGATTTTTGAATTGAAGTTTGTATGTACAATTCAATGCTTAGTAGGTCAGTATACATTTTCATGACATTTTTCAGAGTCAATAGTTTTAAATATCTTATTGTTATTATATGTTATAAAAACTTAGCCTACATTTCAGGGTCTCTACAACACTTGAGCCATTTAATTTTTCCAACATATGCTGAATTTTTCCTTCAAATGTGGATATATGTGTTATAATCTATGATCCTAATTGTGAATTTTTGTGGAACCCAGGAGTTATGTTGATTTTCTTGTGTCCTTGGAGAATTTAAGTTGCTCTAACAGTGTTGCATAGAAATGAACTTATGACATTTAATATTATTTTAATTACTAACTTCAATTGTCAACTTACTGTGAAATGGATATGTCTTTTAACTACCATGGCATTGAACATTGCAGTTTTTCTTTTTCCTTGTTGGATCTGGAAAAGGAATTCTACTTTGACCTACATGGAAAAACATGATCTAGTTAATCTTTGAAAAGTTCTTAAGTGAAATATTCCTCCATGAAAAAGGAAGCAAAAGTACTGAGAAGTGAAAGGCATTATCAAACAATACTAGTTTTAAACTAAACCCACCCCAGCATATGTCACATGAAATTTTAAAAAATAAGTTAATAATGCACCTCATGTCAACAAAAGCCTTTGAAACATGGGTTTTCACTAGATACCACCTAGTGCTAAGATGAAAACCAAAACAATATCAGATAGACATTTATGCTCTAAATTTGTAGTTGTCTGGTGTTGTACTTAGTAAATGTGTGTCAATGCTGTATTCTCCTAGCTATTAAAGAAAATTGTTCAAATAAAGATATGGATGTAAAGGATTTTTGTTAGTGTCGTAAATAAACCCACATCACATACACCAACATAGATCACATTTGGGGCCATGAAACACACCTTTAAAATTTAAAAGCCTAACACTAAAAATCAATGACAGAAAGACAGCTGGAAAATCCCCAAATAATTGGAGATTAAACCACTTCACTTTCACTTCTCACTTTCATGCATTGGAGAAGGAAATGGCAACCCACTCCAGTGTTCTTGCCTGGAGAATCCCAGGGACGGGGACGCCTGGTGGGCTGCCATCTATGGGGTCGCACAGAGTCGGACACGACTGAAGCGACTTAGCAGTAGCAGCAGCAAATAACACATGGATCAAAGAAGAAATCTCTAGAGAAACTTTTAAATATTTTGAACTAAATATAAGTGAAAATACAAGTTAAAAATGAATCGATATACAAGAACAGAAACAGACTCATAGACAAAGAAAACAAACTTCAAAAAAAGAAAAATCTCTGTTTCAGTTCAGTTCAGTCGCTCAGTCATGTCCAACTCTTTGTGACCCCATGAACTGCAGCATGCCAGGCCTCCCTGTCCATCACCAACTCCCGGAGTTCACTCAAACTCATGTCCATTGAGTTGGTCATGCCATCCAACCATCTCATCCTCTGTCGTCCCCTTCTCCTCCTGCCCTCAATCTTCCCAGCATCAGGGTCTTTTCAGATGAGTCAGGTCTTTGCATGAGGTGGCCAAAGTATTGGAGTTTCAGCCTCAGCATCAGTCCTTCCAATGAACATCCAGGACTGATCTA
>NW_011494638.1:361069-362423 GCF_000754665.1 Bison bison bison | reverse complement strand
CCACTTTCACTTTCATCAAGAGGCTTTTTAGTTCTTCTTCACTTTCTTCCATAAGGATGGTGTCATCTGCATATCTGAGGTTATTGATATTTCTCCCAGCAATCTTGATTCCAGCTTGTGCTTCCTCCAGCCCAGCATTTCTCATGATGTACTCTGCATATATACAGAGTATATATGCATATATACAGAGTGACAATATACAGCCTTGACGATCTCCTTTTCCTATTTGGAACCAGTCTGTTGTTCCATGTCCAGTTCTAACTGTTGCTTCCTGACCTGCATATAGGTTTCTCAAGAGGCAGGTCAGGTGGTCTGATATTCCCATCTCTTTCAGAATTTTCCACAGTCTGTCGTGATCCACAGATTTAAAAGCTTTGGCATAGTCAATAAAGCAGAAATAGATGGTTTTCTGGAACTCTTGCTTTTTCAATGATCCAGCAGATGTTGGAAATTTGATCTCTGGTTCCTCTGCCTTTTCTAAAACCTGCTTGGACATCTGGAAGTTCACAGTTCACATATTGCTGAAGCCTGGCTTGGAGAATTTTGAGCATTACTTTACTAGCGTGTGAGATGAGTGCAACTGTGTGGTAGTTTGAGCATTCTTTGGCATTGCCTTTCTTTGGGATTAGGATGAAAACTGACCTTTCCCAGTCCTGTGGCCACTGCTGAGTTTTCCAAATTTGCTGGCCTATTGAGTGCAGCACTTTCACAGCATCATCTTCCAGGATTTGAAACAGCTCAACTGGAATTCCATCACCTCCACTAGCTTTGTTCGTAGTGATGCTTCCTAAGGCCCACTTGACTTCACATTCCAGGACATCTGGCTCTAGGTGAGTGATCACACCATCGTGATTATCTGGGTCGTGAAGATCTTTTTTGTACCGTTCTTCTGTGTATTCTTGCCACCTCTTCTTAATAGCTTTCCTTCTGTTAGGTCCATACCATTTCTGTCCTTTATTGAGCCCATCTTTACATGAAATGTTCCCTTAGTATCTCTGATTTTCCCGAAGAGATCCCTAGTCTTTCCCATTCTATTGTTTTCCTCTATTTCTTTGCAGTGATCACTGAGGAAGGCTTTCTTATCTCTTCTTGCTATTCTTTGGAGTTCTGCATTCAAATGGGTATGTCTTTCCTTTTCTCCTTTGCTTTTCACTTCCCTTCTTTTCACAGCTATTTGTAAGGCCTCCTCTGGCAGCCATTTTGCCTTTTTGCATTTCTTTTTCTTGGGGTTGGTCTTGTTCCCTGTCTCCCATACAATGTCAGGAACCTCCGTCCATAGTTCATCAGGCACTCTGTCTATCAGATCTAGTCCGTTAAATCTATTTCTCACTTCCACTGTATAATCATAAGGGGT
>NW_011494638.1:360424-360969 GCF_000754665.1 Bison bison bison | reverse complement strand
AGGTCTTTGCATGAGGTGGCCAAAGTATTGGAGTTTCAGCCTCAGCATCAGTCCTTCCAATGAACATCCAGGACTGATCTACTTTAGGATGTACTGGTTGGATCTCCTTGCAGTCCAAGGGACTCTCAGAAGTCTGCTCCAGCACCACAGTTCTAAAGCATCAATTCTTTGGCACTCAGCTTTCTCTATAGGCAAACTCTTACATCCATACATGACTACTGGGAAAACCATAGCCTTGACTAGATGGACCTTTGTTGACAAAGTAATTGTCTCTGCTTTTTAATATGCTGTCTAGGTTGGTCATAACGTTCCTTCCAAGTGGTAAGCATCTTTTAATTTCATGGCTGCAGTCACCATCTGCAGTGATTTTGGAGCCCCAAAAAATAAAGTCTGACACTGTTTCCACTGTTTCCCCATCTATCTGCCATGAAGTGATGGGACCAGATGCCATGATCTTAGTTTTCTGAATGTTGAGTTTTAAACCAACTTTTTCACTCTCCACTTTCACTTTCATCAAGAGGCTTTTTAGTTCTTCTTCACTTTCT
>NW_011494638.1:352662-360324 GCF_000754665.1 Bison bison bison | reverse complement strand
TTGACTTAGGTCATACCTGAATGGTCTAGTGGTTTTCCCTACTTTCTTCAATCTAAGTCTGAATTTGGCAATAAGGAGTTCATGATCTGAGCCACAGTCAGCTTCCAGTCTTGTTTTTGCTGACTGTATGGAGCTTCTCCATCTTTGGCTGCAAAGAATATAATCAATCTGATTTCAGTGTTGGCCATCTGGTGATGTCCATGTGTAGAGTCTTCTCTTGTGTTGTTGGAAGAGGGTGTTTGCTATGACCAGTGCGTTCTCTTGGTAAAACTCTATTCACCTTTGCCCTCCTTCATTCTGTACTCTAAGGCCAAATTTGCTTGTTACTCCAGGTGTTTCTTGACTTCCTACTTTTGCATTCCAGTCCCATATAACGAAAAGGACATCTTTTTCGGGTGTTAGTTCTAAAAAGTCTTGTGGGTCTTCATAGAACCATTCAACTTCAGCTTCTTCAGCGTTACTATCGGGGCATAGACTTGGATTACTGTGATATTGAATGGTTTACCTTGGAAATGAACAGAGATCATTCTGTCATTTTTGAGATTGCATCCAAGTACTGCATTTGAAAATTTCTGTTTACCAAAGGGGAAAGGAAGTATGGGTAAATTGGGATTATGGGATTAATAGATACAAACTATTATTATAAATAAAAGAGATAAACAACAGGATTTACTGTAGCTGTTCCTGTATAGCACAAGGCACTATGTTCAATATCTTATAATAATCTATAATAGAAAATAATCTAAAATATATACATATATGAGAAAGAAATAAGCCTTGCCTGAGTCCTTGTTTTTGTTTTCTCTGTTTTTAAAAATTATATACACCTAACAGAACCCCAAGGTACATGAAGTAAAATTTGGCAAAATTGAAAGGATAAATTGACAGCAATAATAATTGTAGCCATCAATATCATGCCTCTGCTGCTGCTAAGTCACTTCAGTCGTGTCCGACTCTGTGCAACCCTGTAGACGGCAGCCCAACAGGCGTCCCCGTCCCTGGGATTCTCCAGGCAAGAACACTGGAGTGGGTTGCCATTTCCTTCTCCAATGCATGAAAGTGAAAAGTGAAAGTGAAGTCGCTCAGTTGTGTCCACTCTAGCAACCCCATGGACTGCAGCCTACCAGGCTCCTCTGTCCATGGGATTTTTCAGGAAAAAGTACTGGAGTGGGGTGCTATTGCCTTCTCCAATCCCCTTCATAGCCTGCCAGAAAATTTGCTAAATATCTGACCAGTGCTCACAGTTTCATTGGTCTGATCCTTGGCACAGAGAAGAGAAAGAACAGAAGAACCCCCGCTGGCTTGTGTAACAGAGTCTCTCAGTTGTGCCCCCTGCTGCCCACCTGTTCACAGGAGGTTCAAGGAAACAAGAAATGAGAGATTGTAAAAGTCCCTCCAGCCATAGGAGCGAGGACCTCTTACCTTAACCAGAGGTCTTCTGGA
The DNA here is from genome assembly GCF_000754665.1 of Bison bison bison. Classification (NCBI taxonomy): domain Eukaryota; kingdom Metazoa; phylum Chordata; class Mammalia; order Artiodactyla; family Bovidae; genus Bison; species Bison bison. The sequence continues at coordinate 358,881 of NW_011494638.1, read as the reverse complement.
ATCTGAGACTGGGCCGCATGAGCTTTCTGCTGAGTTTGTTTTTCGCTGTCCCAGTTTCCAGCACGATGGGCCTTCCCCTGCTCTGGGTTTCTTTGCCTTCTGCCTCTAGTGCCAGAAGCTTCACTGAGTTGGGCTCCTGCTGTGCATGGCCTCTTCTGCGTGGAGGTTGGTTCAGCCAGGTTAAATCCGAGTCATGGCACCATAGATGTCGCGTGAGTGTATGCTCCCCAGTTCTTTGTCTCGTCACAACAAAGATTTGGAGTGACGGACATTAAAGCCCTCAGCACGTCACAGCTCTTGGGTCTTGGACAAACCGTGTTATAGCTCTTAGGCAAATCAGTGTTACAGCTCTATTTTATTTAGAAGATAGCAGGAGAATCCATCCTTGAAGTGTGAGGGCATGCCAAGCCAAAGACTCGAAGAGAAGAGAGTGGAGGAGCATACGGGGGAGGGAGACAGAGAGAGGGAAAGAGAGAAAAGGAGCGCACGCATGTAATTAGCTGAAGTAGACAAAATCAGCAAGAATATATAAGACTTGAAAACAATATTAACCACCTTGATCTAACTGACATTTATAGAACCCTTTACCTATATTCTTTCAAAGTACATACTGATCATTCTTCAGAATAAATCACATGCGAGACAATGAAAAGAGTTTAGTACATTGAACAATATTGAGATCACATAAAGAATGTTCTCTGACCACAGTAGAGAAGGGAAGCAAATTAGAAATCAACAGAATCAAATTAGAAGAAAATAGAAGGAAATTTGCAAAATATGCAAATATTTGGAAATTAAATAAGATGCTTCTAATAACAAAGAAGAAATCACAAGGAAAATTAGAAAATATTTTGAACTCTTCATTTTCTTTCAAAATAAAAATGCAACGAAGTCAAAGTATATGAGATGTCACCAAAGCCGATCATAGAAGGAAACTGATAACTTTAAATTTCTTTGTTAAAAAAGAAGCATTATTTGTAACAGCCACTTTGGGAGAAGGCAATGGCACCCTACTCCAGTACTCTTGCCTGGAAAATCCCATGGACGGAGGAGCTGGTAGGCTGCAGTCCATGGGGTCACGAACAGTTGGACACTTACTGAGCGACTTAACTTTCACTTTTCACTTTCATGCACTGGAGAAGGAAATGGCAACCCGCTCCAGTGTTCTTGCCTGGAGAATCCCAGGGACGGTGGGAGCCTGGTGGGCTGCCGTCTATGGGGTCGCACAGAGTCGGACAGGACTGAAGTGACATAGCAGCAGCAGCAGCATCTCCTCTTAGTGCTTTTTGCTGGTAATTAAAATGCTGCTTTATTGACTATGCCAAAGCCTTTGACTGTGTGGATCACAATAAACTGTGGAAAATTGAAAGAGATGGGAATACCAGGCCACCTGACCTGCCTCTTGAGAAACCTATATGTGGGTCAGGAAGCAACAGTTAGAACTGGACATGGAACAACAGACCGGTTCCAAATAGGAAAAGGAGTACGTCAAGGCTGTATATTGTCACCCTGCTTATTTAACTTATATGCAGAGTACATCAAGAGAAACGCTGGGCTGGAGGAAGCATAAGCTGGAATCAAGATTGCCGGGAGAAATATCAATAACCCAGATATGCAGATGACACCACCCTTATGGCAGAAAGAGGAACTAAAAAGCCTCTTGATGAAAGTGAAAGAGAAAAGTGAAAAAGTTGGCTTAAAGCTCAACATGCAGAAAACTAAGATCATGGCATCTGGTCCCATCACTTCATGGCAAATAGATGGGGAAACAGTGGAAACAGTGTCAGACTTTGATTTTTTTTTGCTTCAAAATCACTGCAGATGGTGATTGCAGCCATGAAATTAAAAGACACTTATTCCTTGGAAGGAAGGAAGGTTATGACCAACCTAGATAGTATATTCAAAAGCAGAAACATTACTTTGCCAACAAAGGTCCATCTAGTCAAGGCTATGGTTTTTCCAGTGGTCATGTATGGATGTGAGAGTTGGACTATAAAGAAAGCTGAGTGCTGAAGAATTGATGCTTTTGAACTGTGGTGTTGGAGGAGACTTCTGAGAGTCCCTTGGACTGCAAGGAGATCCTACCAGTCCATCCTAAAGGAGATCAGTCCTGGGTGTTCTTTGGAAGGACTGACGCTAAAGCTGAAACTCCAATACTTTGGCCACCTCATGCGAAGAGTTGACTCATTGGAAAAGACTCTGATGCTGGGAGGGATTGGGGGCAGGAGGAGGAGACGACAGAGGATGAGATAGCTGGATGGCATCACCGACTCGATGGACGTGAGTTTGAGTGAACTCCGGGAGTTGGTGATGGACAGGGAGGCCTGGTGTGCTGCAGTTCATGGGGTCGCAGAGAGTTGGACACAACTGAGTGACTGAACTGAACTGAACTGACACCTGTACAATATTAAATATTCCTAGCCATGAAAACAGCATGACTCCCCATTCCAATGTTCTTTTTGACCCTTGAAAATAAATTCAAACATTTTCTCCACAAAGGTAAAGTGCGTTTTTGTCAGCAGATACTTCGTTTTCGTTGATATTACAAATACCTTGTTTTCTATCTTTCTATAATATTTTCTAACTGGCTATTGATCATACACAGGAGAATTATTCATTTTAACATCTGATTTTGAATCTAGTTACCTGACTGAACTCTTTAACAAGTTCTAGTGGTTCTCCTGGATTTTCTATGCAAATAGTTATATCCTATGCTCTTTCCACTAAGCACGCAGAGACCTAAAGAAGCTAAAACTTGGTCGGGAACGCTTTGGAACACACCTTTTTCCTGCTTTGAGAGCCCGCGAATCCCCAGCGGACTAGTTCTCGGCTGAGCGCTCTCTGACCCCGCCAGGTGGACCCACTTAACCGCGGGAACCTGCGGGGCGGCGGGGCGCCCCGCCCGCAGCCCCCGTCCCGCCAATCACAGCGAGGCCTCGCCAGGTGGGCCGGGAAGGGCCAATCCGGGACTCCTTTCCTCCCCCGCCGCCAGCACTCGGGAAAGTTTCTCGGCTGCTGGAAAACTTCTCCCACAGCAGGATCCGGTCGTAATTTGTTGGGCCTGCAGGACGGTTGCCTTCCGCTGGGCCGCGGAGCCGCCCGCCCAGCCCCCGAGCCTCTCATCTCCGCAGCCCTCGAGCTGCCCTGTCTGCCCATGGCGGTAGCCGAGCTATACACAAAGGTAGGCGGGAGGACCAGACCTAAGGGAGGGCGCGTGGGAGGGCAGCGGGCAGGCGCTAGTGCTGACTGTACCTGGCGGCCGGGCCAAACCTGTGCACCTGGCGTTCTCGCCTCGGGGAGGGGCTGCGGAGGAACTGCGGGTCCGGGGAGCGTCGCCCCCTCGAGAGCTCCGGCCCCTGACCGTGGGGAAGGCCCTCTCTTCCCCACCCCTCCCCCGGCAGCCAGAGTCCCCTCGGGCTGGGAAGACCGAGTGCGAGAGGCTGCTGCTCCGGACCCTAGCTTCTCGGTTTCCGGGGGGTCGCGTGTCCTGTTCCTGCGCCTCTCGGCCCCTCCTCCTGAGGCACAGGTGGAATCAGAGTTGCCCATGGAGACTTAGAAACCTCAGACATGGGCAAATAATAACATCCATAATCTTTCCTCTTGGGAGCCCCTCTGAGCACGTTGGCACAGAAGCTGGAACTGCAGCATTCAGGATGTTTTCTAGAATTCCTGCATTCTGACTCTGGGAATCACTCCAGAGCATTCCTCTGAAACCTCCTCTTCGCCACCAGAGGGTTCCCCCCCACCCCTCCCCGCAACCCCACCCCAGTCTAGGAAGGCCAACATCCCCACACGGTGCCCAGAATCTTCTGAGATGAGCTTGGTTAAATACTAGGATAAAAAGTGTGAAAGTGTTGGCCCTTCTGAAAAAAAATCCATTCTAATCGCTATAAAGCCATCCCCTACCCCAGTGGAGGAAATCTGTGGTCCCTGGTCCCCAGTATTCAAATGGAAAAGACTATAATTCAACAATTTCCCCTGACATGTGCCCTAGATTTATGTTTAAAAAGACACTTTTGCTGTAGAAATAAGCACTGGCTGTAAATTTGTTTTAGTTGTTTAAGCAACTTTTTTTCTTCTACTTTGTTTAGTTAATAGTAAAAATATAAATTAACCAAACTATTTCCCCCTCTAATGCATTTCCATTAACCAGAATTCTAAATGGCAGTGTTGGAATAGTTTTACCTGGGAGAATGTGAGTCATCAGATATTCAAACATGCTACTTAGGGCTTCAACTTATTGAAGGTAAAAGAAAACTCTTGAACAAAAGTATTCTTGGAAGCTACTTTGGAGGACAGAGAAAAAATTTTTGATTCATCCATTTGAAGTAATTTTTCTTGAAGCAAAAATACAGGGATGTGAGGACACCTGTCATCAGGTGCCTCACACTAGAAATATTTATTAAATACCAACTACTAGGTACCTTGCCTGGAGAGTCCCAGGGACAGGGAGCCTGGTGGGCTGCTGTCTATGGGGTCGCACAGAGTCGGACACGACTGAAGCGACTTAGCAGCAGCGGCAGCAGGTTCCAGGCACAATGTAGAAAAACTACTATGGACGAGTTTTCTAGAGGTGAGCTTGGCTGGACAAAGACTGAGACTCCCAGAGCCGAAGGGCACCTTGATGGCCAGCTCCACCCATTTTGTGTCCAAGTAAGTCCTGTGTCCGTAAGCTGCTACCTTTCTTCCCGGTAGCCAGTCAGCCTCCACTTTGTCAGTTTCAGAGCTACCCATCTGTGAAGCTCCCTGTTTAGGTTTTAGTGAACTTGCTTTGTTAAAGAGTTCTTCTTTAAACTAAGACCAAAGCTTACACTCTCTCCCTTGCTTCCCTATCACTCCCTCCCTCCACCTTCCTGCTTGGGGGTGGGGGGCAGGTAGAAAAAAATTTTAAGTGATAGTCTTGCCTCCAGGAGGTTTCTTTTTTAATTTAATTTATATATTTTTGGCTGCACTGGGTCTTCATTGCTGTGTGCGGGCTTTCTCTAGATGCAGTGAGCAGGGGCTACCCTTCATTGTGCTGCTCAGGCTTCTCATTGAGGTGGCTTCTCTTATTGCAAAGAAGAGGTTCTAGGCACTCAGGCTTCAGTAGCTGCAGCATGCGGGCTCAGTAGTTGGGGCTCCCAGGCTCTAGAGCACAGGCTCAGTAGTTGTGGCGCATGGGTTTAGTTGCTCCTTGGTATGTAGAATCTTTCTGGATCGGGATCAAACCCATGTCCCCTGCATCACCAGATTCTTATCCACTGCACCACCAGGAAATCCCAGAAATTTTCTGGTTAATGAGATGTGAGTACTGTCGAGGAATTCAATTTGCTGAGGCCTGGAAAGCCTGCTCAAGGGTAGGGCTGAGAAGCGGAAAATCTTGACTGCCAAAGAGTTAAGTCAGGGCTTCATACTCCAATGAAGATTTTGAATGGGGTGTTTTAGGAAGTCAGATATGCCAGCACTGACCATGGGACTCTGTGCCTGTGGGAGAGAGGCTGGAGTCAGGTAGCTGAGTTCTCAGGTCATCCTAAATGTCCGGGAAAGAATCAGGGCTGCAGTATTAGAAGTGAAGGATGCAAGCTGATTCCAGAGAGCTTAAGATAGATAAAGAAGAGAGACTGAGCTAGGGCCTCTGAGTGGGAGGGGTGAGCCAAGAACGACGTGAGATTAGAGTCTGGATGATGGAAGCAGGATGGTGCTGTTGACGCAGGGACTTCAAGAGGAGGAGACGTTAGGGGAGTTACGAGGCAAGGTTTGTATCTGCAGAGGCTGAGGTGTTTGAGGGGGCTTCCTGGGAGCATTGCCCTGGCTGATTGGAGCCTGGTGTAGAGGATGGGCCAGGAGTTTCTGCCCAGAGGTAGCCACTGAAGCCCAGGCAGTGAGGGCCTCAGCAAGATGTGAAAGAGAGCCAAGACAGGACACTAGGGCTGCATCCCCTCAGAAAGGGAGAGGAGGCTGAGGGGAGGCAGATGGAGCCACTGCAGGGAGGAGGACACGAGAGACCTGGCGTGGGAACCACAGGAAGAGGTTCTGAGAAAGGAGACTCCTGCGAGGCAAAGTGTTGAGAGTAGTTGCTGACAGTTGGAGTGTAAAATGACCCACCCCTTTTCAAAATCTGTTTGGCAATATGCCTTAGAAATGTTCAAAGCGGTTGCTGTTCAGCAGCTCCACTATTTGAAATCTCTCTGAGAAAAACCGGTCCGGCCATCCTCTACTTGAGCCACTCTGGGGGCCCTT
>NW_011494638.1:350665-352562 GCF_000754665.1 Bison bison bison | reverse complement strand
CACCCCAACCCCCGCATCGTCAGGAGCCACCTGCCAGCTCCTACCTTGGCTCATGCTTTGCCAGGCTTCCTGCTGCCCTGCAGTGCGTTCCTGCAGCTTCACCACTCTGTGCCCTGGTACAGTATCTGTCTGTGCTGCTCACCAGAGCCTTACCTTTACAAATTCAATTTGAGCAGTGCCGCATCGCTCTGTCTCTTTTTAATCGAAGTACAGTTGATTTACAACATTGTATTCGTTTCAGGTGTACAGCAGAGTTACTCAGTTATATATCTTTTTTCAGATTATTTTCCTTGATAGACGAGTGCAAGATATTGAATGTTGTTCCCTGTGTTATACAGTAAACCCTTTTTGCTTATCTATCTTATCTATAGTAGTTTGGATCTGTTGATCCCGTGCTCCTAGTTTATCTCTCCCTCCTCCACTCCTTTCCCCCATTGGTAACCATAAGTTTGTTTCCCATGTGAGTCTGTTCTGTATATAGATCCATTTGTATTATTTTTTTGATTATACATGTAAAGGTATAATATTTGTCTTTCTCCAACTTAATGTGATATTCTCTAGGTCCATCTGTGTTGCTGCAAATGGAAGTATTTCATTCTTTTTTTATGGCTGAATGTGTGTGTGTGTGTATGAGAAACACATCTTCTTAAGCCAGTCATCTGTTGATGGGCACTGGATCGTCTCCATGTCTTGGCTATTATGAATAGGGCTGCTATGAACATTGCAGGGCATGTATCCTTTTGAATTAGAGTTTTCATCTTTTTCGGATATAGGACCAGGATTGGGATTGCTGAATAATACGGTAGTGCTATTTTTAGTTTTTTAAGGAACCTCCATACTGTTTTCCATAGTGACCATCAATTTATATTCCTACCAACAGTATCAGAAGGTTTTTTTTTCCACACCCACTCCTGCATTTATTAGTTGTAGACATTTTGATGATGGGCAGTATGGTCACTATGAGGCGATACCTCATTATGGTTTTAATTTGCATTTCTATAATAATAATTAATTATTATTAGTTGTTGTTTAGTAGCTAAGTTGTGTCCGACTCTTGTGACCCCATGGGCGGTGGCCTGCCAGGCTCCTCTGTCCATGGGATTTCCCAGGCAAGAATACTAAAGTGAGTTGCCATTTCCTTCTCCGAGGCATCTTCCCAGCCCAGGGATTGAAACCACATCTCCTCTGTCTCCTGCATTGGCAGACAGATTCTTTACCATTGAGCCAACCAGGGAAGCCCAATCATTATTAATTAATTGCTAATAATTAGCAGCATCAAGCATCTTTTCATGTGCCCATTGCCCATCTGTATGTATTCTTTGGACAAATGTCTATTGATGTCTTCTGCCCATTTTTTCATTGGGTTGTTTATTTTATTTTGAGTTGTATGGGGTACTTGTGTATTTTGGATATTAACCTCTTGTTGAGGTTAATTCACATTGTTGAGCAGTGCCTCTTCTGAGAAATTTTTGCAGCCAGTCCCTCCATCCAGGCACATTTCATGATGATGTAGCAGCTCCTTAACTCTTTCTCCCCTGTTGACCAAGAGTTTCTAGAGAACAGGGAGCAGTAAGGACTCAGTAAATGTTTGATGTGTGCACGCATGAATGAGTTTTTCTGCTTTCAGAAAGAGCTATGGGCATGACAAAGATGGTGTGGATCATGGTTACTTTTATCTTATAGTCACTGACTACTTCTTATGTGCCAGATGCCATCCTCAGAGGTTTGTGAACTTTATCCTCAGAGCATCTTTCATTTAATCTGAATGCACTGGTCATAACAAACACCCTCTTCCAACAACACAAGAGAAGACTCTATACATGGACATCACAAGATGGTCAACACCAAAATCAGATTGATTATATTCTTTGCAGCCAAAGATGGAGAAGCTCTGTAC
>NW_011494638.1:343184-350308 GCF_000754665.1 Bison bison bison | reverse complement strand
GAAAACAACAGAATGGGAAAGACTAGGAATCTCTTCAAGAAAATCAGAGATACCAAAGGAACATTTCATGCGAAGATGAGCTTGATAAAGGACAGAAATGGTATGGACCTAACAGAAGCAGAAGATATTAAGAAGAGATGGCAAGAATACACAGAAGAACTGTACAAAAAAGATCTTCACGACCCAGATAATCACAATGGTGTGATCACTGACCTAGAGCCAGACATCCTGGAATGTGAAGTCAAGTGGGCCTTAGAAAGCATCACTACGAACAAAGCTAGTGGAGGTGATGGAATTCCAGTGGAGCTATTCCAAATCCTGAAAGATGATGCTGTGAAAGTGCTGCACTCAATATGCCAGCAAATTTGGAAAACTCAGCAGTGGCCACAGGACTGGAAAAGGTCAGTTTTCATTCCAATCCCAAACAAAGGCAATGCCAAAGAATGCTCAAACTACCGCACAATAAGTAATGCTCAAAATTCTCCAAGCCAGGCTTCAGCAATATGTGAACCGTGAACTTCCTGATGTTCAAGCTGGTTTTAGAAAAGGCAAAGGAACCAGAGATCAAATTTCCAACATCTGCTGGATCATAGAAAAAGCAAGAGAGTTCCAGGAAAACATCTATTCCTGCTTTATTGACTATGCCAAAGCCTTGGACTGTGTGGATCACAATAAACTGTGGAAAATTCTGAAAGAGATGGGAATACCAGACCACCTGATCTGCCTCTTGAGAAATTTGTATGCAGGTCAGGAAGCAACAGTTAGAACTGGACATGGAACAACGCACTGGTTCCAAATAGGAAACGGAGTTCGTCAAGGCTGTATATTGTCACCCTGTTTATTTAACTTCTATGCAGAGTACATCATGAGAAACGCTGGACTGGAAGAAACACAAACTGGAATCAAGATTGCCGGGAGAAATATCAATAACCTCAGATATGCAGATGACACCACCCTTATGGCAGAAAGTGAAGAGGAACTCAAAAGCCTCTTGATGAAAGTGAAAGTGGAGAGTGAAAAAGTTGGCTTAAAGCTCAACATTCAGAAAATGAAGATCATGGCATCCAGTCCCACCACTTCATGGGAAATAGATGGGGAAACAGTAGAAACAGTGTCAGACTTTATTTTTCTGGGCTCCAAAATCACTGCAGATGGTGACTGCAGTCATGAAATGAAAAGATGCTTACTCCTTGGAAGGAAAGTTATGACCAACCTAGATAGCATATTCAAAAGCAGAGACATTACTTTGCCAACAAAGGTTTGTCTAGTCAAGGCTATGGTTTTTCCTGTGGTCATGTATGGATGTGTGAGTTGGACTGTGAAGAAGGCTGAGTGCCGAAGAATTGATGCTTTTGAAGTGTGGTGTTGGAGAAGACTCTTGAGAGTCCCTTGGACTGCAAGGAGATCCAACCAGTCCATTCTGAAGGAGATCAGCCCTGGGATTTCTTGGGAAGGAATGATGCTAAAGCTGAAACTCCAGTACTTTGGCCACCTCATGTGAAGAGTTGACTCATTGGAAAAGACTCTGATGCTGGGAGGGATTGGGGGCAGAAGGAGAAGGGGACGACAGAGGATGAGATGGCTGGATGGCATCGCTGACTCGATGAACGTGAGTCTGAGTGAACTCCGGGAGTTGGTGATGGACAGGGAGGCCTGGCGTGCTGCGATTCATGGGGTCGCAAAGAGTCGGACACGACTGAGCGACTGATGTGTTAGATATTGCTATCCCATTTTTACAAATCACTCAAACTTTCATGCATGGAGAAGGAAATGGCAACCCACTCCAGTGTTCTTGCCTGGAGAATCCCAGGGACGGGGGAGCCTGGTGGGCTGCCGTCTATGGGGTCGCACAGAGTCAGACACGACTGAAGCGACTTAGCAGTAGCAGCAAGTAAGTTGCCTAAGGTTCCATAGAAGCAATCAAGCTAGGATTAAAAGCCTGTCTTCTTAATACATCCTACTGTTACCACGTATTCAACCGCCTTCATCATCTTCAGTTTCTTCAAGGGATCTGACCTTTCTCCCCACAACACAGAGGAGTTTTGGAAAGTCCATCCATTTCATGGCTACCTCCTCCAACATCTGGTTATTTATCAGATCAAATAACCTTCTAATAACTAATTAGTTATTCTAATTACTTCTGATAACTAAAATGGAACCAATCCCAATGTCCAGCATAGGGTTAGAGTTAAGTGAATTACAGAAAAAAGAATAGTATGAAGCCATTGAAAATGCTACTTATGAAGAGTTCGTAACAACATGGTAAAATGAAGACACAAGAATGTATCCGCTGTGTGATCATAAACAAAATATGCAAAGTATGGAGACCATGTATATCAGTAACAATTCGGCAGTCAGTTCTCTAGCTGCAGAGGAGTCAAGGAAAATGAAGGCTGAGGAAGTATCTTTAGGTTTGGCCTCCAGGATGTCCTTGGCATTGCTTCTCTTTTAGTAAAACTGTGAGGGCAAGAGGGGACACCTGGGCATGATCACAGACTGAAGGTACGGAACTGGTGGAAGACTGAAATTTGAAGATATAAGAAAGGCACCAGGCATGGAATAGCTTCAGAAGGGACTGGTGGACCTGAGGCAGGGTGGCAGGAGTTGAGACACGGAGCTCTTTAGAATGAGGTGTGGGCAGGACTGAGAGAGCGTGAGCAGAGTGACACTGCTACCAAACTCTTTCTTACAGTGTCATTCCAGACCTGTCACCATCAAGGCCACCTTCCTCTGGAACATTTTCAATTTCTTGATGCCAATCTTAGTGGCACAGCTCTCCAGGTCTGGCCTGCTCAGCCAGAGGACTGTGGAACTTGTAGGGCTGCAGCCTCTGTGAGCAGCCCTCTGTGCAGGCGAGCATTAAGTCGTGTTCTGTTGGTTTTAAGCAGAGCTGCTGTGTGCTGCTCCTGGAACGCACTGACACGGTGACTGGGTTAAGTCTTGGCTCCGCTGCTTCCTAACTGGATGACATTGACCAAGTTACTTAACTTCGCTGAGTTTCCACACCCATAGAATGGATTTAAGTCTTGACAGTCATTTTCATTGATTTTTACACAAGTCAATAAATAACTTATATAAAATCCCTAGCACAATACCTGACACATAATGCTTAATAGAGGTTAGTTGTTTTTTTTAATATTAATCCTATTGTAATACAGTTAATTTTTGGCACCTAACCATTGGATGTTACATTTATTCCTGTTTAATTTTCCATCTTGTTGTTCAGTGTTCTGCAGCTAATCAAAACCTTTTTAAATCTTAAAAAAAAATTTTTTTTAATCTTGATCATCTTTAGCTCATCATTTAATGTGCATATTTGATACACGTGTTCTGGTTTTTTTATCTAAGGTATTGGTGACAGTGATGAATGCAGGGTGCAGAAGGAGAGCTTTATAGCATGCTTCTAAAGACCTTAAATTGCTCTTTCTAATTAATCAGGACTCAGGTCTTAGCCGCAGATTCACAAGTTATATTATCCTTTACCCATCTCTTTCTCTTTCTTGAGCTTGAGGAATTCACAAGGCATCTTCACAGAAGTTCTGCTGAGACTCAGATATGCAAGGTCAAGAGAAATGCAGCCCAGGGCCTCAGTCTAAAATAAGGTCAAAACTGAGTTGAGTAATTTCCATGTGGGTATTCTAAACAGTTTTAGACTTCTATATATCATTAACCACTCTGGAAAATTAGATTTATCTATCATATTATATTTATCTATTGTATTATATATGAACAGTCTAGGGATTTCCTTGGCAGTCCAGTGGTTAGGAGTCCACGCTCCCGATACGGGCAGTGTGGGTTCAATCCCTGGTTGGGAAACTAAGGTCCTGCATATTGCATGGCGTGGCCAAAAAAGAAAAAATTAAATTATATATGAGTAGTTCAAAAGAGTATAAAAAGGGGGATGTAAAGACTAAAATACCAAGTTTATTTGTGCAAACTACTTGGAATTTGAATTTTTGTTCATACATTTTTATGTTTTACACTAGCTATGGGGAGATCACTGTATTGAGTTCCAGGGCACAGAGACAAGGCTCCTGAAGCTCACATGCCAGTGGTGGAGAAGGGAAGCTACCAGAAACCTGGGGAAGGGGCAGAGAGAGCTCTGAATAGGAAGCATCCAGTCCTGCCTGGGTGGAAGGTATAGTGGGTGGGTCGGGGGGGAGCTACCACATGTGGGAGTCTTGAACTGACTCCGACTGCTCAGAGCAGTTTCTCACTGCAGGGGGGACGACGGGTGACACTGTGGGTGGAGGAACAGAAAGTGCACAGCAAAGAGCCAGGAGGAGATTGGCATGTTCCACAGTCTGCTCGTGGTTCCCGTGGCAGCAAGCAGGGGATGGACTGAAAATGAAGGTGAGTGAGGCCTGAGTAGGAGAACTGGCTTGACAGTGCTTCCCAGGCCTGATGTTTACCACCATCCATCAGGGGGCACTTCTAGTCTTCATCTTGCTGGGCCCCACTCATGGAAATTCAGGTGTGGGGAAAGGACTCTGTGTGTCCACAGAAACCCTGTGTTCAGCCTGGTGGAGGAAGCACTCAGCAGGCTGTGGGACCCGTCAGGAGAGTGGTGGGGGCAGCACAGGGGAAGCGATTGGTGGCCGTGGCATGGGGGAGTGGATGGGGCACACAGGTGAGCCCTGTTTAAGACGTAGGCCTTCTAGCACCTGGTGTCCACTAGGTTGTTAGGGGGGAAGGGAAGGCAGGTGGGGGTGCCCAGCAGTGTCCCAGGTTTCTGATTTGAGGAGTAAGAGAATTGAGGAGGAAGATCGCATTTGAGGCTGCTGTAGTGATCACTTGAGCCCGGCAGTTGTATGTCAGAAGACATTTAAGGGGTGACATATGGGAGACGGGTGGAAATGTGGTCTAGACCCACTGAGAGATCTGGGCTGGAAGAACTCCATGGTGCCGGGGGTGGAAGCTGTGGGCATGGCTGAAAGGCTCCAGAAACAGTCTGTCTTGAGGAGAGGCCACAAGGACCTTGGGAGACACGGGAGGAGGCTGGGGAGCTGAGAGGAGCCTGGAGGAATGGCTGAGGTGGAGGAGGAGAAGAGAGGGAGTGTGGGGCCACTGCTCTGGCCTGGCTGACCGAGAGTGTGGAGACCCCCTTCCAGTTCAGAGAGTGGCGAGGAAGAAGACCCCCAGCACCCTACATGCCGAGTAAAGTCTCCAAGCCATTCAGTGCCTGATGCCGGTAGATCCCTTACATGGGCAGGAGGCATGAGCAGGTGGGGGGAAGGATGCGGCCTGTCCCTGGGGACGTGTCACTTCCTGAGGGTCAGGACTCCTGAAGCCTTTGCCTCCTTCCCCAGCCTCCTGGGCTGGCTGCTGCTAAGTCACTTCAGTCATGTCTGACTCTGTGCGACCCCATAGATGGCAGCCCACCAGGCTCCCCCGTCCCTGGGATTCTCCAGGCAAGAACACTGGAGTGGGTTGCCATTTCCTTCTCCAATGTGTGAAAGTGAAGTCACTCAGTCGTGTCCAACTCTTAGCGACCCCATGGACTACAGCCTACCAGGCTCCTCCATCCATGGGATTTTCCAGGCAAGAGTACTGGAGTGCGGTGCCATTGCCTTCTCTCTGGGCTGGGGCACACCATGATTTCCCTCTGTGGGAGGTAGGCCTCTCCTCTCTCCCGGCCCCACTGCAGGTGGCCCTGGAGGGCTTGGCAGGTGCCCGAGTCCGGGGGCACCTGCCCTAATAGGAAGGAGCCATCCTGAGGAGATCATATGAGAGCTAGTCACAGTGTTTGTCCAAACGCTGCAAAGGTAGCTCTCCTGCTTTGAAGTGTGGCCTTGTGGGTCGAGGAATGTGTGGCAGGAGGGCGGGACCTAATGGGTGTAACTGAGGTGGAACTGGGTAAACTTGGGCTGTTTACTTACCAGGTTGGGTCTCAGCTGTGGGGCTCTAAACAGCTGATAGCCTTGCTGGCGGAGACACCGGGCTTGGTGGGGTGTGGGCAGCCTGGGGGTCCAGGGCTGAGGAGGACATTTGTGTTCTTGCTGGAGAAAAACAGACTTTGGTTTCACGCGACATGTTACATTTCATGCTACTTTGAGCTAAAACAAACCAGCCTGTGCACTCTCAAGGAGACCGTTGTGTTGAGAGTTCAGGATTATTTTCTAGGCAGGCTCATTTAATTAACAAGTAGTTCAAAGAAGGAGTCCCAAGCTTTGGCTCCCTGGAGTCCTGGCCTTTGAGATGCTCTGTGTGGTATTTGGCGAGTTACTGACCTCTCTGGGCTGGAGTTTGGGAATCAGTTAAACAAAGGGCTTGGGTTGGTTTAGTGATTTTTGCATCACTTCTCAGAGCCCAAGGATTCCATGGAAAGGCCTGGGGGACCTCAGCTGCAGAACATGGTAGGCTACCACCATTTCGTTTGAAGCGATCTCTAAAAAGAACTTTGACTGACAACTTGGAAAAGACAATCTCCCGGGACCCTTTCAGCTATAAAATTCTATAGTGGCCAACTCTTGATAAATGGGATAGTCTCAAATTATTTTTATCATAAAAATATTAGTGATTTATTTTATAATAAAAAAAATTTTATTATAAAAATTTCAGTTTTATAAAGTTAGTAATAATGTTTTCGATAGCAGATCTGATGTGAAAAACAGTAGCCCATGGCTACAAGTATGTGTGGAGTGTGGGTGTGGGTGTCTGCTTGTGAGGCTTCTGTCCACCTGTTTGCCTGGGTGTGTATGTCAAGTGTGTGTCATCACCTGCCAGGTCATTCTTTTTTAATATTTGTTTATTTATTTGTCTGTGCTGGGTCTTAGTTGCAGCATATGGTATCTAGCTCCCTAACCAGGGATGGAACCCCAGCCCCCTGTATTGGGTGCATGGAGTCTTAACCACTGGACCACCAGGGAAGTCCCTGCCAAGTCATTCTTTCTTTCTCTTTAATATTTAGTTATTTATTTGGCTGCACTGGGTCTTATCTGTGGCATGTAGCATCTTTGATCTTTGTTGCAGCACATGGAATCCTTTAGTTCTGGCATGTGAACTCTTAGTTGTGGCATGTGGGATCTAGTTCCCTGACCCCCAGCCCCCTGCGTTGGGAGTGTGGAATTGCTAGCCACTGGACCACCAGGGAAGTCCCTGCTGGGTCATTCTTCCATTTTCTC
>NW_011494638.1:294268-343084 GCF_000754665.1 Bison bison bison | reverse complement strand
CACTTACTCACCCCATGCCACATTTCAGCAAGCTCCTACTCTTAGCTAGCTGTCAAGAATTAAAGCAACCCAGACAACTTAGGGAGTCATGACTGATATCAAATCAATGATATACATACATTTTTGTTTGATAAGTGAGGTAGCTTATATTAACTAATAGATTAATAAATGTGCTTCTCAGCCAGCTTTGTCCTAATCTAGTCCTAGTACCTGAAACTTTGTTTTATACTTATTCTTTATTTCCTTTAACAACTTATTATGAAAATTTAAAGTATATAAAAGAGTTGAAAAAACTTTACAGTCAGCCTCTGTCCCACCACCTAGATTGCAGTATGAATATTTGACTGTATTTGTTGTAATGCATCTGTGCATCTTTTTATACTTCTGTCCACTCCTCAGCCCATCTTATTTTGGGAAGCATTTTAGGGTAATTGCATACATCAGTATGTGTCCTCCTCAATATTCCAGTATGCACATTGTTCAGAGTTGCATATTCAGGTTTTGGGTTTTGGCCACACCACATGGTTTGCAGCGTCTTAGTTCTCCGACCAGGGATTAAACCTGAGTGATGGCAACGAAAGTGCCGAGTCCTAACCACTGGACCACCAGGGAATTTCCAAGAGTTCCATATTTGTTTAGTTCTTCATGTAAAATTTCCAGACAACAAAATGTACCAATCTTAAGTGTACATCCTCTGAGATTTGAAAAGTGGTAACACCTATTAACCAAAACCCCTTCAAGGTACAAAATGTTGCCATTGCCCACAAGAGTACCTCCCTGGACCCACCATACCTGGAGGCGACTATTGTTCTCAGTTTTTCTCCACATTATATTCGTTTTACTTGTTCTAATACTACATTTAAAGGAGTCATACAGAATGCACTCATTTGTGTACAGCTTCTTTAACTCAGTCTAACACTTGGAGATTCACTCATGTTCTTGCTTATATCAGTAGTTAAGTATTTTTATTGGTAAGTAGGAGCCAATTGTATGAAGATACCACAGTTTTATGTTTTTTTATTCTCATGGACACAGAGTGGACACAGAGTCTAATTTTCAGCAGTTATGAATAAAGTTACTATGAAATGTTCACGTACAAGTCTTTTTGTAAACATATTTTTAATTTTTGCCTTGTTTTGTTTTGGCCATGATGCACACATGCAGGACCTTAGTTGCTTGACCAGGGGTCAAACTTGCAGAAGTCTTACACACTGCCAGGGAAGTCCCATATTTGCCTTTAAAGATGATATATTCTGATTTATATTACTTATAAAAGTAAAATATGCAAAAACAGAGAATATATAAAATCATAGTGAAGAAGAATGAAAAGTCATAATTATTGCCCAGAATTTTATGTAACTGAAATAAGTATGATCTCTCAACCTAAGGAAATATTTCCCCATGGTGGAAAGGCACCAGCAGACCATGGGCCACGTGTTCAGACCAAGCCATCATTTGGTCATGACATTTGCCTTCTCAGCTGTCCAGAAGCAGAGGTTCACAGAGGACAGTGTCTTGTGCGTGACTGTCCCCAGAGTCAAGGGTGGTGCCAGTGCCAGTTCAGTGACCAGGGACTATACTCAGCAGGATGGCAGGCACTTAGGCAAAAGTGCCTTGACTTTTTCTCCTACAGGCACAAACATTGCCTGTTACAAGAATTTACACACTTGACAATTACCTTCAGACAGTCCATCTGTCCTGGTGAGGGACAATGCCAGAGGACCAGCATTCCTTTGGCCTGTGAGTATAAGGAGGTAGAACAGGGTGCCACTGTAGGCACCAGCCTGAACTGGTTGCTCATCTCAGGTCTGCTTCTGGGGAACCTGGAGTCCCTGAGGCTAGTTTTCTCTGGGAAATGAGGGTTAGATGCTGGATGGCCTATTAGGCTTCATCTAGATCTGGGATGGTTATGAGCTATCCAGCCTCTGGATTCAGGAATTTTTCTAAGTGCTGCTTCATGTCTCCATGTAAGTGCTTCCCAATTCTTGTTCCTTTTGGCCTGGTTATGTCTCAGGGTAGAGGGGTATCCCGTAGGGGTACCGCATTGCTAGAAACCACTGATATGTGAGCAGAGAGATGCAAATATACACATATGCACATACAGCTCTAGGTTAGAGATTGGCTGAGTTAGCAAAAAAAACCATGTTGACAAACCAGCACTGTGCCAGACACATACATGATAGTTGCCTAGGTGTTGAATCTGTAAATTAATGGCTAGATGGATGAATGAACAATAGAGTAAAGAACAAATAAATGAATGGATGACCACAGAAGAATGTGAGATGTGGGGTCCCGGTCAGAGCAAAAGCAGTCAGTGTATGATGCTGACAGCACGCATGGAGAAGAGAGACGAATGGCTCGTAGAGTCCTATCACAGCTGCCTGGTAGGGACATGGCAGTCACTTTGTGTTTATCTCAAGCAGCATTCAGGAACCACTGGTGAATTCCGGCGAGTGAGGCTGCCTGCTTCCCAATTTATGAGTGTGAATTGTTACATTGTGATAACAACATACTATAGACTGGGTGTTTCAGCAACAGAGGTGTATTAATATTTTCTCACAGTTCAGGAAGCTGGACAGCCCCCGATCAAGGTGTTGGCAGGGTTGGTGTCTGGTGAGGGTCTTCTGTTTGGTGCAGACAGCTGTCTTCTCACTGTGAACTCCCATAACCTTTCTTTTTATGCATGCAGGTAGAGAGAGTGTGTTTGCAAACTCTGTTGTATCCCTTCTTCTTATGACATTAATCCTATCAGACCAGGGCGTTGTTACCTCATTTAGCCTTAATTATACCTCTTAAAGACCCTGTCTCCAACTACACTCACATATGGTTTAAGGCTTCAACATATGAAGTCTGGGGAGTGGGAACAATTCAGTACATAGCAGTGTGGTTCAAAAGCCTAAGGACTTGTACATCAGCACAGAGCCAGGTGGGAAACTGAGCTTGGAACTTCTGCGCTTCCCATGGAGGGAATCCCTGGCTGCTGACCAGTGCAGTAAGACTGTGGTAACACCGCTGTAACAAGACTTCCACAGCATTTTACAAAGTGCCATCAACTACACAGCTACACAGTCTTATTTAATTTTCCTGGCAAACCTATGAAGTAGGTCTTGTGCCCATTTTGCAGATGAGAAAAGTGAGCAGGAAAAGTGTCTGGCCCAGAGCCACATAGTCCATTAGTGATGAAACAAATCCCTCTGCTCCAATTCATGTCACAGTGCTCAGATCTCCCCACTGAGGGACTCACAGATTTCCCCTCCCAGGCTTTCCTTTTCTTTTCAAGATATATTCAGGAGGCTTTGGGAATTCTGGTACTTGTGACATGAAGCAGCTAGACCTGGTGCGTTGCAGATACACTAAAAATTACCTCAGGGGCTTTCCTGGCAGCTCAGTGGTAAAGAATCTGCCTGCCAGTGCAGGAGACATGGGTTTGATCCCTGATCCGGGAAGATCCCGCATGCTGCAGAGCAGCTAGGCTCATGCACCACAACTATTGAGCCTGTGCTTTAGAGTCCAGGAGCTGCAACTACTGTAGTCTGAGTGCCCTAGAGCCTGTGCTCTGCAGCAAGAGAAACCACCACACTGAGAAACCTGTGCACTGCAGCTAGAGAGTAGCCCCTGCCCTCCACAGTTACAGAAAGCCCACATGGCAATGAAGACCCAGCACAGCCAATAAATACATTTTTAAAGTTCAGCTGGTGAAGAATCTGCCTGCAATGTGGGAGACCTGGGTTTGATTTCTGGATTGGGAAGATCCCTTGGAGAAGGGAAAAGCTGCCCACTCCTGTATTCTGGCCAGGAGAATTCCATAGACTGTATAGTCCATGGGGTTGCAAAGAGTTGGACACAACTGAGCAACTTTCACTTTCAAAAATTACATCACAAGCAAAAATTAGGTAAAAGTATTTCTAATGAACTAATGGTTCAATTCAGTCACTCAGTCATATCTGACTCTGCGACCCCATGGACTGCAGCATGCCAGGCTTTCCTGTCCATCATCAACTCCCAGAGTTTACTCAAACTCATGTTCATTGAGTCTGTGATGCCATCCAACCATCTCATCCTCTGTTGTTCCCTTCTCCTCTCGCCTTCAATCTTTCCCAGCATCAGAGTCTTTTCCAATGAGTCAACTCTTCACATGAGGTGGCCAAAGTACTGGAGTTTCAGCTTTAGCATCATTCCTTCCAAAGAAATCTCAGGGCTGATCTCCTTCAGAATGGACTGGTTGGATCTCCTTGCAGTCCAAGGGACTCTCAACAGTCTTCTCCAACACTACAGTTCAAAAGCATCAATTCTTTTGTGCTCAGCTTTCTTTGTGGTCCAACTCTCACATCCATACATGACCAATGGAAAAACCATAGCTTTGACTAGATGGACCTTTGTTGGCAAAGTAATGTCTCTGCTTTTGAATATGATGTCTAGGTTGGTCCTAACTTTTCTTCCAAGGAGCAAATGTCTTCTAATTTCATGGTTGAAGTCACCATCTGGAGCCCCAAAAATAAAATCTGCCACTGTTTTCACTGTTTCGCCATATATTTGCCATGAAGTGATGGGACCAGATGCCATGATCTTCGTTTTCTGAATGTTGAGCTTTAAGCCAACTTTTTCACTCTCCTCTTTCACTTTCATCAAGAGGCTCTTTAGTTCTTCACTTTCTACCATAAGGGTGGTGTCATCTGCATATCTGAGGTTATTGATATTTCTCCCAGCAATCTTGATTCCAGCTTGTGCTTCATCCAGCCCAACGTTACTGACATAAGTGAACAGAGAAAACTTTCCCTGGGTCTAGTCATCTAACAATTTGTATTTTGCTTTTAAAGTGCTGAAATTAAACCTGTCTTATTCTCTTGGTCAGTACAACAGGGTTTGGATTCCTGATTCTGAAGAAGTTTGGAAGTCTGCTGAAATAGCAAAGGACTATAGAGTTGGTGACAAAGTTTTGCAACTCCTGCTGGAGGATGGAACGGTGAGGGTCCTTGGTCCTGGCTACCTTTATGTATAAAAGCGGAGCTGTGGGTGTGTACAGGAGGGACAGGCAAATGTTGCTGTGGGTGCAGCCCATGGGTGGGCACGTGAGGGGCAGCTGCTGCTGTGGATCCAGCTGTGTTCTTATGCCCCTCCCGCCTGCCCTGCCCCCACCCCACACTACCTTAAGATATCAAGTTTCCTACATCAGCTGAGTCTCTCTCTCGAGTGAGAAACAGTGGATAGGTCTGTGTTCTGTGCTGCCTTTCTGGGGATTCAGCAATGTTGGGAGGATGCTGAAATACGATTTTATTTTGGTTTTATGAGTCTCAGCAGAGAGACTGGGTGAAGATGAGAAACTTGGAGAGGAAGTTATTTGAGTTGTTGAGCTATAAAGACATCTTACTAGATTCACAGCTAGGCTGACCTTAGGTTTTTAGAATCAAGTCTTTGGGTGCAGAGCTGGACAAAGGATTTTCATGATCTATCTGGATGTGGGAGTTAGTCTGGGGAATATCACGTGAATATTAAAGTGGATTTCCAAGGTATGGAAATGTCTCTTAAGAGACAGAACACGATATTGCCCATCAGTCAGATGGACCTGGATTCGGGGGTCATTTCCTGAGATTCTGGGAAGGGAGACAAAGCAGTTTAAAAAGGGCACGTGCTCTAGAATCAGACTATCTGGATTCAAGTCCTACCACAGCCACTCACTAAGTCTGTGCCCATGACTCCTTACCTTCGTCATGTGTCAGCTGAAGTTAGCAGCAGCGGGACCTCACAGGGCTGCTGGAGATCAGGTGAGATCATGCTTGGGGGCATATGCAGGTGCAGGGGATGAGGCCGAGATGCTGTTCTTTCCACTTAGCCTTCCCATTCCCAGCAGATACTCCTGGGGGGCAGTTGTTGAGTCTCAGTCATCTGATTAGGGATCAGATGGCTTTGGAGAGAAAAATCTCAGGGTGGCAGCTGCAGTGGCAGTGTGCTGCTTTAGTAACATGAGCAGGGCTTCAGGTGGCCACATTCCTGGCCCTGAACCAGCTGCCCGGATGGAGGAGGAGGGGGAGAGGCAGGTAAGGTAATAGGCGGCCACACTGCGCTTTATTTAACCCATTGTCTACACCATGAAGGACAAAGCCTGCTTTGTGTAAGAAAATGTCACCTCTGTCTCCATTCTCCATGTTCTTCACATTCACATTTCCCCCCTCCCCCAAAGACTGTCTGTTCCATTTGTCTTTCCCTCTCTGTTTCTTTTACACATAAAATGTACACGTGTGCACACACACAGTGGCTGAACTGGAAAAGGAGGTTGTTGATTTAAAATAGAAAACAGAAAAACTCAGAAAAAGTAAAAAATTATAAACGAGTAGCACTTTTCTTTATCTTATTCTTGAAAGTGTGTAGGTTAAGAATAGCCTGCTTGGGGCAGGTCCATAACATAACTGCATTGATAATGAGCAGGCAGCTGCTCTGGGGCCCTGTGCCCAGTCGTCCTGGAGTGCTCCGAGCTGCTCTCCTTATGGAAAACGGCCCAACAAGTCAAACCCCCTGCCAGCACTGACTGGAGGCATCACGACACAGGCCTCAGAGTCAGCCAGACGCATGTTAACTGAGTGACCTTGGACAAGGATCTTTACCCCTCTGAATCTGTCTCCTTAAGTCTTGGTTTGGGATGCCAAGCCCTCCTAGGAGAGCAGTTTTGAGAATCAAGTGGAAACCAGTGCAGAGTACTTGGCCCAGGGGCTGCAGAGCAGGTTCTTGCTAAGGGGCAGCTGGCTCGCCTTTTCACCTTGTGCCTTTCTGGGAAGGAAGGCAGCCCCGGAAGGTGGAAGAGAAGCAAGCCTGCTGGGTGACTTTGCTCAAGTCCCTTCCCAAAACTGAGAAATGAAAGTACAGGAAGGTAGAACAGGTGGTGAAAAGGGCCCTTAATGCTCTGACACAAGACCCACAAGACCTTTATTCTGCTCAGGCAGTTACTTCCAGAATACACACTGGTGAAATCCCACAGAAGAGGGGCCATCCTGAGCCGGTTACTCGGCCCAGGGCTGAGGTTGATAGAAACAGGCAGCCCTGCAGCAGGAGACGTGTGCCCCTGGGAACACAGGCAGCTGCAGACAGGAGTCACCTGCACAGGGAGCTGCCCACAGACAGACTCACCCACATCAGCTCCTTTGGACACTCCTCACCACCAAGAATGTCAACTTCATACAGAGATGCAGTAACCTTAGAGCTTCAAGGGCCCTTAGATCACTGAGTCATTTAGCAACAAAACCTTGTTTTCAAATGAAAATTTTTGTGGTACCCAGCAGCTGAATCACATACAAATAGAGCCCCTGTGTCAGAAATTGGACAGGGTACCCAGGTCCCTGGCCATATGGCTTCTCTGTCACCCCTCATTGAGGGTTCTGTAGCTCTGAGGATCCCCAATCCAGTCCAGCGCATCTTTTCACAGATGAAAGAAGAGAGACCCAGAGAGGATAAGTGATACACCCTAGGGCACACAGTCAATACCTTGATCCCCTGGCTCCCAAAAGTCAGATTATTTTCTCACTGCTATACATACATTTGTTTTCCAGAGTGCCAAAGAGGGGTAGATAGGAAAGAGGACAGTGATTCAGCAGAAACACTCCAAACCTTTTACTTCCAGAACTTTAATTTCATCTTTGTCCAAAGGAGCTGGATTATTCCATTGATCCTGAATGTCTGCCTCCACTTCGAAATCCTGACATCCTCGTGGGTGAGAATGACCTCACAGCTCTCAGCTATCTCCATGAGCCTGCAGTGCTCCACAATCTCAGAATCCGTTTTGCAGAATCCAAACTCATTTACACCTACAGCGGTAAGGAAAGCAATTCCAGGAGAGCAGGAACGCTTGCTGTCTAGGGCATCCTGATTACGTTTTAGATTATGTTTATATTAGAAATGTTGACTTCTGTCAAAATGCGTAATCACACCTAAACATTTGCCCAGATTGCTATCTAAAAGGTACAGACATCTGAACTTAGAGAATCTGTTATAAAATGAACTATCTCGGTGGGAAGAGTCTTCAACAAATACTAAGCTTGGACTACCAAGAAAAATGTATGTAGGTAAAGCTTGTGTTTGAGTTTCTATTGGCTATAATAAGTTTATTACTGGAGCAATATTATCTTTGTGTTTACGCTGAGGATGGTAAGAGCCTCTCAGTTTTAGTGCATTGCCATCTGTCATCTTGTCTAACCTTAAGGGTGGCCTAGAAATGTAGGTGACATCAGCAGGGAACGGAGATTCAGAGCATAAAGTGACCTACCCAGAGTCGCACAGCAGGTTTAATAAGTGGCTGATCTGAAAGTTTCTCAAAAGACCCAAAGAGGTGACATCACTGCATCCAACATCTTTCCTCAGGAATCATCTTGGTGGCCATGAATCCTTACAAGCAGCTGCCAATATATGGAGATCCCATCATCCACGCCTACAGCGGGCAGAACATGGGCGACATGGACCCACACATATTTGCCGTGGCGGAAGAGGCATACAAGCAGATGGCCAGGTGGGGCTTCCTCTGATTCTCCCAGTGCTCCTACATTTGCTGGGCCTCATAGTGGCAGGGAGACAGCTGGCCCAGTCTCATTAAAAGTGACCCTCAGGGACTTCCCCGATGGCCCAGTGGTTAAGAATCTACCTTGCAATGCAGGGAATGTGGGTATGATCCCTGGTCTAGGAACTAGACATGCTGCAGAACAACCAAGCCCACTGCTACAACCAGGGAGTCCATGCGCCACAAAGTTCCTGCATGCTGTTCCTAAGACCAA
Organism: Bison bison bison; assembly: GCF_000754665.1. Classification (NCBI taxonomy): domain Eukaryota; kingdom Metazoa; phylum Chordata; class Mammalia; order Artiodactyla; family Bovidae; genus Bison; species Bison bison. The sequence goes on along the minus strand of NW_011494638.1, from coordinate 334,331 downwards.
CAGCTAAATAAATAATTATTTTTAAGTGACCATCAGGCTGGAGGGGGTGCTTGGTAGAGCAGACTGTCTTGTACCGAATAGCAAATGTTAGATATAGCTGACCTGTCTCCACCAAGCCTCCTGGTTTTACTCCTAGATAGTCCTGTCGGTCCTACCAACCTGGGAATAGTCAGTGCTTTTCTTGCAATGTGTTTGGTTGGAAGAAAACTGGTTTTTTTCTCCACTGTGAGATGTTTAGGCTTTTTTGCCCAGCCAAGGCAGAAGATTCTGATGATAGATGAGCACAGGTTTTAGCTGTAGGATATTTGAAGTTTTATGCTAATATTGCCTCCTCTTTCTTGTGTGGTATGTGAAGTTCTTATTTTGTTAGCACCGGACAAGGCACTGTGCACACAATCCCACACATCACCCTGAGTGCCCTCAAAAGAGCCCATGATGAGGATGCCCAGGCAGTGGTCAGATGACTGAGATTTGAAGCCATCCACCCAAGGTCACTCAGCAAGAGAAAGGCAGAGCTTGGATTTTCCCTCAGATTTCTAGATTCCATGTGTAATTTTTTTTCCTTATAACTATTCTGTTTTGTCTTCAACATCCTGATCTGCAAAAGGATCTTTGTAGATCCTTACAGTTTGCAAAAGAACTTTCATAGACAGCGGTCTAGTTTGAGTCTGGAAACACCTCTGTGAAGTCTTCTGAGCTGCCATCATTTTCTTATTTCCAGATCAAGACTTGAGACACAGGACCTGAATCTGCTACTGTTTACTGCATAACCCTGGACACAGCCCTGAGCTCCCTGAGCTTCAGGGTCCTCATCCGTGAGCTGGATGCTCAGTGACTTAAGCAAGATAGAAATGCATGATTCTCTCATGCAGAAAAGTCTGCTGGGCAGTCCAGGACCAGCATGCCACCTCTACCAAGTCATCAGGGACCCAGTACTTCCCAGCATCCTGATCCTTGGGGCAGGATGCACATCCTCAGAGCCAAGCTAGTGCTCAGCCCTCTTCTCTCTTTTCTAGGCTAGAGTGTTCCAGGGAAAGAGTGTGTCCCTCCTGGTTAAGGAGCCCTCCCAGAAGCCCCACAGAGCACTTTTGCTTATAGCTTATTGGTCAGGAGCTACTCACATGACTGTCCCAGCTGCAAGGGAGGCTGGGATATGTAGTCTTTTGTATGGGCAGCAATATGCCCACTAAGAACTGGAGCTTAGACCCTAAGAAGCATGGGGAGGATGACTGTTGGGTCTAGAATTATCAATTAATAACCAATCACCTGGGACACCTGAACCCCATGTCCTCAAGCTCAGCAGGTGTCCTCCATGTTCCAGTCAGGCCATGAGGGACTCTGTGACTCCCTCTTCTTTGAAACACATCAGAGGCAGGGAGACAGGCCAGCTTTGCTTTTGAGGACACCAGTTGGCCCCGAACCTGCCATCCCTACTCAGGTGCTGTGACAAATGATGTAAATTCTCCCCCTTTCCTGAGCCCTGGTGGTAGCATGGAGACTCATGAGCAGAGGGCAGCCAAGCCTGACAGTGCAGAAGATAAAAGATCTTGAAGGTTCCCCCCAAAGTTGCCAATTACCTTGGCTTTTGCTGCAGCAAGTTCCCTTTCAATCTAAAACACCATGGATCTAGGATTTACCCTGGCCCCTGCAGGTCTCCAGGGCATCTGCAAGATTAGAATCTGTGTGCCTCAGAGCATACAGGACTACTCCTGGGTGTCAACAGCATGAGCTTATTGGAGCTTCAGAGCTGAGCCAGGTTCAAGCTTGAAGAGCCAGTTTCCTCTGGAGGCCTGTCTAACTGCAATAGCAGAATTGAACATAAAGCAGGCTCTTGTTGGACTTGTGGATACTATACTGGGAATCAGGAGAGCTGGCTTCAGTAACCCCAGGGTGTCATTCATGTCCTCAGCATCTTAGCATCCTCTGTGGAACCAGGGACTCTCGCTAATGTCCTCTCCAGAGTTCCCAGAGAGGCTGTGTGTTCTGTGCATCACCGGGTCACTGTTATGTTCATCTGTAAAATGGATACAGTATGTGGTGTAGGATTTGTGTGAGGTTTAAATGAGAATCCTTGTAAATTATTCACCAAGAACCTCACACACAAGCAGTGCTAGGATGGCACTGTAAAAAGGTTCCACCATCATCATCTTATGATATGGAAAGTTTAGTGCATTTTTTTAAGGTCTCCATGTTATATAACAGAGTATGTTGGCTTATGGAGCACACGTTTCCAGGCACATCTCAAGTAATTGCTCTCAAATAATGTCTTAAAAATGTTTTTATATTGAAGTGAAAGGAGAAAGGAGGTGACATAGGCCTGAGACTGCTGTCCTTAGAGACTTTCGTGCAAGTTTGGCCCATGGTGAGCCTCTGGGAACTTGGATTTCAGGAGGGTTCATAGAACTTCCTAATTGCTGAGTAACAATTGTGAGTGGCTCACTATACCTAAACTGTTTGTGTGAACAAGGTGGTTCAGGCTGAACATCCGCTCTCCTTCTGGGCATCTGGAATTTTGGTATGTGATAGGAGAGGATATGTGACCAGACCCCAGTAAAAACCCTGGACACAGTCTCTGTTGAGCATCCTGGGTAAACAGTGTTTCCCATGTGTTGTCATAATTCATTGCTGGAGGAAGTAAGTGCATCCTGTGTGACCCCCCGGGAGAGGACTCTTGGAAGTTCACACCTGGCCTCCTCTGGACTCAGCCCACATGCCATTGACCCTCGCTGATTTGCTGTCTCCTTCTGGTGTAGTAAGTCTTGGCCATGAGTACAAACGTGTGCTGAGACCTATGAGTCCTCCTAGTGGATCACTGGTCTGGGACTGGCCTTGGGAACTCTCAATACAGGCGACACAGCAGGAGACAGAGTTGTGTGTTCAGCAGGATCACAGAGAAAAAGACTAGAAGGAAATTCACTGGCATGTTAAAAAAGTTCCTTTAGCATGATAAACCAAGTCCCTTCTGACTTATCTGCATTTTTATTAGTGCACGTATATTGCCTTTTTAATGGAAAGAAATGAACATTTTAAAAGAATTTTTTAAAAATCCTTCTGTTTGCCTTAGAAACAATAAAAACCAGTCAATAATTGTAAGTGGGGAGTCGGGTGCTGGAAAGACAGTGTCTGCTCGCTATGCCATGAGGTACTTTGCCACCGTCAGCAAGTCCAGCAGTAACACTCACGTGGAAGACAAGGTCCTCGCATCAAACCCCATAACCGAGGTGGGTACCCTGTGGGCATGGGGAGCGGGGGCAGAGGCGTGTATATGGAGAGGTGGGCTGGTTCATGTATACGGGTGTACCTTGTTTTACCGTGCTTTGCTTGATTGTGCTTTACAGATATTTCTTTTTGTTTTTTTAAAAAAACTAACTGAAGACTTATGGCAACTCTGTGTCAAGCAAGCCTACGAGCTCATTTTTCCAACAGCCTTTGCTTATTTTTTGTCTCTGTGTCCTGTTTTGATAACTCTCACGGTGTTTCAAACCCTCCACCAGCAAAAAGATTACAGCTTGTTAAAGGGTCAGATGATGGTTAGCATTTTTTTTTTAGCAAAAAAAAATTTTTAATGTGTGTGCATTGTTTTTTAGATACAATGCTTTTTCACAGTTAATACACTATATAGTATAGTGCAAACATAACTTTTATCTGCACTGGGTAACCAGAAAATTCATGTGACTTTTATTGTGACATATGCTTTATTCCAGTGGTCTGGAACCAAAACCATAGTATCTTCAAGGTATGCCTGTATGTGGTCCTTTAAAGACCAAAGAAGTAAGAGCAGGAAAGAGCCAGGAAGTCTGTTCCCTAGTGGGATTTGTAGGAGACTGGAGCACGGATTGCTGGTTCCAAAGCTTCTCTGCTCTACCTGCTGGGCTAGAAGTTCTACCATCAGGATTTTAGGAGTCCCCTGTTTACATTTATATCCCAGGGGAAAATTCCTCAACCGCAGACACAACTGGCACACTGAGACCAGCAGTGTTCTCTAGCCAACCAATACCAACTTTGATAAGCTGATTTTTAAATATTCAGGACTTTTTTTGCAAGTTGTTGTTAAAGCCTTGGTAGTTTGAAATCAGTCATGGTGGAAGTATTTATACCTTTCAAATTGGCAAATGTCACATATCCAGGCTCTTCCTCCTCCCTTCCCCAAGACTGACTCATTAGCACACCACTGACTTGGGCAAACATATGGGCAAGGCCACCTATGATGGCACCAAGGAGTTAAGGAAACAGCCCTCAAGGAAGAAAGAGCATCTGACAGCTCAGGGGAGAGGGAAATGAATCGATTTGGATTTATTTGGAAGCGTAGCAAATAGTTAAGACTGTTGGATTCTTAGACCTTTTCTTTCTGCTCTCTCGAATCAAAATCCTCAATGAATATTTATCAGACCACCTATTTTGTTCAAGTCACTATGCCTGATAATACAGGAAGTAAGGAAAAGATTAAGGTCCAATCCCCAAGTTTAAAGACTCCTCTAACATATTTTAAACTTAAATAGAAAGATAAATCACAACCCAAGATAGCTATAAAAAGGTGTCAAGAAACACTGCGCTGTTAAATGCCCGCAGGATAATATTGTGTGGCTGTTTCTTTAGGGTTGGTCTCACCTGCAGTTATAAGCTCCGTGAAGGCGGGACCGTGTTCACTTGGTCCATCTTCACCTACCGAGCATGTGGCCCACGGCAGGTGCTGAGGAAACATATGTTGTCTGAAAGTGTAATGACCTGGACAGGAGCGCAGTAGTTGTGCATAGGAAAGGCACTTTGATATGGAGGGTGCTCAGGAAGGGAGAGGGCAAGAGGAGAAACAGAAGTCAAGAGCAGAAGTAAAAAGCAAAAGTCATCCTCAGCATGGGAGGGATGGGAGAGGGCTGTTTTTTGGTTGAGTAGAAAGTTTGAGTAGGGAAGTGATAAGGACAAAAATAAAGGTTGGATGAAGGAAGTGGACTTTAAGCATCTCTGATATTTTAGGCATAGATGAGTTGAGGCACTTTATATTGATACTATCTCATTTAATCCTCCCAACTCTGTAAGATGCATGCTTATATTACAGATAGAGAAATTGAGGCTTAGAAAGATGCTTGCTAGCATCACCCAGATAGTAAAAATGAACCTGGGGCCATAAAACATCAGAACCCATGCTTTCCCTCATCCTGCTCAGTGTCTACCAGTAAGATTGAGGAGAGCCTTGAAGTAAGATTGAGGAGAGCTAAGGATATGTTTCATTCTCTGCAAGCCCCTGCCTTCCAGCCTCCCTCTCTAATCAGATCTTCCCCTAGCATACAGGATTGGATTTTACTATAACTGCTCCAAGAATATGGATGCAAAGGTTTTTTAATGTTGTTGCTATGTTTTGTAGGCTGTTGGAAATGCCAAGACCACCCGCAATGACAACAGCAGTCGGTTTGGGAAATACACGGAAATTAGTTTTGATGAGAGAAATCAAATTATAGGAGCGAACATGAGAACTTACCTGCTAGAGAAATCCAGAGTTGTCTTTCAAGTAAGGATAAAAATATTAGTTAAATTTCCTTTTTCCCGACTTTTATAGTATGGCTCACATTTATGTATTCATTACACAACCTATGTTGTTTGGTGACTTGAGGTAGAATTTTCCTATCTTTCATTTGCAATGTGGGTTATTTTTTTCTGTTTCTTAAAAATGAAAATTGATAGGTACAGTATCAATAGAATTTCACAATCAAGGGAAAAGTTTATGACTTTCAATTTTAGGCACTTTAAAAATTCTTAGCATTTAAAGATCGTTTGTCTTTCTAGAACACAAAAACTATTTAAAATAAACGAAGTTGTTTTTTTTGTATTAGGAAGAGAATGGGATCAGAGCTAGTGAGGTGGGGTTTAAGAGAAAGATTCTTCTGTCCATAAAATGGAGAAAATTATCTTCATTTTGACTCAGAAGGAGAAAGTAAGCCTTGTATTGCAAGGAGTTTCTTTAAAATTTCAACTAGTACAAATTACATTATTCCCATTTCGTAGCATGTTTTCATTTAATATCATTTTCTCTGAGGGTGGTTATTTGGAAGGCGATCTTGGACCACCAGGTTGGGTCACAGCAAAAACACAGGTAGATGTCCATATCTGTGAGATCAGATTAGCCATCTAAGACCCTCTTATGGAAAACCTCACATTTTCATTTGATAAGGTCTGGTGTGATTTCAGGATTCCTCTTTATTTTACAGTCAGAAAATGAACGAAATTACCACATTTTCTATCAGCTTTGTGCATCCGCAGAGCAGTCGGAATTTAAACATCTTAAATTAGGTACGTAATGCATGGTGTGTAGAAGAGTCTCTTTTTTTGTGTAAGAATTTAAATTCTAGGTTAATCTCTTCTTCTTATAATAACATCACTTTAAAAAAGTATTCTGTCCAAAAACATAAGATCCTTCAGTTCCAGGAGTGGAATTGATGCATTTAACTAAGCAGGTAGATTAGTTAGGGGCAGGTTGGTCCAGGAATCAGGTACCCTTCAACCCCAGGGTTCTTTTCAAAGCTCCAGAGCAATGGAGATCATCCATCTAGAATCACCTGAAGAAGGCTTCTGACCGCTAGGACTTACTGATTTAAGTCCTTAAATTTTATTTTTATCTGAATTTCCTTGGATGGTCATTTTTCTAGGGTATGACATATTTCCCTTTCTCCTGAGACAGAGTATCTATATATATCATAATTTGAACATCCTTGAAGATTCAAAATCATTATTAATTGTAATCATAATTAATGAGCCACTTTTCCTTCAGTGCAAACAGCCCAGCTCCTGTGGTACCTTAGCTCTCCTGTCTTGGTCACCCGGGCTGAGTTGGTAGATAGAATTGTCTAGTGTATTGGAGTTGAATACACACTCTCTGCTGCTAAGTCACTTCAGTCGTGTCTGACTCTGCGCAACCCCATAGACGGCAGCTCACCAGGCTCCCCCGTCCCTGGGATTCTCCAGGCAAGAACACTGGAGTGGGTTGCTATTTCCTTCTCCAATGCATGAAAGTGAAAAGTGAAAGTGAAGTCGCTCAGCCGTGTCTGACTCTTAGCGACCCCATGGACTGCAGCCCACCAGGCTCCTCCATCCATGGGATTTTCCAGGCAAGAGTACTGGAGTAGGGTGCCATCGCCTTCTCCGACACATACTCTAATCCTGAAGAATTTGTTTGCACTTGTAGAATCTGTTTCTTCAGATGTTATATAATGATAGTATCCATGCCTTATCTGCCAAACAGAATGCAGATAGTGAATGTGGAAGGGCTTTCTGAAGCATCACTTACTATTCAAATTTAGGTGCACATCTGGGCTGCCGTCTATGGGGTCACACAGAGTCGGACACGACTGAAGCGACTTAGCAGCCGCTGGTTATTATCTTGACCATGGTGATGTTTTTGTAACAGTATATGTATGTCAAAACTCATCAAGTTTTCCACAGTTCATCATACATTCAATGAACCTCAGTAAAGCTATATGAAATTGTTAGCTGTGGGAACAAAAACCATGTGCTCTGGAGTCACGCCTGCATTTTACTTCTCGCTCTGCCACAGTCACTTACTGTGAGCGGGCCATTTCACTTTTCTGAGCCTCAACTTCCGAGTCAGCAACGTAGAATTCTAAGGAGTCAGTGGAAAAACATTTGTGAAGTGCTTAATATAGCACATTAAGTGTGAACTGCTCTTCTTGCTTCTGATAAACATGTATGTTCACCTTCTTGTGTCACAAACATCATGATCTTTTGATTTCAGGGAGTGCAGAAGAATTTAATTATACGCGAATGGGGGGCAGCACGGTCCTTGAGGGTGTGAATGACAGAGCCGACATGATAGAGACTCAGAAGACCTTCACACTGCTGGGTGAGCAAAAACATCCTGTCCCAGGAGTGGCCGTCTTCTCTAAGAACACGGGGATGCCCAGCATGCGTGTGTTCTGAAGACATCTAATCAATTCTAAGTTTAGGATGTTGTTGTTGTGTTAGTTGCTCAGTCATGCCCAACTCTTTGTGACCCCATGGACTGTAAGCCACCAGGCTCCTCTGTCCATGGGATTCTCCAGGCAACTGGAATGGGTTGCCATTCCTTTCTCCAGGGGATCTTCCCAACCCAGGAATCAAACTCAGGTCGCCTGCTTTGCAGGTTGAATCTTTTACCATCTGAGCCACCAGGGAAGCCCAATTTTAGGATGAGTCAATCAAAAAACATATTTAGAGGCCAAATGATCTAGATTGTGCGTTTCCCTTGACAGATCTAGAAATCAACTCCTTTGCAGTCAGGCTCACTGGCTTGCTGTGAGAAGCATGAGCCATAAACCCTGTGGATGCTCATTAGCTCTTCCAGGCTGACTACAGAGAAGACAGGTGAAAGGAAAGGTCTGAATCAGTTTAGAGGTGTGATGTTGAGCCTACTTGGCCTTGACAGGTATCCTGATGATCATGGTAAAATAAGGGACACCTATATGGAGTTCAGTATGCACCAAGCACCATTCTAAATACTTTGTTGCCTGTATTAAACCTTATAACCCCCTTATGAGGTAGCTGCTTTTTTTTTTTTTTTTGCATTTACAATAGGAAAATTGAGGCATGGAGACAGTAAGTGATTTACCCAATGTTGGGGTGGCTAGTAAAGAGCAGAACTGGAATTTATACCCAGGGTCTTTAGACATCTCATTTGTATACAGAAAACCTGATCTTTAATTGCTAGGATGCTGACCCAGGTGAAGTAGGTACTCTTCAGTTTTTTCCCACCTTGCCTTTCCCAAATGGAGCTCAAGTTTGAAAAGACTACAAGTGATATTTATAAAAATAGTGATTCACTTTCCCATTTTGTGTTAGTCTAGACATACATACAAAACTGCCAGTCAAAGCTTCTGATCAATGTGAGACTATAGACCATTTTTACATCTTACAGAAAATATTTATCTCTTATTAGCCCTAGCTGTTTTCATTGTTGTGGCCTAGCTGATGATATTTGAATGCAAAAGGCAAAGAACTTGAGGTTAAATATATCAGAGTAATAGGTGAGATGAGCACAGTTGTGTAATCAAGAATGAACACAAGATGGTTTCCTAAGCACAATTTCCATCCAGTTCTGCTCCTTCAAAACTGCTTTAGGATTCCCCTGGCGGTCCAGTGATTAAGACTGCCTGCCAACGCAGAGAATGAGGGTTCAATCCCTGGTTGGGGAGTTAAGATCCCACTTTCCTCGCAGCCAAAAAAACAAAATATAAAATGGAGGCAGTATTGCAACAAGTTCAATAAAGACTTTGTCCTTACCCTTTGGGTCCTTACCCAAATTAAATAAAATGGTCCACATGAAAAAAAACCCTTAAAAGTGACCGCTTTAAGAAGGGCAATTTAGACAGTGTCTAATAATGTGATAAGCAGTTTTGGTGCTTATTAACATTTTCTTAAAATAATAATCATGATTTCAATCTCTGTGTAACGTGCTCCATTTAGAGGTGGCATGAGGAGGGGACAGGCAGCCTAGCTCTGGCAGGGCTCCCAGGGGACCTGTCCTTCCTTCCCACCTCTGTAATGGCACCTCACAGTGAAATGATGCAACAAGAGGAGGCTTTGCAATCAAATAAGCAAGAATTAAAAGCCAAGCTGGCAGGACTCTGGAGGTTACCCTCTCTAAGACTCAGCCTCTTGATCTGTAGAATGGCTGTATTCCTTACCCACAGGACACTCAAGACAACTGGTAGGGAAATGCACGCAGCACCAGGCTGAGCACACAGCAGATACTTGCTAAATGTTCCTGCCTGCTTTCTGTCTCTATGAACTATACCCTGTCATCAAAGTCCTAACCATCCTTTGAACAAAACCATCCCCTCCTCCAGGAAACCCTCCCTAATTACTGGAAGTAGCAGCAGCAATTTTTTTCCAGTTTATCACATACATTAGATCATTTTACAAATGTCCACGCCAGCAAGGCCAGGACTAGCATGGGACAAGAGAGGCAACTGGGGTGCAGAGTTTAAGGAGTGCTTGCTCTCACCATGGCATAAGTGCAGAGCTGGCGCTGGGCACCTTGCTTGTGTTACCATGACCCCAGCCCTGCACACCAGGCCAAGATGTTTTAGGCAAAGCCCCCAAATTTTGTGGGGAATAAGGATAGCAGTCCGCTGCCTCCGATGGCTGATAAAGGTGATGGCTGCCCACTGTGCTGTGCGAGGGGGGGCTGGGAAGAAAGAGGCAGAGCTGTCCTGCTTCAATCCTTCCCGGGATTTGTCTCAGAGAGTGACTGGGTGTGGCTGGCAGGGCAACCGTAGAATCTGTACCTGCTTACTTCCCACCAAGTCTTATTATTTAAAAACACTAGCTTGGTGACCTCCTCTCCTCTGATGGCCTGCGCTTGCCCATTAGACCTCACAGTTTAGCCCTTAACTATCTATTGTCATGAATTTGCTCAGGCTTTTCCCCATGCCTCATAGAATAGGTCTGTGGCCTCGCACGTGTGTGTGTGCTAAATCACTTCACTCATGTCCGACTCTGCGACCCTATGGACTGCAGGTAGACCTCCAGGCTTTTCTGTCCTTGGGATTCTCCAAGCAAGAATTCTGGAGTGGGTTGCCGTTTCCTCCTCCAAGGTATCTTCCCCACCCAGAGATCGAACCCACATTTCTTGCGTATCCTACATTGGCAGGCAGGTTCTTTACCACTAGCACCACCTGGCACAGGTCAGTTATTATCTCTGGGCATCAGTTTCCCCATCTGTACACTGGGGCAGCAATGAAAATAGTCATTTCAGTTATCTATTGCTGTACTCCAAATCTTGGTAGCTTAAAATGACTATTTTTGATAACATATGACATAATTTATCATAATGTTCCTCTATTACAAACATTCAGGTTATTACTGGATTATTGTCATTAAGATGAAACTTTAATGAACAATTAATTCCATTTAACAAATAACCATTAAAATTGCAAACAATCCAGCACTGTTTTAAATGATCTTAACTATGAGTGCTACTCTTTGAGAAAGTGACTTATGCCAGTGGCTCTCAATACTGGAATATCAGGTCACCTGAGACTTTTCTTTTAAACATATCTAACATCTAGATATCACCCCAGACCAACTAAATCTGAATGAGAATATCTGCAAATAATGATATATCTGAAAGAGAAAAAAATAATCATGCAGAAGCTTCTCATTCTAATCTATGAACTGTGTGAAAACTTCGAGATAGACATTTCCAATTAAAAATATCTAACTCTGGGCTTCTTTCCATCAGGAATTTATGAACTAACATTCAATTTCTACCCTAGTCAATGGTTCTAACAAAACTTCTCATTTTAAAAAGATCAGGGACTTTCCTGGCGATCCAGTGGTTAACACTTCACCTTCCAATGCAGGGAGTGCAATTTCAATCCCTAGTCAGGGAGCTGATATCCACCTGCCTCATGGCCAAAATAAAAAAACATAAAACAGAAGCAGTATTGTGACAAATTCAATAAAGACTTTAAAATGGCCCACATTTTAAAAAATCTTTTAAAAAGTACCACTCCTTAAAAAAATCAAAATTTTTTTTGCTACAAAATTTTATTTTCCAAAGTTCACTTAAACTCAACAAAAGAAAATCGTTATAGAGAAATATACAGTTCTTAATGTTTCTCCACATGCATGCATTGGAGATGGCTGTGAGTCCTCTAAGAATAAGAACTTTATCAATAAGCCAGATATAAAATAATAAATATTGTATGATTCCTCTTATATGAGGTACCAATAATAGGCAAATTCATAGAGACAGAAAATAGAAGAGAGGTTACCAAGAGCTAAGGAGCGGGAGGAATAGGGAGTCATTCAATAATGACTACAGAATTTCTGTTTGGAATGATTTTCTTTAAAAGTCATGGAAATGGATAGTTGCACAATATTGTGAATGCAGTTTAACTGCATTGAATTAGGCACTTTTAATTGGTAAAAAATATAAATAAGTAATATGACAATTTATCATTGTCTCTTGTGACTCTGGGCTGACTGGGCTCAGCTGGGCACTTCTCACATGGGGACTCTTGTCTGGTGGTGGCAGGGGCTCAATCAGCTGAAGACTTATTCTGTTACATGGGCTGGGGTGACTGGAACTACTGGGCGCAGGGCAGGCATTTCTCTCTCTCCGTGTGGCCTTCCTCACGCATGCTGGTCTCAGGGTAGATGGACTGCACACGAGCTAGCTTCTCCCAGAGCCAGTTCCAATAGGCTCAGGTAGACTCTGTGGGTCTTTTTATGAACCAGCTTCAGAAGCAGTGCAGCATCACTACTGCTTATGTGCTTATAATCAAAAGCAAGGCATAGGGTCAGCTGAGTCATGACCCTCAGGGAGGGAACCACAGAGGGTATGAACAGTTGGAGGGTGATGCATTGTGGGGGGGTCATCTTTGGTAGCCACCATAGTAGCTGTTAGGAATGTTGTGGGAATTAAGAGAGAATGTCGTAAATGGTTTGTGAACTGTGGTATGCTCTGTCTGTAAGAGATCAGTATACATTTCATGAAAGTGTGACCTCAGTGCATGAATCACTAAAAAAAAATGTCTTTGGCCAGAGGTTGGCAGATTACAGCCTTTTTTTATAAATAAAGTTTTATTGGAACACAGAGACACTTTTTAACTATGATCTATGGCTGTTTTCATGCTTGATGCTAGAATTGAGTTCTTGTGACAACCTCTACAGCCTGCAAAGCCTAGTAAGAAAACATTTGTTGAACCTTGTCCCAGGTGATAGAGTGAGCATAGTTGATGGGTTCCTTTGACTTTTATTGAAATTTGTGAAAGGACTTGTGGGTGGAGTCATGAGCCTAGCTTCAACCCCAGTGTATCTAAAACATGGACATCTCCTGAGGGCCCCTGACCAGGCAAAGAAGTTTCAGCAGTCTTTGGAGACCTGTTTCCTGCTGTGGAGTGGATTCACATATGGAACTCACTGTAACTTTGAGATTGCCATCATCCTGTGACCCCCACAGCCAATAATCTCATGCTTTGTGTCAATTTCATGGTCTGTGAACCTTCCTTGTCCAACACAGTAAGCACTAGCCACAGATGATTGTCTATGTTAGTTAAAATGAGATAAATTTTAAAATTCAGTTCTCAGTTGCACTAGGTGTGTTTTGAGTGCTCATAACCATATGTAGCTAATAGCTGCCATGTAGTTCAGCACAGATAAAGAACCTTTCATCCCCAAGGAAAGTTCTGTCCAACAGCACATCTCCAACAATGTGAATACCTCGTGTACACCACTTAGCCCATGGGTCGTGTCCTCTTGTTTGTGTCTCAGTGTTTTCTGTCTTAGATGTTGATTCCCTCATGAGCAGACTACCCAATGTGAATCATACATAGGCTTATAACACATTTGGGCAGATACCTTTCTTAAAATGTCATTGCTAAATAGGTACTTGCTGGTTGATTTGTCCATTGCTGTGATTTGTTATGGAGACAGTTTGGAGAGACAGGCAAGGTTAGCAGTGAGGTCATCCAGCTCAGTACCCAGATCCACTTCACAGCACACCCAGTAAACAGACCTCTGGAGTCTGCTCACACTTCTTTGCCTGGTGTGGGGTTGTCAGGAGAGCATCACATTTAGATACACTGGGGTGACCTAGGGCAGCTTTGTGATTCCATGGGTCTTTTCATACACTGCAGCGGTCACTGGCAGTAAATTGCTTAGCCATGACACATGCAGTGTGATTGTGACCTTGGCAAGTTCACTAGACTTTCTGTGCTTTAGTTTCCCCCTCTGTAAAATGGAAACAGTTCAGTTCAGTTTAGTTCAGTCACTCAGTTGTGTCAGACTCTTTGTGACTCCATGAACTGCAGCAGGCCAGGGTTCCCTGTCCATCACAAACTCCTGGAGCCTACTCAAACTCATGTCCATCATGTTGGTGATGCCATCCAACCATCTCATCCTCTGTCATCCCCTTTTCCTCCCACCTTCAATCTTTGCCAGCATCAGGGTCTTTTCCAATGAGTTGGTTTTTCGATTCAGGTAGCCAAAGTATTGGAGTTTCAGCTTCAACATCAGTCCGCCAGTGAATATTCAGGACTGATTTCCTTTAGGATGGACTGGTTGGATCTCCTTGCAGTCCAGGGGACTCTCAAGAGTCTTCTCTACAAAAAAAAAAAAAAAAGAGTCTTCTCCAACACCACAGTTCAAAAGCATCAGTTCTTCGGCACTCAGCTTTCTTTATAGTCCAATTTTCACATCCATACATGACTACTGGAAAAACTATAGCTTTGACTAGACAGACCTTTGTTGGTAAAGTAATGTCTCTGCTTTTTAATATGCTATCTAGGTTGGTCATAACTGTTCTTCCAAAGAGCAAGCATGTTTTAATTTCATGGCTGCAGTCACCATTTGCAGTGATTTTGGAGCCTAAAAAAATACTAGTACTTTATATAGTTGTAAGGATTAGATGAGGTGACATGTGGAAAGTACTCAGGATAATGCTTGATGCAGAGTTTCATGCTCTTTCTCTTCTGGCTCTGTTTCTGACATACTACAATGATTCTGGTACCCAATTCCAATGTGTTGCTGGGACGGGGGTCTCCCATACCGCGCTATTCCCTGGACACCAGCCGAGTGTCTTATAGTTCAACTCAGTGCTGACATTGTCTACCTGGAGAAAGCATCCGATCTCACAGGTTGAGGGCTCAGCCCCGCCCCCGGCCATGTCAGGTGCCAGCCTCCTGTCCAGGTTGTTACTTGTGCTCCTGACTGAAGGGCTGTAAATCAGAGGTTCCCTTAACCACCTCCTTGAATTCAACCAATTTGCTAAAGCAGCTCACAGAACTCAGGGAAACATTTTACTTAGTATATCACCAGTTTATTATGAAAGAATATAAAGCTCAAGAAAAGCCCATTGGAACAGATACATAGGAGCAAGTATGTGGGAAGGAGCAAAAACTTCTGTGCTGAGTGTATCACTCTCCCCAGTCTCATGGGTTCACTCCAGGGCTCTCCAAACCTTGTCCTTTTGGGGTTAATGGAGACTTCAGTACAGGTACACTGATTAAATCATTGGCCATTGGCAGTCAGTCCAACTTGCAGTGCCTCTCTGCTCCCCGAAGGTTGAGGGGTGAGACTGAAAGTTCCCACTCTCATCGCAGGGTTGCTTCCCCTGGCAACCAGGCCCCATCCACACATGACCCAGGGGGCATTCCAAAATTGCCTCATTACCGAAAGACAGAAGTCTCTCTCACCACTTAGGAAGTTCCCAGGCTTTTAGAAGTTCTGTGCCAGAAACTAGATGAAGGCCAATTTATATATTTCTTAATACAAACCACAATATCTCAAGGACCTTAGCAGACCACAAGTTACCCCCTGAGGGAGCAGAATGGGGTGCATTTTGATCAAGAGCTTACTTCCTTTGTTCTTCTGCTGACTCTCATTTAATTTATCCTTTGATCTCTGCCTAACCATTAAGATCTCTGTCAGAAAGAAAACTCTGGAAACAGATCTTTCCTGGACCTCAGGTTCAAGGAACTTGACCACTGTGTTTCTTGTTGAAACCCACTTCAAGCCATCTGTGCTTTTGCAAGGATTTTATCTCACTGAAGAGAATTACTTAACTAAGGTCTTAAGTTCTTTCTTTGAGTCATTGCTTTGGAGTTGTTATTTCAGTTTTGTCAGTTCTGGAAGGCATGGGCTTAGTCATGGATTATGCAGAGAGTGGGAGTGCCAGAGCAGATTCTCCAGGTTTGCATTTTTAGTTGCTTTTCCTCATCACTTACCTGTCATTTATCATGGTGATGCCCTAGAGGTTATTTCTTTTAGAATCTGCTGTCCTTCAGATGGAAATGTTAGCTTGAAATGGGGTGACTGCAAATGTCTGGACTCTGGTTGAACTGGAGGCATCTATGTAATTTTGGTTTGAAATCATATCTGACTTTTTAAAAAATTTGTTTATTTTTAATTGAAGGATAACGGCTTTAGAATATTGATTTGGTTTCTGCCATACATCATCAACATGGATCACCCATAGGTGTACATACGCCCCTCTCTCCCACCTCCCACCCTTTCCCATACCTCTAGCATGTTACAGAGCCCCAGTTTGAACTCCCTGAGTCATATAGCAAATGAAATCATATGTGACTTTGATTTTGTGTGATCTTTGAAGGAGAGAAGACTCTCCAGGTTTTGAAATTCTTTTGGAACATGACCTAGCTGCTATTGAGATATTCCAGGTATCTTCAAGTCGGAAGCAGCAGTGACCACAATGGCTCTTTCTGGGCATTGAGGGCCTGCTGCTTTTTTGCTGGAGGAAGTGAGGGTCTCCTGTTGGCTGAAAAAAAATACACAACCTTAAAACTGAAAATTATGTTTTATTCAGTAGACAAAGCAGGGCTTGAGCCCAGGATGCAGCCTCTCAGACAGCTCTGAGGGACTGCTCTGAAGAGGTAAGGGAGGAGCCAGGATATATAGGAGTCTTACAGCAAAGACCAGGTAGTCAGAACATCAAAATATTACTGTTAGTTAAAGAAAACCAGGTATCTCAAATTAAGGAATTTAGCGCTTTTCTATCATATATATGGGAAGATGCAACAGTCTGGGCTCAGTGAAATCATTCCTTTGATAGGCACCTTAGCTACCTAGGACCAGTATTCTGCTTTTCTCCATCCTGAGTCCCCTCAGGGTGCACCCCTGGGGGCAGTGATAGTGGCTGAGAGCTTGATGGCCACAGCATCCATTGTTTGCTGATACGGCAGGCAACTCTTTTCATTCACAAGTGATATTCCACCAGTATTGGTCAAGGTCCCATGCAAGGAACATGGGGCACATTCAAATAAGATAAAAGGAGGAGAGTTTATTTACCAAGGGAGCAAATACAAATTGCAAATTGTGTGGGGCTGAGAGGGCTGCAAGAAGCAGTAGGGGCCTGGAAATAACAACTCTTTCTGTTTGGGCACAGGGGTGTTAGTTGAGCCTGAAAGGAGGGTTGGGAAAAGTCAGCACCAGATCTGGAATAGATACCTCCTGCACAGCCAGCCTGAGGCAACTTCAAGGAAAGAGATGGGGAGATGTACCAATACCTTCTCCTCCTGTTCTCTGATCTCCTGACAGGGTACCAGTTGGCCAGACCCAACCAGAGGGCATGAAAACCCATCACCTTGGTCCAAACAGGCCAGGCCCCTGGGTCAGAGAGCAGGGTGCAGAGCTGGAGGGGCAAATGGAGTCCTTCCAGCACCACCATAAAAAGCATTTGGGGAGCTTGTGAACAAAAAAGAAAAAAACATACCAGTAAAAAAAGCACAGCAGGGACTTCCTTGGCAGTTCAGTGGTTAAGAGTTTGCCTTCCAAAGCAGAAGCTGTGAGTTTGGTTGGGTAGCTAAGATCCCACATATCTTGCAGACCAAAAAAAAAAAAAAAAACCAAAACATAAAATAGAAGCAATATTGTAATAAAGTCAATAAAGACTTCTAAAAAAATGGTCCACATTAAAAAAAAAAGTTTAAAAATTTATTTATTTAAAAAAGTAAGCACAACATACAGAATAAATGAGAGCCAATTCTCCCAGGAACCTGACATGAAATGGTTTCTCAGATATTAATTTCTGAGTTGAACTTCCTAGCAGCCACCACAGAGGGGAAGCCTGGTGGGCCGAACAGTTTACATTGCGTGTCTGCACACGTCAAACTAGAGAGACAAACTAGTGAGCCAGATTCTCCCTGGGGTCCACTCCCTTGTACCCTGTCCCATCTCTTGGCACTGACGGTATTAGAGGGTCCTGAAAGAATTCACGTGCTTATCTTACTAGTGATTATGCAAGAGAAGAAATGGAATATTCCTAATTTGGGAAACATTTTGTTTTCAGGTTTCAAGGAAGATTTTCAGATGGACGTTTTTAAGGTTCTGGCGGCCATCCTACATCTGGGCAATGTACAGATTGCAGCAGTGGGCAACGAGAGATCAGTGATCAGCGTAAGATATGTGTTTGTTTCCCCCATCCTGTGCTGGGAGGATGATCAGCAGAAGCTCTCAGGGTTACCCTGCTTTTGTATTTCAGCACCAGGCACACTGGACCTACTAGGGAGACTAGTTTAACAGGAACAAGGAAGATTGGGGGTTCCATGCGTTACCTTCAAAGAGGAAAGCTTCTGCCCCTTGCAACAGCAGAGAAGAGGGAAACACAGCCCCTGTGTGGTTTCCTTTTATTCAACAGATTTTTACTGAAAGCCTGCTATGTGCCAGACACTGTTGTAGGCTCTGGAGAAACATCAGTGAACAAAACAACATCAGAAGGCCTTCATGAAGCTTTTGATCAGGGGGAGAAAATGGAGGGGAGGAGACACAGTAAAAGTTATAGGCTCTGGCAGCTGGCAATAACCATTAAAAATGAAAATAAGGGGCTTCCCTGGTGGCTCAGTGGTAAAGAATCCACTTGCCAATGCAGGAGACACAGGTTCAATCCCTGGTCAGGGAGGATCCCACATGCTGCAGAACAACTAAGCCCATGGACCGCAACTGTTGAGTCTGCTCTAGAGTCCAGGAACCACAACTGCTGAGCCCGAGTAGCACAGCTACTGACGCCCACACTCCCTAGAGCCTGTGTTCCTCACCAAAAGACACCTCACTGAGAAGCCTGCACACCGCGACTAGAGAGCAGCCCCTACTCACCACAGCTAGAGAAAAGCCTGCACAGCAACAAAGACTAAGCACAGCTCAAAATAAAAATAAATACAAATTATTTTTTTAAAAGAAGGAAAATAGGGACTTCTCTGGTAGTCCAGTGGTTAAGACTCCACACTTCCAATGCAGGGAGTGTGGGTTGACTCTCTGGTCAGGAAGCTAAGATCCCACATGCCACAGGACATGGCCGAAAATTTAAAAAAGGAAAGTATAGCAGAATAGGTGGGGACAGGCTGTGCCTTTTGAATCGGGCATCCAGAGAAAGCCTTTCTAATTCAGTAAGCAAGTGAAATTGTGTCTATATCTGGAGGAGGAATATTCCAAGTAGAGGGAACAGCAGGTACAAAGGCCCTTGGGCAGGAAGTGTTATTGAAAAAATAGCCAAAAGGTTGGTAAATGCAAAGACAGTGAGAGAAAGGAGAAGTGGCGGGTGAGGTCAGAAACTGTGTATGGGGGAGGGGCACAGATCGTGAAGAACCTCAAGGGCTCTAGAGGTGTCTTTCCTCCTGACACGTGCCTGAATGAAACACCAATGGTGCTGGCTTCCTCTCTGGAAATAGGCTTCCATGTAAGTTTTGTGACCGATTTCATCATTTCATGGACACAAGATAAGTTTCTGTCTATGTGTGTTAGGCAACAAATGCTATGTTTTGGTGTGAGGTATGTGGTTATCCTCAGCAATATCCATGTAACGAGGACAGTCACATGTTAACAATGTTTCTGTGAAATGCAAAATCTCCTTGCTGTTAAAGCTTTGTACTAACAATGTGTGTCTTGGTCAATTCCAGTTGTCATAACAAAATATCACAGGCCGGGTGGCTTAACAACAGAAATCTATTTTCTCACAGTCCTAGAGTCTGGAAGTTCACAATCAAGGTGCCAACACAGTTGAGTTCTCAAGATGCTGGCTTGCAGACAGCTGCCCTCTTGCTGTGTCCTCACAGGGCAGAGAAAAGCCAAGCTCTATTCTCTTTCCTCCTCTTATAAGAACACTAATCCCATCAAGGGACCCCATCCTCATCTAAACCTCATTACCTCCCTAAGGCCCCACTTCCAGGTTAAGACTTCAACACATGAATTTTTCATATGACTGAGACATTCCGTCTTACAACAATGCCTCCAGAACAACCGATGAGAACAATTGTTAATTTTGTACACATGTTCATTTCTCAGCTCTGGTACCTATGGTTTAAGGGGAGAGAGCGCTGAGCAGATGTGGAAGATGTGTTTTTTGGCTCAGTGCATCAGTCCTGTTGCCCTGTAACCAGGAAGTAATTCTTCAGATTATCACACTAAGTGCCTTGCCCCATCCCCACCAGTATCCAGTCGTTGCAGAGTCAGTTCACAAAGGACTGGGAAGTTTGGAGGAGGTGATGACAGCCCTGGAAGATGTGCGGGGTAGTTCTCCCACTGGGTCTTGGCTCATTTACCTCAGAAATGGGCTTCTGCACTTTTTCTTCTGAAACTCACATAGACTGAAGATACGACTTTCAAATACCCTGGCTTTGAACTCTGTTCTGTGAAGTTTGTTGTGAAGGTAGCATTTTGGAGAAGGAATTAAAATTGATAGACTAAAAATCTTTTGTCTATCAATCTTAGAAGACAAATCCCACACACAAAAAATGTCAGATCTTTGTAGAAAATAATTTTCATTCATTTGCATCAAGAATGTGAAATATTGGGCAAATTCAATCTGAATGAAGCCATCTTACATTTTAAAACTTGCTGCCCCTTTGCATTTCCCCCTATAGCTGGGTGTTTTTGTCTCAGAAGGTTGGGTTCCTGCTTAGAAGGAAGGAAACCAATGGCTCAACCAAACCTCATAGTCCTGACATGCTTTATTTTATTGTGATATTGGTCAGAAGGGATGTGGGTGGGCAGTAGGGAGGTGGTAGGACTTTTTAGGTTGTTAGAGCCACTATAACCTGATGCTTTTTAAATGCAGTCATGTGATTTTCCCAATTGACTGAGATGCTGTCTACAGATGAGCCCATCTGGGAAGTTTTCCCTGCCCAAGAGGAATGGTGGTATGCAGTCACATGGGATTGCATCTCCTTGCCTAGTGACAGGGACCCCTAGTTCCTGCTGCCTAAAGCAGGAGCAGACCTTTCCTCGTCTGCTGGCCAGTGGGGCAGCTCTCATGCCCAGGCTTGGGAGAGAAACAAGATTCACTTTGTACATCCAGAAGTCCCCCACCATAGCCCTCACGTTGGCTGGAAAACCACTTCAGTTCAGGGAGCCCACCACGTTCTCCCTGACAACACGCTGAGGTCTCTCCTGGGCCAGACCCCACGCTGGGCAGACCCCAGCTACACAAAGAGTTACAGGGCAAGTGTTGGCTCTGACAGGTGGCCTGGGTGTGATACAAAAGGGCAGAGAGAGGCCTTAAGGCTGTGTCCACAAGCACGGGAGAGGGGGGAGGATTGCTTCTGTGGCCTAAACATCACTACTGACATTCTTTGGCCAGAAGGAAAATCTGGGTAGGGTACAGCCTGGGATCTCCTGGCATCACCACAGCGGTGCCCAGCCTAGGACCAGGTGCAGGCTCCATGCCCCCACGGGCCCTCCTGCTTCACTCCCAGGCCTGGCTCTGTGTTGTGAGGCCTGATCGTGCCTAGGTCGAGGGGCACAGCTGAGTGGGCCAGTGCCAGTTTAGATGGCCTGATGGAGCTGTGTCTTTTGTTTCTGAAGGAGGATGATGATCACCTGGAGGTGTTCTGTGAGCTCCTGGGCCTGGAGAGTGGCAGAGTCGCTCAGTGGCTGTGTAATCGCAAGATCGTCACAACCTCCGAGACAGTGGTGAAGCCCATGACCAGGCCCCAGGCTGTCAATGCCAGGGATGCACTGGCCAAAAAGATCTACGCTCACCTGTTTGACTACATTGTGGAGAGAATTAACCAAGCCTTGCAGTTTTCAGGCAAGCAGCACACTTTTATTGGTGTTTTGGACATTTATGGGTAAGATTCTCTTCGGTGAGCTTGTCTTTCCTCATTTAAATGTCAAATGCCTGTTATCTTTAGGTCGTTTTTAGTCTGGTTGTTCTTTTGTGTTTCACATGATCAGGAAGATGGTGTTCTCTGGTTTTGCGTCTATGGATGTTAAGTACAGTCTCCTGGGCTACAGTGTCTTTTGTGGAGGGTGCATTAAAAAAATTCTAAATCAGGAATGGCCAACATGAAGAGTGCATGCCAACTACCATGCTGAGTGGTTTCCATGCACTTTTTTATTCCTTAAACAACCTTATAATTGTCCCCATTTTACAGATAAAACAACCAAGGCTTAGGAAGACTCATTCATGGTTGCGCTGCTGGTGGGAGAACCCAGTACCACGTGAAGATTGCACCCACCTCTGTTTTCCTGCAGAGGCCACATGAAGTGTAGAACCCTGACATGCCTCTCCCACTTGACAGCCCCACAGGCCCTGCACCTTGCCCACGAGCACAGGGCCAGAGGCAGGCTCAGACCCGAGCCTTTTACCAACCAGGCCCCTCATGCCTACATCCTCTTCCATTCTTGGATCATAGGGGTCATGTGTTTGCCCCATTCTCCATGAATTCTGATATATTTGGTGGATCAAGTTACCACACTGGAGGGTTTTTTCTAGCTTCTTTTCTTTGCCCAGTCCTGCTTTTCTGGGTCAGACTCATCCTAAAGACACTTAAAGAATAGAGTAGCCAGAGAGAGTGAGGGAGGGAAGCCCGGCCAGCATGGTGGCCAGCTCTGAGAGGAGTTAGCACTTGGGCTTTCGTTTGTTAGAGGCTGGCCTCAAGCGCCTAACCCCTTCCCCTCCCAGGACCAACCCTGGTTTCTCAGAGCGGGAGGGCAGATTTTCCCAGGGAAGGCATCACGGAGTATTCCACCTGGATTGGCGAGTAGCCCCTCACACCCTGGAGAAAGCAACTCACCCTCCTCCCTTCCCATATGGAGGGGTGAGCTAGCTCTGCTGGCCAGCTGCTACCTGCTGCAGGGTGAGGCAGGCAGAATTTCTACCCAAATATAGAGAAATAGTTATTTCGTATGAAATAGACTCAGGGGTGTTACCTGTTTAACACGGTGGTGGTTTGGTGGTTTAGTCACTAAGTCTTGTCAGACTCTCACAACCCCATGGACTGTAGCCCGCCAGGCTCCTCTGTCCATGGGATTTTCCAGGCAAGAGTACTGGAATGGGTTGCCATCTGGGTTCTAAGTTAATACATGTGACTCCCAATTAATAGTATCTGTCAACAGTTATAAAACTCTTACATTGCTGGGGTAGTCTAGTAAATTATTTACCTTAAAAGTAAGGATTTGAGCAGCCAGTAATCATCTAAGTAGACTTTTACATGGAAATAGTCCTGCTTAATAACAGTCTCTCTCATTGTGATGGAAATAAGTGATTGTTATATTTTTCTCTGTTCTTTTCTGTGTTTTCAAAAATAAATAGCCCTTTATTTTTAAGAATATATTATCTCATTCAAGAACACATATTCATGTGCCAGGAACTGTGTCAGGTGTGATGGGTGAACAGAACAGACATCTGGCCCCTGCCCTGTTGGGACTTAAATTTTAGTGGAGGAAGAGGCCATCAGAGATTGGGGTGGCTCCTGGGAAAGGAATAAGTGGATGGATGTGCCACTGGTTAACCAGGCACCAGGAAGAGAGGGGGCAGCTGAGAATTAGGAGTCAGGAGAACAGCAGGCAGGCATCCACAAAGCCGATAGACCACGGTAATCAGGAATTTGAATTTTTGGCTAAGTGGGCTAACTTCAGACAGGAGGAACTGTAAAATTTTAAGAACTTGTTAGAGTATGTTTTAAATTTAAATTTTAAAATTAAACCCCTCTCTAAACATTTAAACGGTAACATGCTCACTTGTCACCCATGAATTCATTTCACCCTCCAAAAAAGTAAGCTCTCCCCTTTAAATAGGAGTGTACTGTCTGCAGTGAATCCTTTCATGCCTTTCTCCAGTATGCTCATGGGTGGATTAGCCCTCATTCCTGCACACCTGGAGCTGCTGCGAGAGCTGAGCTCAGGGTGAGCTGGGAATAAGGTGGCCTGAAAGGGAAAGTTACCCTGCATGAAGACAATGAAAGCCCAAGCTGTGAGCCTTGAGATTTCAGCTCCGGACGTCATGGAGGCTTGTGGTTCCCTAGCCAGGCAGGTGTTTATGTTCTCTGGACGCCTAGCTGGAAGGGCTTGGGGCCGGGAGTCACACCCCAGGGAGTAAGCACTGCACCACACCCGTTGTGTGGCCTGGAGGGTGTCACTGAACCTCAGTTTCTGTGTCTGTAAGATGGGGCCTCTCTCGCAGGGATATCACCAAGGTCAAATGGAAGAAATTGTGAATGCATCTTTACAAACCATAAGGATTATTCCGATGTGAACAGGAAAAGGAATGTCACTGATGTTTGACATCCCGCCTCTACCCTAGGAAGTCCTGCCTTTGACCCCAGCTGTGGGCTTCAGGGCACAGTGAGGCCCTTCTGCCTCCCCTCCAGGCCCAGCTGTGGCCTGTCTGCAGTGTCCAGCTGGCCGAGCCTCTCGATCACACAGGGCACTAGTGGAATGGGGCTGTCAGGGCTCTGGGTTCTCCTCTTGCTCCATGGACAGTCTGGGACCTTAACCTCCCCAGAAATTCTGTACTGAGCCAAATGGGCTCAGCCACGTGAGACTCCCAGGGGACCCGTGGTTGAAGCTGGCAGGAACCTCTCAGGATTAGAGCGATTAAGAACTAACGCTTTAGAGTCACCACTAGCTGGGGTCAGATTTCGCGTGTCTGGCACCACTCTGTGATGGTCACCATCTCTTCTGACCGTCATGTGTAACAGTGGGGTGAGGGCAGCCCCTCACCTAGGGTGGTGTTAGGGTTAAGTGTGGTGATGGGCATCAGCACCAACACCTAAAGTGCTCGGATTCCTCCTGGCAGGAACGCTCCTCTGCCCAGGTGGTGGATCGGGTGCCCCAGTTCTGTTCAGCCTACATCGTGTTTTACTGCTGCTGCTGCTAAGTCACTTCAGTCGTGTCCGAATCTGTGCAACCCCATAGATGGCAGCCCACCAGGTTCCCCCATCCCTGGGATTCCCCAGGCAAGAACACTGGAGTGGGTTGCTGTTTCCTCCTCCAATGCATAAAAGTGAAAAGTGAAAGGGAAGTCACTCTGTCGTGTCCGACTCTTTGCGACCCCATGGACTGCAGCCTACGAGGCTCCTCCATCCATGGGATTTTCCAGGCAAGAGTACTGGAGTGGGGTGCCATCGCCTTCTCTGACATCGTGTTTTACAGAGTGGGGTAATTCACATAAAAGTCCAGGTTTCTGGATTCTTTGAGAGTCAGGTGACCAGACATCCTGATCTGATTAAGCCATGGCCACAGCTGGCTCGAGCTGAGCAGCAACCATCCTGTAGGGCAGACCTGGTTATCACGGGTCCCACACAGTTCCAGCCACTCTCCATGCTGTTATCTCCCGGCCTTCTCAGCTCCTGGGTCTGCAACTCCAGCAGCAGCCATTGAAAAGTCTGAAGACGGAGGTGGGGCCATGTCTTCCTTGGGCCTGAAGGGGTCTGCTGGGCTGTGACCTTGCTCTTTTCCTCTGAGGACTATGAAAGCGCCCCTCTGGGAGGCAAAACTGTGCTGCCTCTGCCTTCAGCAAGGAGTGGGGGCACAGGAGACAATGTTGCTGTTTTCACTGGGAGCAGAAGTGCTACAGTCAGGTGGACTCATAGCTAAGTCTGACACTGACTGTGTGACCCAGACAAATTTTTGAACTTCTCAGTCTTGTTTCCTCATCTGTGAACTGAGGATAATAAGGCTGATGTCAGTGTTGTTGTACAGATTATGTGATATGCCATATTGTGCACATGCCTACGTTAGTGCCTGCCTCGAGTAGGTGTGTTGTACACACCAGATTCCTTCCTGGGGCAGCCTGGAAAAACGAGACTTAAAAGCTGACTGCTAGGATGGTTAAAACAAGAATTGAAGCATGTTTAAAACTCACAGAAAACATAAAAAACAGTTACACTATTAAAGTTGTGAAGAATACTAACCTATAAGCAAGTATGTATGTCCTTCAAGTTATGTCTTAACTAGTTTAAATTGTATTTCAGTTTTGAAACCTTTGATGTGAACAGCTTTGAACAGTTTTGCATCAATTATGCTAATGAAAAGCTGCAACAGCAGTTTAACCTGGTAGGTGACTTTTTTGCCTTCTTGAAACTAGCTCTCAGCTGTGTCTGTCTGTCTGTCTGTCTGAACAGGGAGCGAGTCCGAGTCTGGCTCTTGGCCTCCTCAAATCTCACCAGCATTAAAGAGTCACATGCTGGCTCACTGCACCATCTTGTGGCTGTTTCTTGAAACTGCACCTTCCCATCCGATGTCATTTTTGTGGAGGCACCTGCCAACGTTTGTTTCAGTTCATCACCTGCCATTCTTGGATACAGACCCATTCCAGCCAGACCAAGTCGCTTAGTTTCCTGCAGGCTCTGGTCCTTGTGAGCCTCGGTATCTGCACCTACTCTCTGCCACAACCTCCCTGCCCCTGTCCTTTCCCATCCCTTCCTCTTCACCTGGAGAACTCCTGCTTGTCTTTGAAATTCAGCTTCTCCCACACAACTCGTGAGGAAAAGATAGTGTGACATCATAGAGAACATGAGTTTTTGCTGAAACGGAAGTGGATTTGAGTCTCAGATCTACCACCTCCTTCCCCTGGGGCCTTGGGTTCTCTGAGCCTCAGTTTTCTCATTTTGAAAATGGGTCAGTTGTATTTTCCTAGTATTCTTGTGAAGAGAAGACTTAATATTGAATGATATTCAGTAAATGCTTCTTTGCTTTCTTATTCCTTGCTCCAGAGTTAATCCATGTATAAGCATTAAATTTCACCCCACATTTGTACTCTGTTATCATTCTCATGGATTCCCTGGAAGTTTAGCATTTAAAATTGAAACTAAGATTTATTCCAAGTGGATATGCTGCATAACTCACCTGAAGTCAAATAGTACATGTGGATCCTGCCCCTCTCCGGACTCCAGGGCCACCTTACTTCTCAACACACACATTCACCGCAACCTTAGAATGATGCATATGCGAGACACTCTGAAAATAACACATCAGAGGCTGAAATTCCATTCTTTTCTTTTTTTATTCTGCCTTTCCTCCTCTTCCACTAAATCCTTATTTTTCGCCCTTTGATGTTGTTAGAGTCATCTATCAATAGGCAGATCCTCCTGGGAGGGGTAATGACTTAAAATATAAGCCCTAGTGAGTTCTCTCCTGGCTCCTGTCCCATAAATCTGGCCTCTGCTGGCCCCCTGCATCTGAGTAGCCTCTGGGAGGTAAGCCATGACAAAGGGACCCTGCCACCTTCCTCTTTTGGCCTCGGTGTCGTCTATGCTCCCTTCTGTGGTTAAAGCCCCACCTCTGACCCGGTGTCCTGAGCCTTGCATTCACCCAGCCTCTTTGCTCTTACTCCCCTTCCTTGCAGTGTCCGGCCTCTGAGGAGCCCTGGGCTGAGTCCTGTCTAGGCTCTCCCCTCCAGTACTGGCCTCTTCAAAGCCATTCCCACCCCCAAACTGAGTTACCTTTCCAGAACCTAAGTCTCGACATGAACTCCATGGGTGCTCACTGCCCCCAGGAAAAGGCCACAGGACTGAGATTCTCTGGGGGTTCTCCACGAATCTGGTCTGGCATGATTTCCCCTCTGCCGTCCTCCGCAGCCCCATCTATTACTCCAGCCATTACCATTGTGTGTTCTCTCTCTCTTTCTAGCTTGTGTGGGCACTGTCCAGTTCCCAGCCACCTGTTGGGCTTCCTGCAGTTCCCAGTGGGATTCTCCCATGGGAGCCTTTCTCCTCGCAACCCCTCCCCCTTCTGCCACCTGCAGCCAGGATGAGCCTGAGCCAGCCCTCTGGGAAGCCTTTCCTGTACCCCTGTGGCTCAAACAAGTAATGCACAAAGCTCTTCAAGTTGTTAGCCTCTCACACTGGCCCCACAGCCAGCCCTCTCGGGTGGGCTTGCTCTTAACCCAATCAAAGAGACTGGCTCCATGTTTGACAGCAGCAGTGGCTGAGCAGGGAGAGGCTCCAGGACCGCCTTGAGTGCCAAAGGTGGCAGGCTGGCCCAGAGTTTACACCCCAGGATGTGGGGACCCACTCAGCCTGGGCAGCAAGATGACAACTAGACCCAGGTTAGGACCCCAGCAGCATTGATTGTGGGAAAGGGGAGTGACATGCACCTCGAAGGCTTCCATAAACATTACAAATCAAGTCATGCGCCTACATTTTCCAAATGTTTATGTCCTGTTCTTCAGAAGCACACACTAATACTCTCTTTTACTTTCTATATTAACTTGTGGGTTTCCAGCATGTCTTTAAACTTGAACAAGAAGAGTATATGAAGGAAGACATTCCTTGGACTCTGATAGACTTTTATGACAACCAACCAGTCATTGACCTGATTGAAGCAAAAATGGGCATTTTGGAGTTACTGGATGAAGAATGCTTGGTAACTTTTAAAAATAATTTTCTTTAACTTCAGAGCAATAATAGATGAGCCTATTTCCAAATAGAATTTTTAAAAATCTACATGTAAATTCCTGATTGATCAATTACCAGTTGATTGGCTGTTAATTCTGGGACAGCAGTCCATAGCAGGAACCCCAGGAGGCCGGGTAAACCTCCCACCCTCAGCATGTATAGCCCACCCATGGGTAACATGCATGACCTCTTAGGTCATGTCCAGCAGGGAGGAGCCCTTTGAAGCTGTCTCTGGGTGTGTATATAGAGTAGACATGGAAACAGCAAGTGACCACACTCCAGTTGTTAATGACTAACAGGAATTGAGTTTTCTCTTACTTCCTGATTCCATGAGTCATCCACTGGGAGGTACAGCTGAAAAATCAACATCATACAATTGAGAAAAGAGTCTCTAGGAATTTTCCTATTGTTATTACCCTCTGGGAGGAACAACTTTATAGTGAGTCAGCCTAGCAGTGGCCTTCATGGGGCCATAGGAAAAAATAACCCTTAGGACGATATTTGGTCTTTTTGGTTGGAAATTGATATTTTAATGTTTAAACACATTTTTTTTCCAAAGATTTATCACCCCGTTCCATGCTCAGATGGTAAAGCGTCTTGCTTACAATGTGGAAGACCTGGGTTCAATCCCTGAATCAGGAAGATCCTCTGGAGAAGGAAATGGCAACCCACTCCAGTACTCTTGCCTGGAAAATCCCTTGGACAGAGAAGCGTGGTAGGCTACAGTCCCTGGGGTCGCAAAGAATCAGACACGACTGAACGACTTCACTTGTCCATGATTATAATGTTGAAGACGTACTGGTATTTTCTCCCTATAATTCTCAATTCCATGGTTCTTCTCAGAAACCATCCTTTCTGATGCCACCTATGTTTTAGTCCCTGCAGTGATGTAAGATTAAAAGGCTAGCACCAAGGCCAAACATTCTGGAATGATCTACTGGAGGCAGGGTTCAGAGTCCAGTGTGGGCTCTAGGAATATTTGTACCAAATCTACAGAGCTTCCCTGTTGACTCAGATGGTAAAGAATCTCCCTGCAACACAGGAGACCTGTGTTGCATCCCTGGGTTGGGAAGATCCCCTGGAGGAGAAAATGGCTGCCCACTCCAGTATTCTTGCCTGAAGAATCCCATGAACAGGAGGAGCCTGGCGGGCGACAGTCCCTAACATCGCAAAGAGTCGGATTCAACTGAGTGACTAACACTACAGAGATAGTCCCTAGGTGACCAGTGTCACAAAGAAGTTTGCAGATGTCATTTGGACACTATGTAGTATTAGATTCACAGAGTTCAGGCTGAATATAGCTGGTGATAGCTTCAAAATCACCAGTATCAAGAACAAGTTCTGCAACTAGCTTAGTGTAAGTAGTTAAGACCTTAGTTCAAGGAGGGAGTTATTAACTAGGCAGTAAAACAAAAGAAAAATTCTTCCTGAGGCAGGAGATGGAAAGGACTACATTTCGGTGCCAACCTTTCTCCATTCAACCAAGAATAAAAATTGTTTTCACCTAATGGAATTTATGCTACTTTTTCCTGAATCTTTAGACTACTTTGGGAAAAAATATTAAAATACTGCCAGTTTTGCAGAAATAAAATCCTTCATCCTTATATGATTATATCACTGTTTCCTTTTCATTGGTAACATCTTGTTCTTCTAAAAGAGCAGTGATAAAATGTCTATTGAAATATCACTCTAAAGAATAAGATCAAAGACAGACTCTTGCCTCTATTGCTGTTAAAAAAGGAGCCTCCCGTGTCGAGCAGTCCACTTGGAAGTGCAGCTCATCTTGGTTTCTTAGAATTAGCACTTTTCCTCCCCTTGGTTAATCTTTTGTCTCTAGTTGTCTTACTTGCTATTTGGTTTGTTTTTCTCTTCCAGTTACCACATGGGACTGATGAAAACTGGCTTCAAAAGCTGTATAATAATTTTGTCAACAAAAACTCTTTGTTTGAAAAACCCAGAATGTCAAACACCTCCTTTATCATCCAGCACTTTGCAGATAAGGTACAGTGAAAGTCTGGAGCAGAGCTGTCTGCCCACAGCTGTCTAGCTGTCCCCTGGGATGAGCAGGCAAGCCAGGGGCTTTTCTGGTCAGAATTGTCACACTTAGCGTGTGGCTGTGATGAGGAATACTTGTGTGTATGCAAGTGTGTGTGTGTGTGTGTGAGACAGTTCTCAATTTGGCTTTATCACATAATACATGAGTTTCGATTATATTTTTTAAAGATAAACGTATTGCCAGTGGACCTCATTTCTGATTTGGGGCTTATTGTAAGTTCATTAACCATTTATCAGTTTATTTTCTCTATGAAATTGTTCTAATCAAGACTGGATAGGGACCTCCCCGGTGGTCCAGTGGCTAAAACTCCATGCTCCCAGTGTGGGGGCCTGGGTTCAGCCCCTGGTCAGGGAACTAGATCTCACATGCCACACATAGAGTTTGTGTGCCACAACTAAGACCCAGCACAGCCAAAATACATTAAACTTTTAAAAAAGACAGAGTAGGTGTTTCCTACACTGAAAGCTATGTCTTGTTTTTGACCCTTTGCTTTTCTATTGTCATAATTTATTTATTACTTTGGTAACATAGATTGACTCAAGATGATGGGTTTTCTAGGTGATCTTTGTTTTCTTTGTATGTCTCCAATTTCTTATGGAAAAATGTTACTTTAATTTCAAAAATTATTTTAAAAAATCAAATTAAAGAAAGCTTAGAAGATGGAAGGATAAGAAGACAATTCACCATAGCCACCTGCCCTAAACATGCTTCCTCATCTTACTTTCCTTCCTCAAGAAAACTCCTGCTGTCTGCTTTATTACCCAGTTGGGTGTTACTCCTGTGGCCTGGCCTGCACCTTGGGATTGTGGGGACAGCCTGGGCTTGTGTGTCCTAGCCACTGATGCTGTGGGTCAGTCTGCTGGTCGTGCCTGGGTGCCCACAGGGGCAGTGGAGGGGACAGCCAGCTGCTCAGCTGTAATAACCTGTGTGGGCGAGAGGAGCGCTGTTAAACATGATCGCCTTTTAGTGCTTTAGTTTTTCACATAGGCTCCTGAAGAGATGCTCATGAAACGAGTGTTGATATAGCAAGTTATATTTTCTAGCTGTCCTTTATAATTTCAGTTGTGATCCCAAGTTAAAAAAAAAAAAGGTATCAGACTTCCTGCAAAGCACATATATGGGATTTACTTCAAGAGACCCTGTCTATAGTACATGGTTTCTGTACATTTAATTCTTGTCATTTGGTACTTCTAAGAGGATCCTCTTAAGAGAGCTAACAACGCTGCATTTTGTGTGGACTGTGGATTGGAGGGAAGAAACCACACATGCCATAGCGTTAGCTTACATTCTCAATTTAATTAGCCAGGAAAATAAAATTATCTTCAGAACAAGGCAGCTGTGCTTAGATACAGTACGTCAGCACACTTTGCCGTGGTCCTCAGAGCCCAGACAGAGACACTCAGCTGCCTGGGACACAGTCCCTGCAGACAGTCTCCTGGGAAAGCTCTCTATTTATTACACCATTGCTTGTTTATCTAGTGGCTCACACACCAGCCTGGAAGAACTTACACAACAGTCCTCGTGCTTTATTCACACGGGTGTATTTACAGCCAGCCAGCGTTCCTGGTTCCTAACCCAAACTGTGCACCAGTAAGGATACTTTCCTCCCCATGGGACAAAGCAGAGTCCTTGTCAGGGGTCCCTGAACACCCTCTCTGCCTCCACATTCCAGCACCCCAAGAGCCTGTTTGTTCACAATTTTTAAAATGTTTTTTTATTTATGAAGAATATCACATTTTAAAATAACAGTCCAGAAATTTGACTACTGTAAATAGTGCTGCAATGAACAACAGGGGTGCAAATATCTTTTTGAATTAGTGTTTTGGTTTTCTTGATATATATATATATACACACACACACACACACCCCCAGGAGTGGAATTGTTGGACCAAATGGTAATTCTATTTTTAATTTTTTGAGTAAACTCCATACTGTTTTCCATAGTGGCTGCACCAATCTGCATGCCCACTGACAGTACACGAGTGTTCTCTTTTCCCCACATCCTTACCAACACTTGTTATTTGTTGTCCTTTCAATGATAGCTATTCTGACAGGTGTGAGGTTTATCTCACTGTGGCTTTGATTTGGATTTCTCCAGTGATTAGTAGCCCTGAGTATCTTTTCATGTGCCTGGTGACCATCTGTTTGTCTTTGAAAAAATATCTATTCAGATTCTCTGCTCATTTTTGAAATAGGATTCTTTTTTTGTAGTTGAGTTATCTAAGTTCTTGTATTTTGGATATTAATCCCTTTTCAGATATATCATTCACAAATAACTTCTCCATTCTGTAGGTGGCCTTTTTGTTTTGTTGATAGTTTCCTTTGCTGTGTAAAAACTTCTTAGTTTGGTGTAGCCCGATTTATTTTTGCTTTTGTTTCCCTGGTCTGAGGAAACATATCCCCCAAAGTATTTCTAAGACCAATGTCAAAGAGCATGCTACCTGTGTTCTCTTTTACAAGTTTTATGTTTTCAGGTCTTACATTTAAATTTTAATCCATTTTGAATTTATTTTTGTGCATGATGTGGGAGTAGTCCAGTTTGATTATTTTACATGTAGCTGTCCAGTTTCCCCAACACCACTTACCGGAGAGGCTGTCTTTTCCCCACCGTATGCTCTTGCCTCCTTTGTCATAGATTAATTGTCTATAAAAGTGTGGGTTCATTTCTGGGCTCTCTGCTCTGTTATATTGATTTATGTGTCTGTTTTTATGCCAGTGCCATACTGTTTTGATGACTGTAGCTTTGTCACTAACTAGAGATTTGAATATTTAAGGAGCCACTCTGGCTATTTTGTTGTTACAGATTCAAGAAGCCTATGAATCAGAAAGGGCTTCATGGAGGGTTTTTCTAAACCAAACTCTAACCCACTGTAAATCTGACTCTAAGGGTTTTGTGCCTTGGAAAGCTGTGTGGTCAGCTGGTCAGTTTTTCTTTTCTTTCTACCACATTAATGCTGATTCAGGAAGACATTTCTGTTTGAACTCAGAGGATACCACTGAGCTTTTCTGCTCCTCCTGGTGACTTCAAAGGCAAAGAGAACCCTAAGTGAGGTCTTCGTTTATTAATTGCACATATAACAGGGAACAGTCACCCACCTGTGGCCAGTGGAAACTAACAGGTGAGTGTAGGTGAGTGTAGAGTGGCCAGTGAGAAGTCCAGGCAGTGGGAGAACACAGTGCTTCCCATCAGATGACACAGCCCCAGCTTTCCAAGATTTCTATAATATAATAAGGTTGCTGAGACAAACAGAAACTGGATCTCTTTTTAAAACATTGCTTTTATAGCCCCTTCATTAATCTTTCTTAAAAAAAAAAAAAAAAGAAACTTGTGGTACTTAGATGCTTTCAGCTTTTGCCTCTTTGGAAATAACGCCTTTGTTTGCATAGGTAGAGTATAAATGTGAAGGCTTCCTTGAGAAGAACAGAGATACCGTCTATGACATGCTGGTTGAAATCCTGAGAGCAAGCAAGGTTTGTAAAGTACTAAAGGGTAATTGATGTTATTCATTGTGTACTTGACATGGACCTAGATGTGTATCAAGAGAAAGAAACATGTGCATGTTACCTGTCTTGTAACAATAAATTGTAGCTTCTACATAGAAAAAATCATCCTCATTAGTATAGTGATGAGTATTTTTTTTTTAATTTTAGAGAGCTTTTTAAAATATAATTTAAAACTATTTTGTGCCAGTACAATATGTTAATTTTACAAATCTAAAATTTTATCTACTCTTAAAGTATTTGCAAAAACCATACATCCTTCTTCAGCTTTATTGCACACTATAAGAAAATACTAATTTTTAAATTAGAAAATATAAAAATGCTTTCAATATAGAAGAGACAATCTAATTTTAAAGACAATACTGTATAAGAATGTCTACCCAGAAAACAAAAAACTTTCACAGGATACCAAGCTGGCCAGATGCTTCAGAAGATCCAGTACTAGTCCAAGATACTTAATCCCAGCTGTATCGTCCTTCTTCATTAGAAATCTAGATGCCACTCAAGGTGGTTTCATATATAAACAAAAAATGACCATTTTAGAATTGGCACTAAAATATGTTTCTAGCTTCTGAAAGCATTCAAATTTTTACTACATGCAAAATCAAAAATCAAATGTGCCGATGATAGAGAGGAAGGACAGTGAAGATGATCATTTAAAAAGTCATTCACACTTTATACCTTCACTCACAGATATTTATAGGGCACCTACCATACACCAAGCACGGTCCTAGACTCTGGGGAAACAGCAGTAAACAAGACAGATAGGGTTCCTGACCTCAAGGAGCTCACATCGCACAGGGAGCAACCTACCTCCCAGATGAGAGCAATTCGTGGAAGGCAGTGCTAAGTAAGTGCTCAAGGAAACCAAAGCAAGGCAGGATGCTGCTCTGCGAACGTGGGCTCCTTGAATCCATGGTACCATGTGCTGAAGTGTCACCGTAAGAGTAACTTCTGGCTTTTTCTTTTCCTCCTTAAACATTTTTCTCAATTTAAGAATTTTAAGAACTCAAATTCTTAAAGTTTGAGAATAAGGATGTTTCATCCACAGTCCTTCATTTTTTGTGAAGATTTGATTATCATACTTATTTTCCTTGTTTTTGAAGGTCCCTTGTCCTTTGTTAATGCTCAGGTGTTTTGACAGTTTCCTAAATAAGCCTGAGCACTTCCCCTAATGGTCATAAATAAATCACAGGCCATGGAAACTTCAGTTATTAAAATTGATCTATGACAGAGAATTCAATGTAGAAATAGTCTGTATTTTGTGTACCAAATTAGTTGACGTAATTCACCGATTGTATGTATACTCACCCCAGGCCAGCTTGGGGTCCAGCATGCTGAATTCCTCAAGAGGGATTCAGATTGCCATGAAGCACAGATGGGTCTCTCCACTAAACCCACAAGCTATCAGAGGCCTGGGAATTTCGCATTTACTTGTTCCATGGGGGCTACAGGATACATCAGGCAAGAATTCTCCCCCAGAGGAGATTCTCAATGTCTGATTTAAAAGAAGAAAACATAAGGTCTTCTCTAAGAGATAAGGCATTTAAAGGAAAAAGTGATGCAGAGTAGAAAGTAGTTCTTAAAAAAAGGTACAGATTAAAGATTAAGATAACTCAGAGGAAGTTGGAATTAATACATGCTGGGATACCAGGAAAGGTATTCTGAAGGGAGTGGGGCTGAAAATATTATAATAGAACCTTAAATAATGGGTAGGGTTTAGATAGCATCACCAACTCATTGGACATGAATTTGAGCAAATTCTAGGAGACGGTGGAAGACAGAGGAACCTGGCAGGCTGCAGTCCATGTGGTCACAAAGAGTCCAGCACAACTTAGTGACTGAACAACAGTTAAATCTGTGGGGCTGAGAATGTGAGGTTAGGAGGGAAGAGGTTCCAAGTGCAGAAGCAACATGAGCCAAGGCACAGAAGGAGGAAGATTATCTCGTTTTCTGACTGGTGGAGCGATACCCACATACAGATATTCACATGGTTTCCTTCCTGCTCTCATTCCTGGGAAAGAAACCATCAGGCATCCCCAGTGAGGGCGATCCCCTTGTGGAACTGAGATTTGGCCCGGATTGTTACTTTACCCACCACTGGTTTAGACAGGTTGGGATTATGTTGACCTTTTCCTCGATTATACCAGCTGAGGACTGTGGGCAAACACTTGACATTAAAACCCTCTCTGTTCTTCCTAGTTTCATCTCTGTGCCAACTTTTTTCAAGAAAATCCAGTTCCTTCTTCCCCATTTGGTTCAGCAATCACAGTGAAATCTGCAAAGCCAGTCATCAAGCCAAACAACAAGCATTTCCGGAGCACCGTGGGGAGCAAGGTACCCAGAGAGTGGCTGAGGGCCCAGCCAGGCTGAGGGCAGGATCAGGGCTGGGTGGGACCATTCTGGGCCTGGACACTGTGCTGTGCTCAGTTGTATCTGATTCTTTGTGACTCTTTGGACTATAGCCTGCTAGGCTCCTCTCTCCATGAGATTCTCCAGGCAAGAATACTGGCGTGGGTTGCCACACCCTCCTCCTGGGGATCTTCCAGACCCAGGGATCGAACCCATGTCTCTTATGTCTCCCGCACTGGCAGGCAGATTCTTTACCATTGCATTACCTAGGAAGCCATGGACATGGACACTGGCACTGGGCTTCTTCAAATCTAATATAAATGCAAAGAAGAGTAGTAGTTCATTGTCATGGTGCCTCCACCTCTGAGCAAACTGTATGTTTGCACAATAACCTGCCTCACTAAGCCCTTGGCTGTTGGGGAGTATTGGACAGAGAACTCCTCTGTCCGTAAAAGCAGGATATGCTGAGATAAACCCAGTCATAGACTAAAACCTTTCATAATAGATGTTTATGCATGAATTTCATTTTTCCTCTTCTTGAGTAACTTATCAAGGTTGAACCTCTTTTTTTAACTTTCTATTTTATACTGGAGTATGGCTGATTAACAATGTTGTGATAGTTTCAGATGAACAGCAAGGGGACCCAGCCATACATATACATGTATCCATTCTCCCCCAAACTCCCCTCCCATCCAGACTGCCACAGGACATTGAGCAGAGTTCCCTGTGCTATACAGTAGAGGCCCTTTTTTTCTTTTAACCTTCATCTGAGCGTTATTATATTCAGGGCAATGTTTGTCGCCTGACCTTGTTTCCTAGTTCCGCAGCTCTCTGTACTTGCTCATGGAGACACTCAACGCCACCACTCCCCACTATGTCCGATGCATTAAGCCAAATGATGAGAAACTGCCCTTTGAGTAAGTGTTCTGCAACAGAGGAGGGTGGGGGCAAACACCGAGAAAGCCGTCTCTGTCATGATGTTGGAGAATTTGCTTATAATTGTCTAGAACTTTACTATTTCTGGGTTTTTAAATGATTCAAAACAAGTCTGCCCTCTACATCTAGTATTAGTTCAACCGCTCTGGCTAAGCCGGCTCATCTCCGGGATTAAGCAAAGGGGCTAGATTGAAAGAATTATTCTACGGCTAGGGCTTATGCAACTGAGAAAGCCAGAACATTTTCCTTGATGGTGAGAATTTGTATGTGTTTGCAGGAGAAAGGCTGTAGAGGGGTCTGAAGTTTTGCCTTCAAACCTGGCATGAGGTCTTAGGCTTGTTCTCTGGGGCCCCAAGAGGAAGACCCGAACCCACGAGTAGAAGTTACAGAGGGTCTCTTAGGTGACTCGAGCTGAGAGGCACCTTAGGGGCTGCACTGTCCTGTGTCTGGGGTCCTCAGAGGGTCAGACCTAGGCCAGAGGGCCACCTGGGGAGTGTCTTGTACAGGGAACATAGCAACGTGTAGGTGCTAGGATGGGGAACTTGGATGTTTCTCTCACTCTGGTTGTCGTTTCCCCACAAAGCTGCTCCTGCCATCTTGGTCAGAATCAGCTGCTCCCAGAGGAGATGCTTTCAGTTCTTCCCAGTTGAGGATAATGTTTGCTGGGGGTTTATCATACAGGGCCTTTATTATGTGGAAGTAGGTTCCCTCTTTACCACTTTCTGGAGAATTTTTATAATAAATGAATGTTGAATTTTGTTGAAAGCCTTTTCTGCATCTGTTAAGATTAGCATATGGTTTTTTTGGAGCCCTCTAAATGATCATACTATAAAGAGTAAAACAGATGTTAAAAAGTTAGTTTGAGGTAAATATTTTGAAAGTCAAATTACTGGAATTAAGTTACTGTGTATCTACCAAAAACTTTTAAACATTTATTCATTTGAATCTAAAAACTGAAGCAGATTTCCATGATCTATTTCTCCTAAATGTTGGTTATTTATTAATTGTTTTCTTACAATAATTTAAAGTTTTTTATCAAGACATAAAATATTTTTAAAATGTTGTGGTTCAAAATTGTAGTAAGTACAGAACAACAGTTTGGATGTAGACCTAGGGAATACATTCCTCTTAGTCCAAGTGATGGCATACCATCATAACGAAGAATGGTAGATTAAAGAAGTTATATATTTATGCAAGTATATATATTCTGCTTCATATTTATTATTTTAATAACCTAAATTTCAATAGTTTACTTTTAATTGGAACTATTCTCAAATATCATACATTCTTCAACTATTAATTCACACTGGATAGTCTTTAGAAAGCTGATTTGAAACTCCAAAAAAAAGAAACAATCAACTGGTCCTTTCCGTGTCCTCCGTGTGGCTTCTGAACTGTTCCACAGAGGTGCTACCCTCAATGACATCCAACACGTATTTATCAAGTATCTGCTGGGTTTGGGGGTCAGACAGGCAGATCCTGGTCCCCAGGAGCTCACATTCGGGGCAGGTCTGCTACACTGTTTATGGGCCTGTTTGTCAACTATGATGATTTAATACATGATCAAATCGTCCTTAAGGTTTGACTCCAAAAGAATTGTTCAGCAGCTGCGAGCCTGTGGCGTCTTAGAAACGATTCGCATTAGTGCCCAGAGCTACCCTTCTAGGTATGTTGTCAGCTCCTTATTTGGGGGGAAGAGTGCCCAACTTCAGGTCTGTGCTGAGAACCAAGGGAGGAACTGCCTTGTGTTCCGGCAGATCTGTCCATAAGATATCCCACCATGCTGTGGGAAGGTCAGAGAGGGTGATAGACGGGCAGCATGGTAGACAGAGGCCACCGTCCCCACCCGCCACCCCATCTGTCCTAGTGAGGGTCACCTGCTGCCCCCCCAGGGCTCCTGGGACAGCGGTCTGGAGGGGGCGGGGAAGACAGTTGTTGAAGTGGAGCATTAACAGAAGTCATCCGGGGAGCACACAAGTGTGCTCAGGTGAGGCTTGGGCGGTGTCCCAGCATCTCTGGGTCAAAGGTCAAGGCCCCCCAAACAGTGGCAAGTAAGCCTGTGGGGTCCACAGACAGCATGAGCTTTCCTCCAGCCTGCCTCCTCAGGTCTGCCTTGGTTTTCCAGGTGGACATACATTGAGTTCTACAGCCGCTATGGGGTCCTCATGACCAAGCAGGAGCTTTCATTCAGCGATAAGAAGGAAGTGTGCAAATTGGTCTTACACCGGCTCATCCAGGTCAGTCCTCCTTCCTGGAATCAAGGGCTCCCAAGCACTTGCCTCATCTTTGCCTGTGTCTTGGGGCCATAAATGTCATGAATGCCTGGGAAGAAAGAAGATGTGCCTGAGTGTCTGTGTGCTAAGGAGGTCAGAGCAGACTTACTCATGGAGCATCATCTCCCAACAGCAGGACTCATCTTCAGGGTCCCTCCCCTACCCCACCAAGTCCTCCTGTCCTGCTGGACTCTCCTGCAACCCAGCGACTTCTGTGGGCCTAACTTATGTTACACATTCAGCTACACAGTCATTAAGCCAGGTCGTGGCTCTCAGTGTGGATTTAGAAGGTTGCTGAAGCCATGAGTTTTGACAGAAAAGAGATGGGGAAAGTAGCTCTAATGGCCAGGAGAGGAGTGGTGTCCAGTGCAGTTCAGTCACTCAGTTGTGCCTGAAAATGGACTGCAACATGCCAGGCCTCCCTGTCCATCACCAACTCCTGGAGTTTACCCAAACCCATGTCCATTGAGTCGGTGATGCCATCCAACCATCTCATCCTCTGTCGTCCCCTCCTCCTGCCCTCAATCCCTCCCAGCAGCAGGGTCTTTTCCAAAGAGTCAGCTCTTTGCATCAGGTGGCCAAAGTATTGGAGTTTCAGCTTCATCATCAGTCTTTCCAATGAATACCCAGGACTGATCTCCTTTAGGATGGACTGGTTAGATCTCCTTGCAGTCCAAGGGACTCTCAAGAGTCTTCTCCAACACCACAGTTCAAAAGCATCAATTCTTTGGTGCTCAGCTGTCTTTATACTCCAACTCTCACATCCATACATGACCACTGGAAAAACCATAGCCTTGACTAGACGGACCTTTGTTGACAAAGCA